>NC_067232.1:17240000-17581250 GCF_019924925.1 Ctenopharyngodon idella | reverse complement strand
AGACCATACGCCGCACACTGCATCAAATTTGTCTGCATGGCTGTCATCCCAGAAGGAAGCCTCTTCTAAAGATGATGCACAAAAAAGCCCGCAAACAGTTTGCTGGAGACAAGCAGACTAAAGGGCATGGATTATTGGAACCATGTCCTATGGTCTGATGAGACCAAGATAAACTTATTTGGTTCAGATGGTGTCAAGCGTGTGTGGCGGCAGCCAGGTGAGGAGTACAAAGACAAGTGTGTCTTGCCTACAGTCAAGCATGGTGGTGGGAGTGTCATGGTCTGGGGCTGCATGAGTGCTGCCGGCACTGGGGAGCTACAGTTCATTGAGGGAACCATGAATGAGCAGAGCATGATCCCCTCCCTTCGGAGACTGGGCCGCAGGGCAGTATTCCAACATGATAATGACCCCAAACACACCTCCAAGACGAAAACTGCCTTGTTAAAGAAGCTGAGGGTAAAGATGATGGACTGGCCAAGCATGTCTCCAGACCTAAACCCTATTGAGCATCTGTGGGGCATCCTCAAAAGGAAAGTGGAGGAGCGCAAGGTCTCTAACATCCACCAGCTCCGTGATGTCGTCATGGAGGAGTGGAAGAGGACTCCAGTGGCAACCTGTGAAGCTCTGGTGCCCAAGAGGGTTTAGGCAGTGCTGGAAAATAATGGTGGCCACACAAAATATTGACACTTTGGGCCCAATTTGGACATTTTCACTTAGGGGTGTACTCACTTTTGTGGCCAGCGGTTTAGACATTAATGGCTGTGTGTTGAGTTATTTTGAAGGGACAGCAAATTTACACTGTTATACAAGCTGTACACTCACTACTTTACATTGTAGCAAAGTATCATTTGAAAAGATATAATAAAATATTTACAAAAATGTGAGGGGTGTACTCACTTCTGTGAGATACTGTATACAGTAGTCAGATTGTTTCTTTTGATTTCCTACCCAAAATGGCAATGCAAATACAGTCATGGCATGACAAATAATCATCCCAACATCCACCAAAAATCTCTCCCTGCCCCACATCTGTTAATTTATAAGAGTTTTTTTTTTTTTTTTTTTTTAATATATCAGTCTCGCAGTCACATAATCGGATCCTTGATTTATGCTCATGTCTCAAGGTTTCAGCCATGCTCTTCTATTTCAATATCATCTTTCTGTCACTCCCATCAACAGATCTGCACTTTGAGTGATGTGTCACAGTTATAAGCTGTCGATTGATGTAGTCGCATCTGTTTTTGTTATGAAGTGCTCTAGAATATGCGCTTCACATGAATTGATTTACTTCAAGTGCAATTTGTTAAACTATCAAATTGGTTGTTCATACATGGGGATCTGTCACAGTTATGCAAAATGTATGAATTTAAATGCTCTTTTGATATAATACAAAAATATTTTTGGAGCAATGTCTTATGTTGAGTGAATGACTTATGATTGATCCTGACTATTAAATTTTTTTTTTTTTAAATTTCTCCTTTTGTGGGAAAGTATTATGGAAACATAATAGAATACAGGTTTGGAATGACATGCAGGTGAATGAATAATGACACAAATAAAAATTTTAGTTAAACCATTTCATTAATCAGAATGTTCAAATATTTATTTTACAGGTATAAAAAAAAAAATGAGGCCTGAAAAATATCAACATTCTCAAAAATGAAGGGGAAAAAATAGTTTTTGAGTGTGTCAGCATTAACTCTGAAAGATTTAAAAAAGTAGAAGTTCTCTATTTTATGTTACAATGTGCTGATAACGTTCCGGAAAGCTCAAAATGTGTTCTTGAAGACTTTATGGTTGATATATATGGCTTTCCTTAAAAATAACCTAAAAACAAATCTGAAACTTGAAAAACTGCAGGCTACCGTTGCGCATTGGAATTTTAAAGCCTGTTTCTCTGCAGAAGTTGCTGTGATGTATGTAAACATCAGCTATTATAAGAGCTGATTTGGTTAACATGCTGTTTGGAGACATCTGGTTGTTTAATTTCTAATCAGTCACATCCTTAATTAAAACTTTGACAGAGTCCAGGAAACAGGCCACATTTTTTCATTAGCAAATTGATGATGAATTTGTTGGTCATCAACAACATTTTTCTTCTCTTGAACTTTATTTCTCCCCCTTTAATCTTCCTAAACTCTATGCTGTAATATTGCCTTCTGAAAAACGATTCTTAGAATTACCAAATACTGAATTGGCTAAGACTTTTGATTTAAGGATCTTTAGTAACACTTTACTTTGTAACCATAGGGGATTAGAAAGTATAATTACCTTTTCGTCAAAAGCTTGAATGCATGTTTAACTGAACTACAAGAACAGCAGGGGATTGTATATATTTTAAACACATGATTGTAGAAGTATTTAGTGTTTTGGTGATTGATTGAATATCTAATAATTAAGGTTAATTACTTTTTTTTTTTTTTTTTCCCCTACAGTGTCTCTGTGCACCAGGATGGATGGGGGAGTTTTGTCAGTACTTGGATAATGCATGCTTAGCCTATCCAAACAGATGCTTGAACGGAGCTACTTGCATCAGTATGAGTCAGCCAACTGCACCCCCGCACTATATGTGCACCTGTCTCCCTGGATACACAGGTTAAAAGAAAACTATATCAACAAACTCCGGAATATGTTATCCTGATTTATGTTCAAGTTTGCACAGAGTTTGGCAGCAGAAGCTTTTTAAAGCCACACTCATATCGATTTTTTTTTTTTTTTTTCTACAGTAGAATTGGAGAGGGAATTATTGTCACCTTTTCATGCAGTGTCGGAGATTGCATATAAGAAAACAATTTGCTATATCCGTATAAATCTGAATATAGCATGTAAAATATTTCTGTCAGCTAGTGAATGTGTTCTATTGGGGACATTTTTGAGAAAGTTACATGACACTCAGACTTGTAACTATAATTCTTGAATTTGATTTAAAGCTGCAGTCCGTAACTTTTTTTTTTTTTTTTTGGTTAAAAATGATCCAAAATCAATTTTTGAGCAAGTACATAACCAGCCAGTGTTCAAAACTATTTCCTTACCTTAGCCCGATTCACAACGGTAAGCTTGTAATAATGTTTTCTAATAAGAGTGGTACTGGTGGGTTTCCGTGGGAAATTCAAGCATGCAGTCGTTCGTCATTGCGTCATTACATCACGTCTGTTTACATAAAGAAGGAGTCCCAGCTAGTAGGCTATATGGCATGTAAGGATGCTACAGGCGGCAGATCATTTATAGCCTTTTCTCACAGCAGCTGTAATAATTAAACTTAACGTTTTGTTGGTAAATTGTAATCCAGAAAGGTCCAAATGACAATCATCAGTTACAACTGGAGATTCACCCGTAGTCAAAAGCAAAAGACTTCGGACTGTGGAATGACTACAGAAATTGAAATCTACAGGTAACGCTATAATACACATTAAATACACATAGTCATGCAATGCTGATGTTGTTAACATTAATAATTTGAGAACAAAGTATAACAATAATAATAATTTGCATGGTTTGACGTGATCCAAGCTAAGTGATCGTTAGATTTAATCACCATTGGCAGCGTGATTTATTGTTATGCTTTTTTTCTGTTGGTCAGAACAAAAGTGGCAGACATGTGACATTTTCCGGTGAAAATTCTTATTTTGGTCTTTCTTCCAAGACGTAGAATCTGTGATTTCGAAGTACAGAATCCACACCGATGTGGTGACTGACAGAAAACATTAGATTCATCCGCGCTGAGGAGCCGTACTAGGGCTGCACGATTTGGAGTAAAAATCTAATTGCGATTTTTCAGGTTAAAATTGCGATTTGCGATTTAAAATGCGATTTTATAAAACATATGAAAAAAAAAAATTATAAACACTACCAGGCTTGTTTTGCTTGTTTGTAGGGCTGCACAATTTGGCCTGAAATTTTGTGCTAATATATTATTTTGACTAATTATTTTTATTATTATTATCATCATTATTGCTAAATAAAAATATTAAACCAAATAAGAAATATTACTGTTGTAATAACTTTCATTATTAAAGTATTTAGCATTACTATTACTATAATAATTAGAAAATAATATTTAAAACTTGTATGACAAAATGTGGGGTTACCTGTTAACATGCAAGCAGTATGTCTATAAATCATTAGAAAGGTCTAAGGATTTATTATCAAATATTATATTATGATAAAAATCTGTCTCAATAATTTCTTTATTTTTGTCAGGAGGTATGCAAAATCAAAAATGGAGTCCATGTATTTAATATGAACTACGTGCCTCTTATGCATCCACCGTGGAATAAAAAACCCTGTACACTTATGTACGCTGGAGAAAAACATATTGATTATACGTTCCCCTCAAAGTTCTTAAGAGAGAGGAATTATTTTTCCTATTTTTACCCTGAATAGGATTGAGTGAGCTTTACTTGGCGCTAAACATGTCTGTTTCATACTGGACGCCGGAGGGCGCCCTTAAACAGATACTCCAAATATACGCAATATAACAAACGCTGTTCCAGGAAATCCCCAATGTGCATCATGCTATCGCTGTGACTGAATAAAAAGAAGGTAGGAACGCTTTGATTGATTAAACTTGAATAAAATAAACAGACGACTACAACAATACATTTTTTTTATATGTTTTCTTCAAGCCTTCTCGGGTATTTCCGTAATAATAAAGTATATTTATAATCCGATGCTAATCAAAATGCTATTTCAAACACTCAACTGACGTTATGAAGTGAGTTTGGAGTAAAAACATAGTAAATGTTGTCTTTTGTTAGAAAAGAAGTTCATAAAGGCTTTTCATGTTTGGAAAGTTTGTATATTTGACGTGTGTTCCTTTTTCTAATGCAGTGCTCTCAGGTGGAGCGTCATTTACTACCGATCACAGAGCAGCTTTTCACTAACACGCTGTGTACATATTTATATAATTAAAAATCGCAGCCTTTGCGATGTCATAATCGCACTAATCCAAATCGCGATTTCGATTCGATTACGATTAATCGTGCAGCCCTAAGCCGTACCAATGCACAACCCACGTAAAGTTGATAATTCCGCTAATAACTGCAATTTCAGGTTTTAAACAGAGATGGCGACAAAGAGGCAAAACTTATGGACTGCAGCTTTAAGGTTTGTTTTTGAGTAAAAGGAAACTTCCAGAAATATTAATTTCATATTTATACTAGAAGAGCAATTAATTTCCTTGAGTGCTCTACTTTAACTCAGAACAATGAAGCCAACCATCAATATATAATTAGTATATTTTCATATTAATATTTATTTTTATAAAGTATGCACATTTAATGGTGCTGTTTGTTAGATGGTGGTTGTTGTTTTTTTTTTTTTGGCATACTGAGGAAAACATGTTCTACCTATCAGGAAAAAAACAGGCATATTTAGTGAAAATTAATGATGTAATTATGTTTGGTTACAAAATTTATGTTAGGCCAATTCTTGGAATTGCAGTTCAGTAAATTACTCTTCTTGTCATTCAACATCCTGTGGGCATGGCCAGTTCTATTCAAATTCCAACTCATGAATTTGAAAAGGAGCCAGTTCTGAATTTTGCCCTAGCCTGAATGACACAGTTTCATGTCCAACATCTATATCATCCGCTTTAATGTGACTCAGAGTGCGTGTCCCACCGAGACGAGTCCCGCTGCCCTGAGGCATCTCTTTACCGTAACTCATCTTTGCACATTGCCCTCCTAACTGGATTATTCTGTAATTTGTTTCATCATGCCTGCTAAATGAAGGGCAAATAGAGGTTAGAGAACACTTAATCGGTAAATCTAACTGGGAAAGCAAGATCTTTCATTAGCTTGGCCACCAGTGCATGAGCACAGGAGGAGCTATTTGCCTAAACAACCCAGAAACAAATAAACAAATGAGAAATGATTTACTGGATTTCATCAGTCATGACGTGTTGATCTCTGTGATATGCATTGCAGTTCAGTGCTTTTGCAGTTCAAGTCTTTTATAGGCATTTTACATGAATTATAGATGATCTGCATTTTATGACACCTATAAACCGTGACATGTTATGAAGCTGTATTGTCTGAAAAATGCCGTCCCTGAGAGATTTCTTTTAGTATTACATACATAGCAGATCTCATATTGTCAACGGGATAATCGCCAATGCTTCTGTGTCCTTGTTATCACCTCTTAGTCTCCTTGATGGCTCTATTTCCCTTCTTAGCAGATGAAGAAATTCATCTTTCCACATGCGACAAGAGGCACCTGACGATTTCTGCCTCTCTGTGGGCTGTATAATAGATTAGAATACTACTAGGAGAAAACATGTCACAGCTCAAACCTCAATGTTTTATTTAGACATCTGGATGATGCTGGCGATATCTCCATCGATTAATGACCCCAGAGACTTAAAAACGACCGTTCCTGTCCCATTTCTCACCACTGTATTGCCAGAAGGCCAATGTGAAATGTCAAGTGCTTTCATTATAATCTTCCTCCAAAAGTCAGACGACATGTTGAGGGAAGATAATGTGACTTCTCTCACAGCAGAGAAAAGCGTCGGTGAAGCAGATCTTGCACTGGATAAGACTTTCAAATGTTTTTTTGTTTTTTTTCTACAGCTTGCGTTGCTTTTTCCATGCGAAGATTTGATTGATTTGATTCCATGTTACGTTAATTGTTACAAAAAAGTGTGTGGATGAAAAACATTAGACTCAGATCTGCCAATCAGCTGGGAATATGACCTTCAGAACAGTTCTTGAGTTGCTGCTGATTACTAACTGCTGTAAATATGAACTGCCTTAACATCCAAAAAAATCCCATATGCCCTGCTTATTAAGTTGGCAGAGGTTAACCTGAAGATAACGATGCAGCTTAATTTATAATGTGCTGCCATCCGAAATCTTCAAGAGCATTCGGTTCAAAAGTGTTTCTTAAAAGAATAATTCACCCTAAAATAAATTATTATATACATATGTACTCATCACATTTTGTTTTTTTTGTCTGTGGAAACAAGAAAACAGATTTGAACAATCTTAACCATGTCTGTCAAGCTCATTTTACAAAAAAAAAAATAAATAAATAAATCATAGTACCATAAAAAGACTTTTAGATATTTTAAATGGTGCATTTAAAATTTCATTTAGTTTTTATTAGTTTCATTAGTTTTAGTTAATTTCAGCACTTTTGTTCTTTTTATTAGTTTTTTCTTATTTCTATTTAGCTTTATTATAAGCTTTATTTTATTTTTATTTCAGTTTTAGTATTTTTAGTATTTTCTGTTCTACGGGCCCTATTTGAACAATCTAAATGCATGGTCTAAAGCACACGGCGCAAGTGTCCGAATCCACTTTTGCTAGTTTAAGGACAGGAAAAATGGTCGGCGTGCCTGGCGCATGGTCTAAAAAGGTTGTCCCTATTCTCTTAATGAGTAATGGGTGTGTTTTGGGTGTAACGTGCAATATATCAATCAGAGTCTCCTCTCCCATTCCCTTTAAAAGGCAGTTGCGCTTGCACCATGCGGATTTGCTATTTACATGGCGGAATTTGCAAGCAGAAAAACTGAACGCTTCTCTAGCGAGGAAACGGATCTGCTCGTGCGCGAGGTTAAAGCACGATTCCACCAAAGCATTTTTATCTTTATGCACACAATAATAATCTTTTACGTTGTAATTCTCTTATTTTTAATATTTGGCATGTTTGTGTGCTGCTGCGCATTCCTGTGTGTGTAATAAGCAGAGTGTACGTGCGTTGTGCACCCGCATATAGGCGCATATTACTAACACACCCTTTAAATAACAAATAAAATATTTTGCCATTGACTTTAGACCAGGTTTCAGTTGGTCAATGGTGGCGTCTATTTCAGTTGCCTCAACATAGCAACACGCCAACAGTGCGCCTGAACACACCTCGTTTTCAGACCAGCACGCCCATGGGTGCACAAATGGGCGCAAATGCATTTGCTATTTAAACAACGTGAAGCAGGATGTGAAAATGATAACTGTGTCGGGCTGAAACTAGCAAAAAACACCTGTGTCGCGCCTGGCGCCACATTGCGCCAGGTATATAATAGTGCCCTTAGTGTGGAAGCTTGTTTCCGCCACTGAATAAAAATTAAAAAGGCAATTGCGACTTTTTATCTCACAATTGACTTTTTTTCTTCCTCCTCCTTCTTCTTTTCTCAAAATTGTGAGAAATAAACTTGCAATTGCGAGTTATAATGTCAGAATTGAGAGATATAAACTCACAATTGTGTGAAATAAAGTCAGAATTGCAAGTTATAAACTCACAATTGCACGTTATAATCTCACAATTGCTATAATTGATATAAACTCCAATTCTGGAGTTACTCCAATTCTGCGAGTTATAAAGTCCAATTCTGAGGAAAAAAGAACTGACTTTTTTTCCCCTCAGAATTGCGAGTTTATATCTCACAATTCTGACTTTATGTTATATTTTAATAGTTTTAGTTAAAAATAACAACTCTAAGAAAATCATGCCGTTTCGGAATGAATGATTTTCCATTTTTAGGCTATTTTCACTATTTCTTTATTCTGACATTCTTTGCCTCCTCACTTCTTTTTTTTTTTCATTGCCTTTTACACAAAAGTTGAGTCACTTATATACTTCCCCTCTTTGGCATCTCTCTTAGTTCCATATGTTGTATCATTTTGCATACAGTCTGTCTGCGTTAACTGTCTGAACTGTGACTCAGTAAATGGCACTTTGAACTGTTGCTGAATTAGTTTCTTGTGGGTGTTTCGGGATGTAAAATACTATTTGGCCTCTCTTCTCTGTGACGTGCACCCACAGTGAGCCATAGGGGGAAAAAGTTTCCAAATTTGTTTCTAAATCCCAAATGTCAAAAGTGAAGTCAATATGTTCAGGGGAGACGGAGCGTAAAAGCTTAACTAACACTCCATTCACACCCCTGTCTTCCTGCAGGACGCTACTGTGAGGCTGAAGTAAATGAGTGCGATTCCAGTCCCTGTCAGCACCAGGGAACATGCACTGACTTTGTTGGATACTACAACTGTGCCTGTCCTTCAGGTACGAGTTTCTCTTACTTCTGAGAATGAGCTTTTTTCTTTTTTTGACTGTGCCACAAATCCCCACCGTGCCAGCACCAGCGGCTCTGACTGACAGCTGAACAAATCACTCCCATTCTCACACTGCCAGAGCTCATTAGTACTGCAGAATTGTGTCAATATTGTGTTATGAAATGCTCTTCCCTTTTGAGGCCACTGCATTGATATGGTTTCCTCCCGTAATTGTTGGTTCTGCTCACTCTTTCTGAGGCATGATTTGCATTCACTGATGCAACCTGATGGCTCACCCTAGAGATTGGCAACTCACTGGCGGGGTTACAAGCATGCTTCTCTGCCAGCTGCTCCCTTCCGCTCAATGAGTAGAGGACCCAGAGTCCCAAACGCCCCCTCCCTAAATCTGCCCACGCGTGCTCGCTACTCAGAGAAAGAGATGCAAAAAGGAGAATCATTTGAATGACTTTCTCATAAAAAGATGCATTTTCTTTTTTAATAATACCTGTAATAAATACTTGTATGTATAACTGTATGTATACAATAAAGTATGTAAAACTATAAAATGCTTAAAAATGAACCCAAACCCAAAAGTGAACATTATGCCATTATTTACTCACCCTCATGTCATTCCAAACCTTTTAGACTTAATTTTTAATGCAGAACATAAAAGAAGTAACTTACCATTGACTCAGTGATTCAGTGAGCATAGATTACAAAAATGATTTCAAGCCATGTGGGCCTTGATTGTTTGCAAGAGAGTTAATATCATTTAGTTCACCCAAAAATGAAATTTCTATCATTAATTACTTACCCTCGTTCCACACCCGTAAGACCTTCATTCATCTTTGGAACACAAAGATATTTTGATAAAATCTGAGAGGTTTTTCAAATCCTCCATTGAAAGCAATGAAATTACCACATTCGAGGTCCAGAAAAGTTGTAAAAACATTGTTAAAATAGTCAATGTGACTACAGTGGTTCAACCTTAATATTATGAAGCAACAAGAATACTTTTTGTGCGCAAAAACAAAACAAAAATAACGACTTTATTTAACAAATTTGTCTCTCCCCTTTCATTCTGCTATGCTATTTACGAGCTTCCGTGTTTATGTCCAAATGGCGGCTCAGTATTGGCCGGCTCTGGTCACGTGAGCAGCAGAATCACAGGGGAGAGACAAATTTGTTGAATAAAGTCATTATTTTTGTTGTTTTTGTGCACAAAAAGTATTCTCGTCGCTTATTTGTTTTCTTATATATTTGTTTTCTGGAGATAAACAAAGGTCTTACAGGTGTGGAACAGCATGAGGGTGAGTAATTAATGACAGAAATTTCATTTTTAAGTGAACTAACTCTTTAATATCTATAAACTTATGTAACGTTCTGTAATTGTTTTCCTTCACTGGATAAAAGGTTTGGATCACTTTTTTTTTTAATTCATTTTGAATTGGATCATGAGGCAGTCCAGTTTATTTAATGTAATTATTACTGTTGTTGGTGTTATTGTAAACAAGAGCTTGCAAAATCATAAAATATTAAAAAAAAAAAAACAGCTGGATGAAGCACAGCGGAATGGAACAGAACGTAGGGGTCTCAGTGTTTTTAAAAGTTGTTTTTAAATGCGTGTGTAAATTAACTAAAACAATTTTAATTGTTGGTCTAAGTTGTACATTTTGCTTTTTGTATGTTAAAAATATTAAAGCTAAAAAAATGACAAAAAATACACATAAATTTACTAATTGACCTCTCTAATTGACCATAGTCGACCATCCTGACCCATCCTTAATTTTCATAAGTGTGATCTTCCTGCTTAAGCCTCCATGTGAATGTATTTTGAAATTATTAGTTTTCATTATGTAAACTAAATGCAAGCAAGCCAGTTTATTTATTTATTTTTTCTCACTCCAAAAGCCCTTGAACAAACTAGCCTGGCCTCTTTCTGACCTTTACAATTTTGTTCTTTTCACTTGCACTGACTGGCTTTTAGGCTTTGAATAGGCTTTCAAAAATTGATTGCCGTTTTCTTTTACTTTCTTTTTCCAAGAAACAAAGAAGGTGGAGGGTGGGGAGAAAAGAATTTGATTTCCAGCTTGCTTCATGTTCATTGATTGACCTTATTGATTGAGGCACAATGACATGAGGAATATATGCAGTGCGTTCTCAAAGGCATTAACAAGAGCGAAGATGTTTCAATCTTGTTTAATCTTTTAAATTCTAGTTTTGCACAGGATTTCTTTTAGTTCCCAATCAAGGAAGCAGCAACGGTAAAGGCTAAGCGATTCTTCAAATTGTTTTGCGTTTCTTACCCCCCTTTGCAGGATACGCTGGGGCTGACTGTGAGATTGACATAAACGCCTGCGCATTTCCCAATGTCACCTGTCCTCCTGGGACGTTCTGTGAGGATTTGCCAGGCGACCAGCTCCATGTATGTCACACTCAGTGCCCTCGCTATCTACAGGTAGGTCAGAATTTGTCAGCCTCTTCTAGTCCCTCGTAATTCAAATAATTTCCATCGCAGTGTTCTGAACTGAGGAAATGTGATTTTATATGCGCATTAACACTATGGTTACCATAATTCAAACAAAAGTAATAATAAATTAAATAAAATCAAACAAACAAACGAAACTTCCAGTCAACTAAACTATTTTACCAGTGACAAGACAATAAATAAGTAAATAAATCAATCAATCAAAAAGCTTGAGTCAGATCAAGTGTAAACAGTTATTCAGAGTAACAAGAAGGAATATGCACTTTTTTTAGTGCATGAACTCATTTTAAAATGCATACACCACCCTCTTCCATTTCCTTTTAAGCACATGAAAGGAGCGGGTTAAAAAAAAAAAAAAAGTATGTTCTTAGCCAGCTATATTCTTTTGAAGATGTGTGAAGCTGCTTGCACGCTTTGTCACTGACTGAACTATATACCAAAGGCAAATTGCATGTCCCGTTTGAATACGCTTGATCATTTAGATTTGTTTTACTTGTGTTGGTAATCACCAACGTAAATGGCAATTAAAATGCATTAGCTTTCCTTCATTAACCAGCATGTTTTATTTAACATGGGGACCAAGCAATCCTGTTTACAAAAGACCAGAATTACCTTTACACACATATTTAAATGAAGGATTGTTCTGGAATAATGGTTGATTTTCATTTTGACAGCCATGTGCCAATGGAGGACATTGTGTTCTTAACAACATCACCAGTTATGGTTGTGTTTGTGCACCTGGATGGACTGGGCTGACCTGCTTGGTCAACATAAATGAGTGTGTCCAGCACAGGTGTCAGAACGGAGCCACCTGCGTGGATGAGGTTGGTGGGTACAGGTGAGTCTGGGTGAGATGTGTTTTTTTTTTTTTTTTTTCCCCCACATCTCTTAATGCAAGGTTTGTTTAGAGTACAGAAAATGCCTTGCTTAGAAGTTAAGTTAATTCAAATATGATTCAGTTTTGTTCATACAAAGGTTTTATAAAACAAATGAAATGCATTTTTAATGTGGTTATATATATATATATTTGCATGAACTCAAATGCAAATAAAATTAGCAATGAAAGGGATTGTTTACCCAAAAATGAAAATTCTGTCATTATTTACTCACCCTCATGTTGTGCCAAACCTGTATGCTTTGTTTCTCCACTGAACAAAAAATGTAAAGAACTATACACATTTTTTCTAAACATTGACAGTTTGTCGTGACTATGAACTGTCAGGCTCCAAAAAAGACAATTTCACACCCTAAATATTCCATATGACTAATGTTCTATGTTTCAAACCTTCTGAAGCCATATGAGAGTTTTGTGTTATGAACAGTGCAAAATGTATTCATTATTTGGTGATAACCCTCACATACGCTCCTGCTCTCAAATCAGATATGGCACCTGATGCAGTTTGAATGTCAGTAGCATCAAACAGTGATTTTTCGAGTGTCCTGTAACCAAATGTCATTGTGTCTAAGTACTGCCATAGAACCTAAATTATATTTCCAAACTGCAATAGAGGTAAAAAAAAAAAAAAAAAAGTAACACTTAATAGCTTGCATATTGGCGGTTTATTAGTACTTATAAAACAGTTAGTTCCTGTCCTTGATTCTGATTGGTCAATAGCTGTGTTTTATTCACGATAAAACATGGCTATGACCGATTCACCCAACGGTTCTGTGTATCACTACACAACACCCTTAGCAACACCCTTAGCAACCGCAACGTAAACTGTTTGTTCTCAATTGATATTGTTCATTGAAGCTTACTGTATTATGTAGAAGAATGTTGTGAGAAAGAGATCGAGTGAGCGAGTTTATTACCTGCATTCAGATTTAGCATTTTCCTTCAGGTCAGTCCTATGTTCATAATAAAAAATCTGTTTAAATGTCCAATGTATTATCTTGTCCTTTTAACAGTTAAGGGGTTTTCCCGTGACTGACAGCGCTAGTCTTGTTCCGTGTTCACAACAATTCAGTCTTTTCAATGTAAAAGTCTTCGCTACTGACTGACACACTCATAAAGACTGTCTTTGCCGCCATCTAATGGCATAATAATGTAACTTCTGTTGCTGTTCACAGTCAGGGACTATTTTTTTCCGGTAGAAGGAAGGCTATTAGTGAAAGTTTACTTCATGAAAGTTGCATTGTTATATATTTTTGGCTTTAATATTTGTATTGTGTGGTAACCATTTTATAAAAACAATAAGGTACTCGAGGCTAGTGCTGTATCCAGCACAGCCTTGAGTACCTTATTGCTTACTTATAAAGCAAATATTAATGCCTTATTCTGCATGACCGTATTCTTCATCCTTAAATCCTACCCCATACCTAAACCTAAATGCTACAACTACCTTACTATTAATAAGTAAATTAAGAGTTTATTGAGGCAGAAGTCATAGTTATAATGTTCATAGTGTTCCCCATACCCATAGTGTTACTATTTTTTTTTCTTTTTTTCTTTCTTTTCTTTTCTTTTTTTTTCTTTTCTTTTTTTTTTTAATTCTCTTTTTTTCTTTTATTTTTCTTTTAAAGACTTGGAATATTTATTTAAATAAATATTTTTTTTAGTGTATGGTCACGATGTATGGAAAAAAATATTTTGTTTCATAGATACACACAGCATAAGAGTTCAAAATTGACATGAGTGTGAGTAAATGACAAAGTGCGGGTAAATGACAAAATTTTGATATTAATTATACCTTTAATATAGCATGTTGTTGTCTTAATGTGGTGCTTTTTTTCCAAAAGGGTGATTTGAGATGGATTTATCCATTTTAAACAAGATGCTTCTCTCAATATAAAATTAAAATTGATATTCTGTTCAGGTCCAGTAGCTGTTTTCTGTCTTAAACCACCCATAGCTGCAAAAACAAATAGCATGTTCCTATGATAGAAAGCAAAGCAAATTACATTGTCCTCCCCCATGACTCAGCCATTTATTTTCATACTGTGTCCGGCTGTTTTGCTTGCGATTCCATTTAAGAGATACTGTTTTATGCATTCCAAGTTGCCTTTGTGGTCACGGATACACTGGAGTCCACTGCGAACTTGACATTGACTTCTGCTCTGGGCATCAGTGTTCAGAACACGCCGTCTGTCTGGACCAACAGCACAACTACACCTGTCACTGCATGCTGGGATATGAGGGAACATTCTGTGAGCTTGAGACGGATGAATGCAAAAGTGCACCCTGCGCCAACAGTGCCACTTGCATTGATCTGGTGGCAGGATACCAATGCCTGTGTGCTCCAGGATTTAAGGGTAAGCTAAATGTTTTGCTCGGTGGTACCACTGACAGTCTCTAGCCTAAGGAAGCTTGTTTCTGCCACTGAATAAGAAAATAAAAAAGGTAATTGTGACTTTTTTTCTCACAATTCAGACTTTTTTTTCTCAAAATTGTGTGATATAAATTTGCGAGTTATAAAGTCAGAATTGTGTGATATAAACTCGCAATTATGAGTTATAAAGTCAGAAGTGTGAGATATAAACTCACAATTGCAAGTTTTATAGTCAGAATTGTGAGTCATATGACTCAGAATTTTCTCAGACTTTATAACACTCAATTGTGAGTCTTTTTTTCCTCATAATTGGACTTTATAACTTGCAATTGCATATATCTCACAATTCTGAGAGAAGTCACAATTGTGAGATATAAACTCACAATTGCAGGAAAACGTCAGAATTGCGAGTTTATATCTTGCCATTCGGACTTTATTTCTAGAAATTTTGAGTTTATAACTTGCAATTCTGACGTTATTTCTCACAATTGTGAGTTTATATCTCGCAATTCTGACTTTATAACTGGCAATTGCAAATTTATATCTCACAATTCAGAGAAAAGATGTCAGAATTGCGAGATGTAAACTGACAATTGTGGGGAAAAAAAAGTCAGAATTGTGAGATAAAAAGTCGCAATTACCTTTTATTATTTTTTTTATTTAGTGGTGGAGATGAGCTTCCATACTGGCCCTTTGTTAGGCATTGACTTTCAATATCAACATTGTTGAATTCCTTAAGATTAAAGAGAAAATGTGGCTAAGTATCGTAATCATGATTCATTATTTTAAATAAATTATCTGAAATTATTTTAAATATTATTTAATATCTAATTAATCTGATTATTTTATGTATATTTATATGAAGGTTATAAACAAGACTTCATTCCACTTTTCATTTTCCAATTAATTCTCAATGAATAAAATTTTCCTGTGTCTGTCCTACATTTTGTCTCATTGAATACACCGTTTTACTTGGAAATTTGTGACATTAAAGTAGTAAAACATGTTTCAAATGGTAATTCACACTGACTTAAAAAAAAATGATTACACAAGTATCCACCTTATTTTTCAATGCAGAAGTGAGGTATTTTCTGTGAATGTGCAAGACTTCCGATTTATTAGCCGCTATAGGGAAATAATGAGAAGAATATCAAAGTGCAGTAAACTACAAACCAGTATGTTTATAATTAAGACAATACATTAAAATAATATGGTAAGAAATACCAGTTTGCAATATCAAGCAGCATAAAGAGCTGTTTTGTACAGCTAAAAATAACTGGAAGCGAATGACACCGGAAGCCAGACACATTAAAATTACAAATGGCCACGCCCGCTCTTACCTGAAAAATAAGGTGGATAGCATGATATGAGACAGGCTTCTTATTATCCATATTGTCTGTGTTAATGTCCATCATGCAGGTCAAACATGCTCCGAGAATATGAATGAGTGCCAGTCCAGACCCTGTCTTAATGGGGGCACCTGCATTGATCTGGTCAATTACTACATTTGTATCTGTCCACTCGGTAAGCAAAGTCCAGCACACTGTTGCAAAACAACAAATGCATCCTGAGCTGAGAGCAGTCAGCTGTGCTACACAATGTATGTTTTAAAAAACTTGATATATGCACATTATGTTAAAAAAAAATTGTCATTCTTGGGAAGGAGCCACAGGTCCATCTAGACTTTAGTAAAGATCTTATCTCCACAGCTCACATTTATCTGTAGATGTGAAGCTTTATTGGTTCCCAAAAAACATGTCCTGTATGACTCATGCTCCCTGTTTTCAAGATAATCTACCAGCCCAAGGGAAGGAGGATCCATCAGTGTAAATTTTCTAGTGTTTATTAAAACGGTCTCTCTTTAATTCTCTCAAACACGATGGTGACAGAAAACAGACCTCCATCTTGTCAGGACAGGTCTCATTAGAGGGCATGATTCTTACGGGAGATGGTATGGTGTTGGAGGATGTGATCAGGTTAGAACCTTAAAAATTCATTTAGATTTCAGAATTCAACATTCAAGATTGAATCTTAAAATAATAAGTGATGGGAAGCCATTTTCGAAAGCCTGTTCTCGGGAAACAATGCCTGAAAATCTCAGCATTTCATTTTAAATAAACTTTTCAGAAATCATATTTTTCCCATCTCAGGAGTAGGGGAGCGCGGGGCACAAACTAACACGGGGTTAGTTGTAACACACATGGTTTAAATACTTCCAAAAAGGCTAGCATGAAGAAACTTAGCGTATTTAGTAGTTGCCATATTGACAATATATAGAGAAAAAATTGCACCAAAATTCAGAAATCTTTGGAGGATATCACTGAACATTTATTTAACAATAGCAAAAGTAAATTTATTACTTAAGCTAATTTTTCGTCTATATTTTTTGTGTTTATTTAAAATTAGACAAATCTGATATTATTTTAATCTCCAATCTTGTTTAGCAGTTTGGGTAGTTCTTTCATGCTTCACTAACTATCAGAAGACACTAACCAGGTTTAAATTCCAGTTGCGCAGATAGGGTTCGTTGTAACACTGCGTTACAATGTGCCCCGCTATTAGAACTATACTATTCTATACAGTTACGATATAATTGGAATAATTAACTTTTATGAATTTCTGTTGAGAAACTATGGAAAAAAAGGTGAATAAAGACCGAGAGGAAGAACCTGAACATCCAGAAAATATTATTTCAAGAAATGTTCAGCATTTGTACTGTCTCGTCTGTTTATCTCGTGTTCTATGAGAGCTGTGAGTGGAGGGAGAGGAGTGTTTTGTTCAGATCTGTGTTTCTAAATGTCTGGATATGTTTCTTCATCAGTTTGGGTGTATTGCTTTGACCAGTGCTGAAGTTAGTCGGGCGATACCAACAACAAACGTCTAACCAATCAGCATTAGGAGGCGCATGACGGTCAAGGAGAGAGAACGACCAAGAGGGAAATTTGAAGTTCAAATTCTACTTGCAGCACCTTTAACTATGACTTTTGCCTCAATAAACTCCTAATTACTGCTTATTAGTAGTTAGTAAGGTAGTTGTTAAGTTTGGGCAGGATTAAAGGATGTAGAATATAGTCATGCAGAATAGGGCATTAATATGTGCTTTATAAGTAATAAACGGCCAAAATCCTAGTAATATGCATGTTAATAAGGATTAGTTAAAGGATTAGTTCACTTTCAAATGAAAATTACCCCGAGCTTTACTTACCCTCAAGCCATCCTAGGTGTATATGACTTTCTTCTTTCTGATGAACACAATCAGAGTTATATTAATAAATATCCTGACTCATTCAAGCTTTATAATGGCAGTGAATGGGATCAACGAGTATGAGCTGAAGAAAGTGCCTCCATCCACATCCATCCATCATAAACATGTACTCCACACGGCTCCGGGGGTTAATAAAGGCCTTCTGAAATGAATCGATTGCTTTTGTGTAAAAAAAATAAATATCCATATTTAACAAGTTATGAAGTAAAATATCTAGCTTCCGCCAGACCGCCTTCCGTATTCAACTTAGGAAGAAAGCGCAACGCCTCTCGCAGTTCAAAAAGCTTACGTTACGTCCTACGCCTTCCCTATTCAACTTACGAAAAAAGCTTAACTTGATGCTTGACGTGACGCCAGTTCCGTATTTTTCATAACTTGAATACGGAAGGCGGTCTGGCAGAAGCTAGATATATTACTTCATAACTTGTTAAGTATGGATATATATATATATTTTTTTTTTACACAAACGCATCGCTTCACTTCAGTAGGCCTTTATTAACCTCCCGGAGCCTTGTGGAGTATGTTTATGATGGATGGATGTGAATGAATGCACTTTCTTCAGCTCATACTCATTGGTCCCGTTCACTGCCATTGTAAAGCTCGGATGCATCAGGATATTTATTAATTTATCTCCGATTGTGTTCATCAGAAAGAAGAAAGTCATATACACCTAGGATGGCTTGAGGGTGAGTAAAGCTTGGGCTAATTTTCATTTGAAAGTGAACTAATCCTTTAATAGTGACAATTGGACCCGAAACTAAAGTGTTACCAATTGTTTTATTTGTGATAACGAAATTAAACATGCCAAACTGTGAAGACAAAATATTAGTAACTGATTATGTTGTAGTCAGTATATGCTCTTTTCCTGTTAACTGTTAGCGGACATCTGTATGTAAATTTAATTCCATATAATCTATTAAAATATAATGATGGTGAATGCGAAATGCAAATTAATTGGCTGAAACTTTGATTAAAAAAAAGCAAGCAATCGTATTGATTAACATTTAAATTTATTTTAAAATGTATTAAATTTGCCAAATATTACATTATTTATATATATGAAATATGACGATAATTATCTAGGATTTGTTTTTTGTTTTTTTTTTAAATATTAGAAGTAAGTCATTGAACACAAATGGCACTGCTTTCTGAGAATAAGCCAGAAACTCTTTATGCTAACTTAATATAATGTAACACAAATCACTGAAACATTTTTAGGAGACATGGAGCCATAAGAAAGAACAATAAATTACAAAACCGTGCAGCACAATGCAATTTAGTAAAAACCTTAACATGAATGCAGATTATAAGATGTGCCATACTCTCAATCACACATATTTTTCATCTCAGTCCTGTCTGCTGGGCCGTTGATGTGCAACAGGTTGGGTGAACTGAGTGGGCTTTCTGGCAAAAATGGAGCTAGTTTTAGTCTCTGCATCCTCCTACAAAGCTGAGAAGTATGCATATTGGATATCAGGAAGTGACAGAAAATAAGTGCAGTCTCAGTAATCCCTCGGCAAGTGTTTGAATCACAGCCCTCAGGAAAATAAAAGGATATAAGCTGCCATCATGCTGCGGAAACGAATGATTTCTAGATAAGAGGTATCATGAGAGTATGGTGATTTGATGACGTTATTTGATGGTAAGGGTTACTCACAGTACCAAGAACAACTTCAGATGCACATAATGGCAGATTGTATTTAAACCGACATTTTCTGAAAGGACGCATGAGGATCCTGTTCATGATGCTACAGTTTGATCATACCAAAGCGTCATTTGCATCATTTTCTGAACCGTTACTCTCAGTGTTTCCGCATACATTTGAGAATAGCAGGAGATATTATCGTCTTGTTCTTGAATGCACAACATATAAAACATTGAATGACCCCCTGCTAGCCTGATGTTTTCGGGGTTTTTTTTTTTCTTTCTGTTAAACCTATTTGTGATTTCATTGTGTATGATTATAGCTTTATATATGGTACTGTTCGTGTTCATATAATTTTTGTGTCTTTCTCCTCTGAGTGCAGTGTGACATTTTATTACTGGCATCCTTTGTGAACTGCAATGTCAGGTCTTTCGTTTAATTATTTCACATCTATATTCTCTTGGCATACCGCTCGCCCCTGAGAGCGAACGTGTTCTCATTACCCTCACGGTTCAGAAGACCAATAAATACAAATACTTGTTCTTATAATCCTTTAGCAGACCTGTATGTGTATGGAGCTATGCATGTAATTATATTTTAATGGGCTTTGTCATTCGGTGTGGATTAAAATGTTGGTTTCTCAGAATACTGCCTTGATAGGTGAGCTGCTGGCTGATTTTTCTTATAGTCTGTGTCTATATAGTCTATGTTCTGTTGCAAAACGCACTGAAATGAGAATTCTCTCTTATAGAGTAGTTAAATACCAAGGAAGTTAATCTTAATGGCAGATAGAGAATGTAGTCATTTTTTAAAATGCTTAATATGCGAGTTTTAATTTTTGCTATATTCTGTCAGGGAAAAAAGTCAAAAAAAAAAAAAAAAAAAAAAAGACCTTTTGGTTAGCAACAACCTGGCAGTACAGTCAAAAATACACCCGGTGTACCCTTTAACATTAGTCTAAAATGTATTTGTCGTTACTTGCTTTTTATACTCTGTATATGACCTTATATGACCGTATATGACCGCTTTTTATGACCGTAAAGACATTTGATTTGTTACAAAAGATTTCTATTTCAAATAAATGCTGTTCTTTTTATTCATCAAAGAATCCTGAAAAAATGTATCATGATTTCCACAAAAAATTAAGAAGCAAACTGTATTCAACTTTGATAAGAAATGTTTCTTCAGCATCATATCAGTATATTAGAATGATTTCCAAAGGATCATGTGATCAAATATATTAAAAATGGAAAACAGTTATTTTAAGTTTTGATATTTCACACCATTACTGTTTCTGTTATTGTTTCTACTCTATTTTTGCTATGAATGCAGCCTTGGCGAACATAATAGACTTGTTGCAAAAACATAAAAAAAAATCAAACTGTTGCAAAAACTTCAGGAAGGAAGATGACAAGAGGCAAGTAGATCTAATAGCAGCATAAACTTTTATTAAACAAAATAGAATAATCTAACCCAGGGCTCGTCAACTGGTGGCCCGCGGGTCAAATCCGGCCCACCAATCGCCTTCATCTGGCCCGCGGCAACCCAATCTCCCTTCTCCTCTTTTCCTGGCGGTGCGGCTAAATTTGGTTAGACACGCGGCCGTAGTGGCGCCTGCAGTTGTACGGCTATATACACACTGTTCGTACCATGCACGCTCCTCCGACTGACCTGAGAAACGTTTTCCGTGCGAATATTTCAGCAGTTATTATGTGTGTCCCGTATTTCTGTCGACTGAACCAGTGATAGCAATCATTTTTGAACTAATCATTCTTTTGTCTCAATTCTTCTTTTCCGTGAATTGGCCAAACGCGCTTGCGTAACGATTCGAAACGATTTGGATTTGTTCGGACCGCTCTGTCACTGAATCATCTGTAGTTGTTTTTTTATAGGCCTATATAACATATCATAATATAATATCATTTGACAGTGGTAGTGAGTAGCCATGTATGGTTTTACCTGTGGTTACCAAGTCTCACTGTGAGAATATTTTCATTTAAGCCTAATAATAAAATATTTTTTACAATACGACCTAAAAGGAAACAGGTGTGAGTGACTAATCACCAAAGACCATGGTAACTAATGATGAACGGGAAAAATAGGAACAAAGGAAACAAGAAACAATGAAAAACAAACTAAAAGTCCATGAGCATGAAATTAAAACAATATCAGAACATGACAGCTGTCAAACGGTACTATATATCTTTTTTTTTTTTTTTTTTTTTCTTTTTTTTAAAGCAAAAGGCAGTTTTAGTGCACTTTTATATGAATTATTTTTCTTTTTCAATGAAGCCTGCAAATATACCATTTCAAACCCCCAAAACTTACCACATTCTTAGAAAATGTGGTCGATAAATATGTGTGTCTGTGCCTCTGTGCATGTTCACAGAAATACGTGGGGTGTGTTAGTTCTTTTTTGGGGGGTGATCGAAACACTTTAAAGAGTGCAAGTACAATATGGCAGTACCTGCATCCCTAGAACAGATGCATCATTCTTTTTGTTTGGCGCTTCAGTGGATTTCTGGAGTTGTCCAAACTCCTTTTAGTACCCAGGATGTGGGAGAATATGGTGGTGACTGCAAATTTGAGCAATTCAAAGAGAAGGCACTAGTAGAGGTGATGTGTTGTGAGATTTTGGCTTTTTTTTTTTTTCAATAGTGAAATTTTAAATTCTGTTTTATTTTTAAAGTATTTAAAGAATGAGAACAGGTGCTGCACATGACCCATGGGCTGTAGTTTGGACACCCTTGAAGTGGGTTTTTAGAAAAAAGAAAGTGGGTATTTTTTGAGTGTTTGGTACTTGGATGCTTTGTGGGAGTGAGAATAGCTCACAGCCCTGGAATGTGTCAGAAATCCCATTTGGAAAAGGCAGCACTGTACGTGTGACATTCCTTCATGCTACATTAACTTCTCGGTGAATTGCACGCACAATTGGTTGTTAAATACCGCTTGCGTGGTTTGGCAGAAGTGCTGGCTGTCCATTAATGACTCTTTTCCAAACATGTGGCAGTTGAAGAGATTGTTAGGTTGATTTATGCATTCACACGCTTAGGATTTATAATGATTTTCAGAATACTGACAGTGGATCTTGTACCTGTGACAGTGCTTGTCTTTTTTGATCTAATCTAACTTCACTTCAGATGAGTCATGCTTGGGGCTCGGGTAGGAGAAACCGATGCTAGATCATCAGCACAGAAGGGCACATGCTACCTGGGGTGTTTGGTCTCTCATTTCCTCCGCTTTGATAGTAATTGAATGCATGAGAACATAATAAGATGGCCGATGTGTTGATGCTGAATTTAAGATATTGAGCATGTTTACATGCACATTCTTAACCCAATTATGCTTAAAGGCACAATATGTAAGATTTTTGGATTAAAATATTCAAAAACCACTAGATCAATGTTATATTTTGTCGACTTGTGTACTTAAATTATCCCACATGTTTCCAAGAATGTTTAAATACAGAGAAATAAGCTATTTTAACCAGGACACGGACCATGTCCGTACATCGACTATCAGTAACATCATATCCACGTTACCCTTGTAGAATCCATGGAAACACCAAAGACGCTTTACTATATTATATGTTTTATTAGACAGGTGAGCAACTGTTTGGATACATTTATAGACAGAAAACTAATCATTGTTTTATAGCTCAACACATTTAGTCTTATTGTTTGAATCTCGTTTTTTTGATTTTCCGCGCATACCATGCCTCAGAGAAAAACACTATTTTGTCAAGCGGCTAACACAGTATAATCAGATGCAGCTTTATTTTTAGTAACAGTAAATGCAGCATTTTCTCTGTCATACAATGTTTTAAAATGAATTGCATGCCATTTAGCAACACTCAGCGTCATCAAGCTACGCCTTTGTTTCGAATAGGCGATCTCTAGCGACGAAAAGTTACATATTGTGCCTTTAATAAGCTCACAATGCATGTGGTCATGTACAGTATCTCACAGAAGTGAGTACACCCCTCACATTTTTGTAAATATTTTATTATATCTTTTCATGTGACAACACTGGAGAAATGACACTTTGCTACAATGTAAAGTAGTGAGTGTACAGCTTGTATAACAGTGTAAATTTGCTGTCCCCTCAAAATAACTCAACACACAGCCATTAATGTCTAAACCACTGGCCACAAAAGTGAGTGCACCCCTAAGTGAGAATGTCCAAATTGGGCCCAATTAGCCATTTTCTCTCCCCGGTGTCATGTGACTCGTTAGTGTTATAAGGTCTCAGGTGTGAATGGGGAGCAGGTGTGTTAAATTTGGTGTTATCGCTTTCACTCTCTCATACTGGTCACTGGAAGTTCAACATGGCACCTCATGGCAAAGAACTCTCTGAGGATCTGAAAAAAAAAAAACAGAATTGTTGCTCTACATAAAGATGGCGTAGGCTATAAGAAGATTGCCAAGACCCTGAAACTGAGCTGCAGCACATTGGCCAAGACCATACAGCAGTTTAACAGGACAGGTTCCACTCAGAACAGGCATCGCCATGGTCGATCAAAGAAGTTGAGTGCACATGCTCAGCGTCATATCCAGAGGTTGTGTTTGGGGAAATAGACGTATGAGTGCTGCCAGCATTGCTGCAGAGGTTGAAGGGGTGGGGGGTCAGCCTGTCAGTGCTCAGACCATACGTCGCACACTGCATCAAATTGGTCTGCATGGCTGTCATCCCAGAAGGAAGCCTCTTCTAAAGATGATGCACAAAAAAGCCCGCAAACAGTTTGCTGAAGACAAGCAGACTAAGGAACCATGTCCTGTGGTCTGACGAGACCAAGATAAACTTATTTGGTTCAGATGGTGTCAAGCGTGTGTGGCGGCAACCAGTTGAGGAGTACAAAGACAAGTGTGTCTTGCCTACAGTCAAGCATGGTGGTGGGAGTGTCATGGTCTGGGGCTGCATGAGTGCTGCTGGCACTGGGGAGCTACAGTTCATTGAGGGAACCATGAATGAGCAGAGCATGATCCCCTCCCTTCGGAGACTGGGCCACAGAGCAGTATTCCATCATGATAACGACCCCAAACACACCTCCAAGACGACCACTGCCTTGCTAAAGAAGCTAAGGGTAAAGGTGATGGACTGGCCAAGCATGTCTCCAGACCTAAACCCTATTGAGCATCTGTGGGGCATCCTCAAAAGGAAGGTGGAGGAGCGCAAGGTCTCTAACATCCACCAGCTCCGTGATGTTGTCATGGAGGAGTGGAAGAGGACTCCAGTGGCAACCTGTGAAGCTCTGGTGCTCAAGAGGGTTAAGGCAGTGCTGGAAAATAATGGTGCCCACACAAAATATTGACACTTTGAGCCCAATTTGGACATTTTCATTTAGGGATGCACTCACTTTTGTGGCCAGCGGTTTAGACATTAATGGCTATGTGTTGAGTTATTTTGAGGGGACAGCAAATTTACACTGTTATACAAGCTGTACACTCACTACCTTACGTTGAAGCAAAGCGTAATTTCTTCAGTGTTGTCACATGAAAAGATATAATAAAATATTTACAAAAATGTGAGGGGTGTACTCACTTCTGTGAGATTCTGTACATGCATTAACCCCTTTTCCTTTATTGGAGTAAAGTCATAAATGGCTTAAGCACATACTGATCGACACAGCTAGATTTTTGCCCATTACCCGATTTCGTCCAGCATGTAAACACATTAACCTGCGTTCTGTCGGCACATTAGCTATATTTCAGCAAAATTTTGAGGGCAAAAAAGTCCATTGTCTACAGTGTAGTGATGTATCACAAAGATGTCAGTTTCAAACCAAGCAGCTTTCTGTTGGTCAGCGTGACAAATTCACCCAGCACTGTTTATTTAACATCACATCTCACATAGCAAATGCAATACTCTGAGTCAGATACATGAGTGATTAGGTTTTGACATGACTACCGGGGAATAAACTGATTTATTAATAAAGACTTATAAACCAGGTATTCTTGTGTTGCCAGGTTATTGGTTTCCATGTCAACCGGGAAAACAAGTTAATTCAATAAGATGATTTTTGGGGGTTAAGCATATCGGTATGAATGTAAACATGTTCATTGACGCTGATTGCCAGATGAGGTTATTAAGACTGTAATTTGTTTAATTATTGGCACTGTGCATCAGTTGGCCACATTTCCAGCAGGTATTGATCAAATATTAGTTACTGCATGTGGGCGTGTTTTATTTATAACAAAGGTTATCGACATGCTCGTCTATCATGTGGCATGTGGACACTGTATCTGCACCGGCAGACAAATGTGATATAGATCGGCACAGCAGGGCTTTATGTGCAGATTCAGTCTATTAGCATACAGGCCAGCAGGTAGTCTGCCAGAGGAATCGATGGCTTCATAAATCTGAGTCAGAAAGGTTGTCTTCTCCCCACAAAACATATAAAAGCCATTAACATCCTCTGAAAATGTGCCTTTTTGCAGCTCTGCTAACAATCTTCAAGAAATTTGTCAAAGTGGTGCCTAAAAAGGGAGAAGTGTAATATTTTTCTGTTTGGCGTTGCTGTAGAAAAAAGAAAGTAAAATGCATCTCTGGGAGTCTTAATCTGTCCTGATTTCCGGCTTCTGAGGGAAGGTTTGCTCAGGGGATATGGACCTCAGTAAACTACAGCCGAGCCAGAAACACTCTGATATGTGGGGAAACAGAGAATAGGAAGAATATCAACTGTATTTGTTAGAAAGGTCAGTTTAAATGTTAAAATAAAACAAATAATAAAACTTCCCATGATTATATTATATTATATTATATTATATTATATTATATTATATTATATTATATTATCCAGTGTTGGGGAAAGTTACTTTTAAAAGTAATGCATTACAATATTGCGTTACTCCCTCAAAAAAGTAACTAATTGCGTAACTAATTTTTATGATAAGTAATGCGTTACATTACTTTTGCATTATTTTTTCTCACCTAGGCTGGGCTTGCTTGTTTGTTTTTTAATAACAACAAAAAAAGTTCTATTTTTGGCAAAAGTTAAGGCCCTTTCACACCAAAAGTGAAATCAATAAGCCTCAGGCTGAGGAAATGCATATTTACACCTGTACAGTAGACTGCATCTCTGGAGCTCAGCCACAGTGATCTTTGGGTTCTTCTTTACCTCTCTCACCAAGGCTCTTCTCCCCCGATAGCTCAGTTTGGCCGGACGGCCAGCTCTAGGAAGGGTTCTGGTCGTCCCAAACGTCTTCCATTTAAGGATTATGGAGGCCACTGTGCTCTTAGGAACCTTAAGTGCAGCAGAAATTTTTTTGTAAGCTTGGCCAGATCTGTGCCTTGCCACAATTCTGTCTCTGAGCTCTTCAGGCAGTTCCTTTGACCTCATGATTCTCATTTGCTCTGACATGCACTGTGAGCTGTAAGGTCTTATATAGACAGGTGTGTGGCTATCCTAATCAAGTCCAATCAGTATAATCAAACACAGCTGGACTCAAATGAAGGTGTAGAACCATCTCAAGGATGATCAGAAGTAATGGACAGCACCTGAGTTAAATATATGAGTGTCACAGCAAAGGGTCTGAATACTTAGGACCATGTGATATTTCAGTTTTTCTTTTTTAATAAATCTGCAAAAATGTCAACAATTCTGTGTTTTTCTGTCAATATGGGGTGCTGTGTGTACATTAAAGAGGAAAAAAAAAAGAACTTAAATGATTTTAGCAAATGGCTGCAATATAACAAAGAGTGAAAAATTTAACGGGGTCTGAATACTTTCCACACCCACTGTATGTATATATGTATGTGTATATATATATATATATATATATATATATATATATATATATGTGTGTATATATATATGTGTGTGTGTATATATATATATATATATATATATATATATATATATATATATATATATGTATATGTATGTGTGTGTGTGTGTGTGTGTGTGTGTATATGTATGCAAATCCTTCCCAGCTAACACACTAAGTACCAGTTATGTAATTTGTTGGTACTTTTTGGTAATTTCTTACTAATTGACAACGTTGTATGCTCGTAATTTCTTTTGCGCTTTATTTATAATGAAGCGGTATACAGCGTGCACACGCCGCATTTGCGCGTTTAATTGAATAGGGTGCACTACAGGCAGAGTAAAGAAGTTTGACCTGACAGGAAAGTTTGTTTTCTTTAGTCTCCTTTATATTAATAGCAAAAGTTTCAAACACATTATTTCCCTTGACTGTCTGAACTGCCTGCACCACAGTGGTGTTTTCCACAAGTGCCAGAGATTAAAGAGCTGAGCTACCTTGCATCATTATTCTATGCAGCAAGTGTGAATTTCATCTGTGGCTGATGATTTTACAGTGTTTCATGCCACTATATCAATAAGCACATCTTCATTAATCTACCGCCACTTATTCTTGACATGTCTAAATGAGAGATTGCTAGTGATGTCCTATGCAAATGAGAACCTCATATACACTTCTTCTTCAAGGACGACAGAGGTGTAGATGTTTCTTGCCATTATAATGTGTTAGTGGTAGACATGATAAATCCATTACATGCAGAATTTACACCGCTTTAAATTATTTTAAATTACATAATAGGTTAGTTTTAAGACAGATTTAAAAAAGACAGTGTGGTTTGATCTTACAAGGTGACTGGCTTCGTAATGTATCGGCTAAAGGCTGTTTACCTCAAATTTTGATGGTTGTCATCACTTGTGTCATGATTAATTGGGTGTATAGAGACAGTATAAGTTGGAGTAGACGGACCATTCGTGGGAAAATGAATGGAAGAAACTGCAACCTCTGGCTGTATAAATTGGAGTTGTGAGCCTTTTTGATACACTCTTAGGGTGAAAACAAAGGTTCAGTGGGGTTTTATATAGAACCCCAGGGTTCTTGACTGAATTTTAAATAACGCTTTATGCCAAAAATGTTATATAGAGAGAGAAATGTCTTAAATGATTGCATGTTTAACATGTTATTTCATTTGTTTTCTTGAGTGAAAGTATGTTTACATGCTGTTCCAGTCATAAAATTTAAAGGCACAATATGTAAAATTTTTGGATTTAAAATATCCAAAAACCACTGAACAGTGTTATATATATTTTGTTGACTTGTGTACTTACATTATCCCCAATGTTTCTAAGAATGTTTAAATGCAGACAAATAAGCAATTTTAACCAGGACACGGAGCGTGTCTGTGCGTCGACTATCAATGACATCATACCCGCGTTATCCTCGATTTCCGGTAGCGAGCAACTGTTTGGAATGATACATTCATCAACAGAAAATGAATTACGTTATATAGCACAACACAGTTGTGTTATACTGTTTAAATCTCGTTGTTTTTTTTGTTTTTTTTAACCATGTTTTACCATGCCTAATATCAATCTAGCTTACTGCAATATGCAACAAATGTCTCATAGCAGCCGCCGAACGAACGCAGAGTAGCACTATAACATCTTTCAACACACAAATGTATCTAATATGATAAAACAGTACTGCTTTATCCCACATACGCATGACTGGAAGAAGTGGAAGCGTTGACTGTGGCATAATAAAAGTTCTGCTGCTCTCAAACCGTGTGTTGCACTCGTCTCTCATTAGCAGTCGATCCAGCAGACTCGTTTCTGCTCGCACAGAACTCGGCCCTGCAAACAGCTCATACTACAGTAACATTAATAATCTCATCCATGAACATGATTTCTGACCGAGTCCCGTCCCGATTCTTTTCCACCGGCTGTAGACAATGAAGACGACACCTCCCATGATTTCGTGAAATCAAGGCGTCATCAGGCTACGCCTTTGTTTTGAATAAGCGACCTCTAGCGGTGAAAATGTACATATTGTGGCTTTAATCAAAATAAGAAAAAAAATTAGCAAATTCCATAAAATGATCCCATGATGGTACTAAAAGGTTTTATATATGAAGTGCCTGACAAAACCCTTCAAGGTTATAAAACCTTTTCTTCTAAGTGTAATCATTGCCCATGTTGTTTTTATTTTTTTGCTGATTTGAAGTTTATTAATGAAACACATCTTGACAAACAGTTTTGGAGATTTTAGACTTTCACCTATACAGGATCTCTTCTTATGATGTTAGTAAGATGGCTAGCAGGTTGACTGTCTTGCCTTAAAGGGACTTTGATGGAGCATCTTGAATCCGTTGTATTGTCGTTCCCCTACATTAAATCAGGTGGCTTTTCAAAGAAACCATCTACCCTCATCTGTAAAAGTGTAATCCTGAGGGTGATCCTTCTTACACGATGTGTACACCTGTTATCTAAAACACACTGACAATAACGAAGGGCCCCTCTGGCTGTTCAGTAATCCCTCGTATTGCTTCTAGAGCCGTGGTGACGGTGTTGTTAGGTTTCTCAGTCATGACAGATCTCTAGGTGGAACTGACATAGTACTCCCTGTATAACATGCTGGGTCTCCTGCAGAGCTCTAATGGGATCACATCTTTTCATGGTTAAAAAAGATACACGAAGGTTTTTAACCATGAACACTCTGTGTCTGACTTGCTAATGGTTGTTGCTATGGGCTTCTTTGGCAGAGCGTACAGCTATAGTTACGTGCTAGTTACCAAATGTGTTAGATTCTGAATCCTATTGTTCCATTTGAGTCTCAGCTAGCAGCTAGCAACACTGGCGATGTTCTGTCTACTGCACTCTTGTTTTTGTCACAGAAAGACCAAAAAATATTGAAATTGTTTGTTATAATCTTAATGTTAAGAATAATTTCTGTTAAATTAATTCATATACAAACTTGCATACATTTATATAAATGAAAATGTTTATTTTTGCTTGAATATTCAGAAAATGATCTCTACTAATCTACTACAAACCTGATGTCCAGATCTCTATACCATTCAAAAGTTTAGGGTCAGATTGTGAAGGCTGCATTTATTTGATCAAAAATACAGCAAAAAAAGTAATATTGTTAAATATTATTACAACTTTAAAATGTAGTAAATAGGGCTAGATATCAGTTTCGATCTGATTCTCGAATTTCAATTCGATTCAATGAATTCACTGTTTCAATTTTCACTGGCACCACCACAAAAAAAGTAATACATGAATAAAATAGTTATTGTTTTTGATGTTTTTTACCCATGTATGCTTGTATTGTAATGAATTAGGTTATGACACCAAAATTTTAGATACCAGTAAAATGTAACAGTTTTCAATTCCCATTTCGATACCTTAGCTAAAACTAATATCAATTTCAAAGATTATTAAAGACAAGTAAAGAGTCATTAATAAATAAAGAACAAATAATCAAACTATTGCAGGAACTAACTACTGCTAATTCATTTCACATTTATTTGTATAGCGCTTTTCACAATACATATCATTTCAAAGCAGCTTTACAGAGAATGCATGTCAACATTACAATTTAGAGTAATCTGTTATCAGAGGTGACTGTGTCCAAATTATGTAATTTCAGAAATGTACATATACAAATCACGCAGTTATCTAACGATGTATTAATTTAAGCAATATATCAGTTTAAGGCAGAAACAATGAGCTTGTTGAAGTAATGAATTCATGTTAACAATGATTAGGATATATAGCAAAATTTGCATTGGTGCATGTTGGTCCAGAGTTTGCGTCATCTTAAAGGGTTAGTTCACCCAAAAATTAAAATTTTATTACTCACCCTCATGTCGTTCCACACCGTAAGACCTTCGTTCATCTTCGGAACACAAATTAAGATATTTTTGATGAAATCCGATGGCTCAGTGAGGCCTCTATTGCCAGCAAGTTAATTAACACTTTCAGATGCCCAGAAAGGTACTAAAAACATATTTAAAACAGTTCATGTGACTACAGTGGTTCAACCTTAATGTTATGAAGTGACGAGAATACATTTTGTGTGCCAAAAAAACAAAATAACTTTTCAACAATATCTAGTGATGGGCGATTTCAAAACACTGCTTCGAATCTTTTGTTTCGAATCAGCGGTTCGGATCGCGTGTCAAACTGCCAAGCTGCTTAAATCACGTGACTTTGGCGCTCCGAATCACTGATTCGAAACAAAAGATTCGAAGCAGTGTTTTGAAAACGGCCATCACTAGATATAGTTAAAGTCGTTATTTTGTTTTTTTGGCGCACAAAAAGTATTCTTGTCGCTTTATAATATTAAGGTAGAACTAGTGTACTGTTTTAAATATCTCTTTAGTACCTTTCTGGGCATTGAAAGTGTAAATTAACTTGGTGGCAATAGAGGCCTCACTGAGCCATCGGATTTCATCAAAAATATCTTAATTTGTGTTCCGAAGATGAACAAAGGTCTTACGGGTGTAGAACAACATGAGGGTGAGTAATAAATGACATTATTTTCATTTTCGGGTAAACTAACCCTTTAAGTCCTTGCAGAAACTGCAACAAAAAGTTTTTTACTTTAAAATAATGGTTCAGATAACTAGTAGTTCCTGCAGAGTGAATAGGTAACATTTGAGTAAATAAAACAGGCAATTTTAAGAACTACTAGTGATCTGGATCATTATTTTAAAATAATGGTCAAGATCACCAGCAGTTCCTGCAGAGTGGCTAACACCTGAGTAGTTAAGAGGATGCATTTTACGACCATGTTCAGAGTAAAATAGACAATTGTTCACGTCTCAGACACATGCTAATGTTTTGATTAGAAATCAATTGGCTATTATTATAATTTGTAATAGTTAGCTAACAGTTCTTAATGAGGCTGATTTAAAATTATTGATTACCTAATAAGGAACTATCTCAGTCCTAAATTTGCTATTACTTACTAATTAGTTAACTTTGTTTCCATATTAGTTAATAGTAGCTGAAGTGTTAATGTAGTATTACTCATTTGTACTGCATTACTTCCTGCATAGTTACATATTAATGATGGATCGACCATTACTCTAAAGTGTTACTGAAAGTTGAAAAGAACAGCATTTATTTGAAATATACATTTGTAGAAACATTATACATGTCACTTTTAATCAATTTAATGAATCCTTGCCAAATATAAGTATAAACATAAAAAAATAAAAAAACATATTGACCCCAAACTTTTGAACTGTTGCATAGATAGATTTTAGATAGCCTTTTTGTGTTTGTGTGTGTGTGGTCAAATCTGAGTGAATGTGTATCAGTGTGAAGATGATTTTGCTTTGACCTGTGCTGTGCCTGGGTTTGTCACTTGCTTGCTTAATGCAATAAATCAGAGAGGCAATGACTGCCTCTTATTAAACATGATTAAATGATCCAGTGGGTTGAGTCCGTGTGTGCCCGCGGAGCTTTCAGAATCAATAACAACCCTGTAAAGCTTCTTTTGAGTGGAAAACAAAGTCCTACAAATCCTAATTGCCTGTGGGATTAAACTAACCAAGGGGACTGTAGTAATGACTCTGTTCTGCTGTGCACGCTTTGGCAGCCATCTCTGTGATATAAATCAAAAGAGATATAAATCAGGTTCTGCTAGAATGTAATATGTACAGGTGACTCTTAAAATAATGTCCAATACAATGTATTTCTCTTTTTTTCTTTTTTTGTGTGTGCAGATGAGATGCAGTGCAGTTTCTAGTCAGTAAATTCAATCTTTTTTCATTTGGATGTTATGGTGCAAATCTGGTCCTGGTGTCATAAAAGTGCTGTTGCAGAGACAATGATTAAACATTTAATTTGCACAATGAGTCATTTGCACAATTGCTCCGCAGCATTAATCTTAGTCACACAGCACTGACTGAATGAAGCCCTCTGCTAGTCAAATTATTATAAGGGTGCTTATGAATTACAGAAATGTAATCAAACTAGTTAGATTTGATTTAGTGCAAGTTAAATCCATGTGGAAACGTGAAAAAATGTGATGAATTGGGAACTATTTGCAAGGAATCATGATTTTAATTTATACACGAGTATGAAATCTAGTACTGTTACTGATTCAAGGTAAGACAAGTTTAAGTGTACATTTAAAGGATTAGTTCACTTTCAAATTAAAATTACCCCAAGCTTTACTCACCCTCAAGCCATCCTAGGTGTATATGACTTTTTTCTTTCTGATGAACACAATTGGAGAAATATTAATAAATATCCTGATGCATCCGAGCTTTATAATGGCAGTGAATGGGATCAACGAGTACGAGCTGAAGAAAGTGCGTCCATCCACATCCATCCATCATAAACATACTCCACACGGCTCCAGGGGGTTAATAAAGTACTATTGAAGCAAAGCGATGCGTTTGTGTAAAAAAAAATATCCATATTTAAGCAAGTTATGAAGTAAAATACCTAGCTTCCTTCAGACCGCCTTCCGTATTCAAGTTATGAAGAAAGTGTAAAACTCTCATAGTTCAAAAAGCTTACACTACGTCCTACGCCTTCCCTATTCAACTTACGGAAAAAACTTAACTGACGCGCTTTTTTTTTCCGTAATTTGAATACAGAAGTCTATCTGGCAGAAGCCTCTAGTGGCACCAAACAGAGCTAAAAAAAAAAAAAACACTCTCCCTGTCTTTGTCAGGCTTGTTGGGAATGGTCAAATCCTTCCTAAATTCAAGCATATTGAGATGGGATAGGAGAAAATATCTTAACATCTGAAGAAATTACACACAACACCACCGGTAAGCATATGTGTAAACCTGTGCTAGTCCATTTAGATTTAGTAATTTAATTGCATTCTCATTCTTTTATTTATTTAGTTTATTAGCTATGTGTTTTTGTTTTCTTTTGTTGCCTGATTGAATCTGAATGCGCCCAAAAATCAATAAAACTGATTAATCGCATTGTTACTATGGCAGCAGCCACATATGCAAACAGCGTCACGGGTTTGATAACGCCGTCCTGCTTGTTAAACCAACTAAATTACCCCAAGTCATTTATATCATTAAGTTGAGGGGGGAAATAAATCCTTACAATTTGCCAATAATTTCTTGGCTCAGTCAATGCCCTACCTGTGAGACACATTGCTGATTAAACCTTGATTGCGGGCGAGGACTGCTATGCATTATTAATGAAGTCAGGATAATTGTCAGATTTTATGACATGGGGAGAGGTAGAAATTGGTTCCATGGTCAGTTTGAGGAATGATGAGAATTTGCCCACACCGATGGTGCTGATGGCCCAGCATTAGTCACGGGCCTCCTGCAGCCTTAGCCTGTGACAGAGCTAATGATAGTCATTTTGTAGCGTGACCGTGCGCTGGAAAGCATTTATGGCAGCATAAAATGTCAGAAAATTTGAGTCCTGCACTTTCCTCCACTTCACGCCTTTTAGCTTTTCTACCTTTTTTTAAATATAAGCTATGTGCAGAATAATTCATAATAAGATGTGTTTGATGTCAACACTTTAATCAGTGTTTCAAATGTTTCTCATATGCTAGCATTAAACGTAGAACATAGACTATCCCAAAATCAACCTAGATAATAATTTTAAGGCAGTTGTCAAATGCAGATTTCAAAAACAGAAAAGTATTCATAAGAAAAGGTTACTAATGTAACGAACATGCGTAATTTCACCTAATTTTTGAATGTGTGGTGTTTTTATTTTCTTATTTGACTATCAGGATGTTAGCTTAGCTACATGCTAACAACAGATGTGAGCTTAGTCGTGCACATTATTGTGCCCATAAAGTGTAGTTGGAAATATCATAATTATAAGTTTGGAGGACGTGAATGATCAAGTAATGTGGGAAACTCTTAATTATAGATGATACACGAGTCACTGAGTTGTGACGTCATGAGGGGTGCATCAGTTGAAAGTAATTTTGTTGTGAATGATATTGAATGGGCTTGCAAAGTTATTTTATAGTTAAGTTTACTTTATGAAAACGAATTATTTTTGTTAGAGTGATGGCAATGAATAATTTTCATTATGTTGAATTCAGATGTAGTTACATGTGTCTGCAATTTTTTGTCTGTTTTTGCTCTGATCTGATTTGATTTATTTTTGTCAGACCCTCCATTGGCCACTTCTGTATAATTTTTCTGATTTGAACCTGTAATAAAGAATGGCTTGCAGGTACAAGCTTCCCAGGTGCACTTTAAGGCAGCATAATGGCTGCTACATAAAAATATTGTTTTAAATGACTTAAAGATGCTTTAAGTGTTATTTTGGTAACATCTGGCATTTTGCTAACTTTTACCACACACTCTCTCCAAAGCCTAGCCATTCAAGACACAATCAGTAAACCTCAATGTGAAACATGTAATGTCTGTTAAAAAATTGAGCCACTCTAATTAAACTTTTTTTTTTTTTTTTTTTTTTTAATCTTGAACTTTCATAGAGATACCTGATACCTCAGGACACCCAATTCAATGATCCTTGTCAGATAGTTTAGGCGTTTTAGGCGTGATGTGAAAATCACTCAAAGCACCTTTTAAGATGTTTCACCTTGATTATGACACTGCTTTGAAGATGGCTTCCAGCTCAGGATGTTTTGGTACAGAGCCAGTGTGTTTCAGTTTTGCCTCCATTTATCTGCAAGCAATTCTGATGTTTGGCACTGATGCTGAGAGAATCCAGCTTCATGGGGTTGAGGTCAAGGCATCCACAGCCATCTAACAAACCATTTTTAAATGAACCTCTTGTTCTGTGTCAAGTCTATCTCAAGGAGCAACCAGAAAGCTTAGAATCATTTACTTTTTTTCTTAGAAACTCTTTTCTCTCTCTCTATGTAAAGCTTAAGGGAATTGCCTTAACAATGAAAAAGTATTATTTCTTCTTCTCCAAACTGTACAGCTGGTACTGTGCTTTTGGGCAGGTAGAGTTATTTTGGCAAATCCAGATTCATCCTTCAGGCTGGCAGATGGTGATGAGTGATCCATCACTCCAGAGAATGGATTTTAACTGCTCAAGAGTCCAGTAATGGTGAGCTTCACATTTCTACAGCCCACACATGAGCTGGTTTGTGGCTGCACAGCTGTTGAAACTCATTTCATGAAGTTTCCTGAAGTTGTTGAGCCGATTTTGCTTCTATGAGCTCAGCCTTGTATGTTAACATTGTTTGCAAATTTTACACGCTTCAGTAGTCAGGGATCATGCACGTTTGGTGTGGTTTACCACATCATAACTGAACCGCTGTTATTCCTGAGCTGAACTGGTATCTTCTTTGCAATAACACCTTCAGTTACCTAAGACAGGGCTGGAATTTGACTGTCCTCAAGGAGGCATTTTATGACCATGCAAACTATCATAAAAGCCATTGAGCTTTTCAGTTCGATGTCTGCGTGTATGTCAACAACGAACGGGTCTGGAATAGCTAAATGCACTAATTAAAAAGGGTTTGCATGTACTTCTGTGCATGTAGTGCACCAGCGGGGTGTGTGGTTTACAGAGGGGCTGATATATTTACTCATGTCATTCAAATGTAAGTTTTAAGGGGACCTACTGTGATGTGAAGCAAATTCATGTGGTTCTGTCTTCTGCACCAATAATGTTACTTTCATTGATCTAGCAGGGGGGTTATGCATGCATGTGCCCTCAGGGAATCATTGCTAAGTAGCTGTTGTAAAGAATGTTTTGATTTTATTCAGATTTTCCTATTATGTTACTGTGAGCCAAACTAATCAATACTGTATGTGGCTTGTTAGAGCGCAAGAAGCAAAACAACAAAGATCTAAAAATATGCTCATCTCCTAGAGGAAACTTCTTAACTCAGTGTTGAGTCACATCATTAATGGAATTATTTGAAATGCAAATATTTGAACGCAAGAGAATTAACAAGTTGTGTCCAGCCAGTGCTTGAATTGGAAAAAATAAAGTGCCAGTACTCCCCCCTCATGGGGAGGGGGGGAAGGGGGGAAGGGGGAGGTGGGGGAAGGGGGGAGGGGGGGGGCGGGGGAGTGGGGGGGGGGATTAAAAAAAAACATTTAATATATTGTTTGTATACTAGGGCAGGAACAATACATACAATAGGTTCTATAATACCTATTAAGTCAATTCATAAATATTTAATTTCAAATCGTTTTAACTAACCAGATCATATGCATTAATATTAATTTAGAATATAGACAAACCTACGTTCAGTCTGCCCTATATTAAACCATTCTTTTTTTCTATTTAAAAAAAAAATAAAAATAAATAACATAACATGAATCTATCAACTTGCCAATTCTATAATTCATAGAATTATAAGGGACGCTATTACTGACATCAAAAACCACAAATTATTTTACTCTAAGGCTATAAATGTCACAATCAGCTGCTGGGTCATTATTTAGTAGAATGAAATAACTACATGATGTTTCTCTGTCTCTGTTATTCACTCTAAGCAGTTTAAATCAGTGCATTGACTGAGTGCTGTCCATCACTGCACTGTAAAAAAAAAAAATATTTTTATGATTTGTTATCGCAGCTTTTCGCAAATCTTTTATCAAATTACCTTAGGTTCACAAACATTGTTTAGATAACATATGTTTCTGTTGAATAAACTAATCTCTTTCTAATAATAAACTAACCACTGAACTCACATGAACTGTTTTAAATATGTTTTAAAAAAAAAGTACCTTTCTGGATCTTGAAAAGGTCAATGGAGGCCTCACTGAGCCATCGGATTTCATCCAAAATAACTTAATTTGTTTTCCAAAGATGAACGAAGGTCTTGCGGGTGTAGAACGGCATGAGGGTGAGTAATAAATTACATTATTTTCATTTTTGGGTGAACTAACCCTTTAACTATTTGAAAAAAAAAAATAAATAATAATAATTAAATGAAATTAAGTAAATAATACATTTAAACAGCATGTTTAAATGCTTTTATAATCACTGAAGTTGTTAATTTGGCTACATTCAGTGCCTGCTTACTGAGATCAACAGTGCTACAAAAAAAGCTACACTGCACAATGAATCTCTTATTTACGTTGTGTTTATACTATGTTGGTAATAATGAAAGGATTTGCAAGTGTGCAGAATTCTAAAGTGCACAGTGAATGAAAACTCTGGTGTTTTGAGTGGATTCTGACTAACTTAAACACCTCCGATTGGCCATTGCGTTCACGCCCTCAACAGATATGTCTGTGATTGGCTGCAGTGATCAACACTTCAAAAGCACATTGTAAATAGAAACCTTTGACGCTCTTCACAGAGCGCTTACACAAATACACACAGGAGTGTTTGAAAGCAGCCACCTATCAGTGGGTATCGAATATACCCGGTACTCTGTACTACCAGTACTGCAGAAATGCTGGTATAATTGTCACATTTTTAAAACTTCAGTACCGAGTTGGTTTTGACAACCCTACTCACCGTGGTGGCTGAAGAACATTAACTCCTAACACCCACCTTTCAATTAAAAAAGCCAATTGTCTTATTCACAAAGCCATCACATCTTTACAGCAGTTAACACTTCAACATGCATGCACATTGGCTGGACAATTATTTACAGCCTTTTTTTGTTGTCCTAAAGAGGCCAAATTTTATTGTTGTTTTGATCATTATTGTAATGGAAGTGTCAGGCAAACAGTTTTGGAGATTTTGGACTTGCATGACTAGAATAGCTGTTAATTTGGGTAATTGGAAAAATCGTAATGAGATCTTTTACATCTCAATTGCTTCTACATTATGTTAAAGGGGGATAGACATTTGCTGCTCTTCAGATTTTTCTCCAGACAAAATACTGCAGTAATCATGTGTCTTTTAGTTAGTTTTAGGAATTCTACTGTATTACAACAGTTTTATTTTATGTATATTTTTATTTATTCTATAAGGAATTTTAGGAGATACTTTATTATTATTATTATTATTATTATTATGGACATTATAAGGCATAGTCAATTATAAGGCTGGAGCTATAAGGCATCATACAGTAGTCTGCAAAAACAGGTTTTTGATCAATATTTAGACCGATCTCTGCTCTGTTTAAAGAGTCTATGGCCCAGTGAGATCTTTTTCAGGGTTGTAATTTTTGCAGATGTATTGTCCAGGATTGCCTTAGTTACCAGTACAGGTTAACACACAGGAGAATACCAGAGACTTTCAAAAGAGGAGCATAGATTAAACTCTAAATAGTCCCAGTATAGCAATCCCTCTTTATATGTTCTATAATCATTGTGTACACTGACATTACAGAGACATCAATGTCTCGGCAACATGCTCTGAAAGAGGGATGTTGGCAGTTCAGATGTCCCATTGATTGTACTGAAAGATTCACAGGCCTTCTTTGCTCTAAACAACTGCCTCAATGTCACTGCCCCTTTCAAACAGAAGAGGAGATTGGACATTTGTATTAGTATTAGTATTCATATCCTTTGAAAGCCCTTGAAGACATGATCACTCATTTGTGGCAGTTGTAGCTCTACATTTGTAAAATAAATAAATGAATAAAATAATTAAAAAATATATTACAGTCATTAAGTTACGTAACTACATAATAATTCTGGGTATATTTCAAGCAGTGAGTATAGTGTCCTTTTTTTGGCATTGTACAGTAGTGGCCAATAGTGATGTCCAGCCTTGGAAAATTGACATCTTAAAAATTTGTTGGTTGTGCTTGGAGTAAATTGTTTTATGTTTGTGATAACACAGTGAATACCAAATTGTGCACAATTTTTGCAGAGGCTCTCATACAAAGAAATTATAAATACGTGCAAAAACAAGAGAGAACCAGCTAAATATTAAAGGATTAGTTCACTTTACAATGAAAATTACCCCAAGCTTTACTCACCCTCAATCCATCCTAGGTGTATATGACCTTCTTCTTTCTGATGAACACAATTGGAATTATATTGATAAATATCTAGCTTCCGCCAGACCGCCTTCGGTATTCAACTTACGAAAAAAACGTAACTGACGAATATGAATAAGTTTAATACAGAGAGGCTTAGGACGTACTGTAGCATAAGCTTTAGAACTGCGAGAGTTTTACAGTTTATTTGTAAGTTGGATGGTCTGGTGGAAGCTAGATATTTTACTTTATAACTTGTTAAATATGGATATTTTTCTTACACAAGCGAATCGCTTCGCTTCAGAAGGACTTTATTAACCCTCCGGAGCCGTGTGGAGTATGTTTATGATGGATGGATGCACTTTATTGATCTTCAAACTCGTTGGTCCCGTTCACTGCCATTATAAAGCTTGAATGAGTCAGGATATTTATTAATATAACTCCAATTGTGTTCATGAGAAAGAATAAAGTCATATACACCTAGGATGGCTTGAGGGTGAGTAAAGCTTGGGCTAATTTTCATTTTAAAGTGAACTAATAATTTAATAACTGATTAATAACTGATTGTTGTAGCCTTTGAACTTTTTGATTTTCCTAAAAGGGTTGTAAGTAAAATGATGTTTTTTTTAACGTGAAATATTGATGTTGGGGAATAGTCATATCCATATTATTTGTGAATTTCCCAAATGTGAAATTACAAAAGGTCTGTTTGTATGGTCTGTTTGTATGCATGTATGTTTCATTATTTATTTATTTACGCAATTTTTATTAAATTTGTCAATTTTTTTCCCCAAATTATTGCTGCTTTATTGACTTTAGTATATATTGTCAAAGCATTGCAGGGGAAGGGGAAAAAAAGAGAAAATAGGACACAATAAAAAAGACTAATAAAGAAGTAAACACTTCCAATCCAAGGTGTTATTTACTCTTCCGTTGTTGACTGTCTCAGATTAGCAATGTCAATTACATGCCACTTGATTGGAACTTTGATGACAGGACGTGTTCTTGGGTTGTGACCTCTGCATCACTTGTGGTGTTGTGCTTTTTATCTGCTGCCTCTCCAAGATAAGAACTGTTCCACGGCTGACACTGATTGCACATTTCTGGATAAGGTCTGCCCATACACTGGCACCAGCTATAGTCCGAGAGGACAGACCTATTGCAAATGGCCACCAGCTGAAATACGGTCCCTATACCACAGATTTCGATTTTTGTGTAAACCGTTTTACTGGTGAGGTTGAGTTTTATTGGGTTTACTTCATTACGTTTATTGGCATGATGTATCCGTTTGTTTTTGAAAAGTCAAGGTCCCAAAAATACAAAATATTCTGTTTGAGTTGAGCACAGCTGAGTTGAGTTGAATTTTGAGTGCGACTTTGTAAGTAATGTAACCTGCATCCTGCTGCGTTTCTTTTTTCTATTGTATGTTAATTGACTGCCATTATACAGTATTTGTGTTTTATGTCTGTTTATACCACTTCTAAAGGATGTAAATGCATGAAGTAGCATTTGGCAACAGTTTTTACTGAGGCATGACAGCTGAATAACTAACGCTGAAGTGTCTCCATTGAACCCAGTCCACATCAATCAGCGCTTTCATCCCATTTCACACAGGATTCACAGGACATGACTGCTCCATGCCGGCCACAGGCTGCACTTCCCACCCGTGTGATCCGAAGGGCACTTCCATGTGCGAAGAGCAACTGGGCAGTTTCAAGTGCATGTGTCACCATGGCTATACGGGCCTGTTTTGTGAAACTTCCATCCGTCACTGCGTTGAGGGATTGTGTCATCACGGATCAAAGTGTGTGGATCTCCCTCTGGGCTTTGTGTGTGAATGTTTGCCTGGTAAGAATGATTTCTTACAGTCTGTCTCCTGCCAGTCCCCACACTTTCACTAAAGCATCCATTTAACCCTCACACTATTTTCATCTCTTCTCAGGGTTACAAGGACAATTCTGTGAGGTAAACATTGATGACTGTCGGGATAAGCCCTGTGGTGCACTCAGTATCTGTAAAGATGGTATCAGTGCCTACGACTGTTTCTGTGCACCTGGGTTCGTTGGTAAGCTCACCACAAGCAATTTTCTAGAGCAATTTTTCCTTTGCCCAGTTTTTTAACATTCAATTCCCCTTTGTTGAGCTGTGTTTAAAAGGCCTCCGGCCTCAAATCTGCTCCTGTATTGTAAGACATTAGTTGACCGTATTCTTATCAAGGAGAATTTCCTAAGCTACATAACCCTGCCATCACATTTTCTGGCATCCGTTTGAACAAGGAGACAGGGGTGCGTTTTTTTTTTTTTTTTTTTTTTCTTTCATAGCACCTCATCATTAGCTGTGGGTTATTTTATCTGAAGCGGCATCACTGCCCCTGTATTTGCAAGGAAATCCTTAATGAAATAAACCTTTGACTCTCTTTTCAAGGTAATAACTGTGAGATTGAAGTAAATGAGTGTCTTAGTCAACCCTGTCAGAATGGAGCTTCCTGCTCAGATGAGCTTAACTCCTTCAGCTGTCTCTGCCCTGCCGGGACCACAGGTACATAATTCCTTCCTATCACCGGAGTTTCACAGGCTGAATTTGGGTGGCAAAGGCCACACAGTTACATTTTGAAATTGACAACCACGTTTAAGTGTGGTATTGAATCCTTTAAATTATATTTCCGGGAGTTTACAGACTGTAGTCTAGGAGTCACTCCTGAACCTGTAATGGTAATAACCATATCAACTTTATGGTGTCTTGCAGTCTTAGGTGAACTTCTACAGTATATTGGTGAACAGAACCAAAAACAAATCGTCTCTGGTTATGACTATAACCATGGTTCCCTGAGAGAGGGAACGAGACACTGCGTCCCGAAAGGGGCGCTATGGGAACGCCCTCAGCGTGAATGCGTCTGATGCACGTGTGTCAACTAGTCCAATGGCGAGAGTGAACGTCACTGGTGGGTGACGTCACGACCAGGAAAGGATAAATACACATCCGGAAAGACCGGCTTCAGCTTAAATTGCCGAAGCAAATCGATCACAGGAATGCAGGGAGTATGGCAACGCGACGCAGTGTCTCGTTCCCTCTCTCAGGGAACCATGGTTATAGTCATAACCAGAGACGTTCCCTTTCGAGGGAACTCGCACTGCGTCCCGAAAGGGGCGCTATGGGAACGATATCCCAAAACGCCATAATTCCAAAATGCCTGTCCGTGTGAAACTGTGGCACACTAAGACGAGAGCACTGATGAGCCTGGAGCTGCGTCCAGGTCGAGATATATCATCTCACAACGTGAGTGGCGAGGATCAGCCCACCACATCACAGACTTCCTTGAGGAAAACCCCCAACAACAAGGCCGTGGAAGCCACCATACTCCTAGAAGAGTGAGCTCTGACAGACAGTGGATACTGCTGACCAGAGACCTCATACGCAAGTGACAGTCTCAACTATCCACTTGCTAACCATGGACGCAGGGAGACCCCTTATAGCGCGGTCCAAAACAAACAGTTGATCTGAAGTCCTCCACAGGGCAGCTCTGTGGACATTAGGTGTCCAGTGCTCACACTGGACACACAAGATTCAACTTTTCCTGGTCTGGATCTGAGAACAGAGGACAGAAAGCTTGCAGCACTATAGGCCGTGGAATATTGGTCAGAACCTTAGGTATATAACCCGGTAGGGTAAAGGAACACTTGACCATCCCTGGTGCACACTCAAGGCACATAGGGGATACAGATAGGGCCTAAAGGTCTCCTACTCTTTTTAGGGGAGAACCCAAGCAGGAACCCTAGAGCATGCTGCAGGTCTCAGCCTCAGAGTGCCACGAAGGAAACGATACCTCAAAGGGTTATACCCCACAATTATACCATCCACAGGGACATGGAATGCAGAAATACGAGGATAGTTTCCTTGTGGCTGGAGTTCTGGAGTAAAGTATGGTTTCCACAACCTCGGTTGAGAGACCAGATACCATGAGTTGGGCCCCCTCAAGGGCCAAACCCACAGGTTCAATACTTCTGGGCGGGGTGAAAAATCAAACCCTTCACCTGAGATAGAAGGTCTCTCCTGATCAGAATCTCAGAGGGAGAGCCGTCGAGGAGAAACACAAGTTCCAAGAACCATATCAGACTTGGCCAGTAAGGTGCTACACTAACAGACTTATTCCTTCCCGGCGAATTTTGTCCAGAACTCCTGGGAGCAGAACAATTGGGGGAAAAATATACAGACATGGCCCCGGCCATGTCTGTACCATGGCATCCAGTCCAAGAGGAACTGGATGTGTAAGGGATAACCACAGTGGACAGTGCGCCGTATCCTGAGACGCGAAAGATCCACCTCCACGTGGCTATAACTCTCCCATATAAGCTTCACCACTTTGGGGTGAAGTCTCCATTCCCCTGGCCTCAGCCCCTGTCTCGACAGGACGTCTGCTCCTATATTCTAGGTCCCTGGAATAAGATTGTTCTCACAGAGAGCATCTTTCCCAGGGACCACAGGAGGATCTGGTGTGGCAGATAGTGGGCGCGAGCGCAGACCCCCCTGTTGATTTATACAAGAAACCATCGATGCATTGTCTGTCCAGACAGCTCGATGACCTCTCAGGTCTGGGAGGAAGAACTTCAATGCATTGAACACTGCCATCATCTCCAGGCAATTATGTGCCACGAAAGATGACTCCTCCACAGCCCTTGAGCTGAGCGGCCTTCCATTACCACTCCCCAGCCTGTGAGAGAAACATCTATCATGAGAGTGACTCAATGATATTAAGCTCCTAACACAGGGCCCTGGGACAGGAACCAACTTTTCTTCCATATAACCAAGGCGCGGAGACACCGCCGTGTGATCTTGATCATACGAAGTGGGTTCCCCCTCAGGGACAACCCTTGGTCCTGAGCCACTACTGTAAGGGTCTCATGAACAGCAGGCCAAAAGGTATCACCATTGGACGCAGCTGCCACCAGACCCAACAGTTTTAGAAAACTGTTTTACAGTGAGTGACTGGCCTAGATATATCTCCTGTGTGACTGAAAAGATTGCAGAAATACGAGTGGGCGACAGAACGGCCCGCAGCGTCACTGAATCCATACCATGCCCAGGAAGGTGGTTCTCTGTAATGGAGAAAGCACACTCTTCTTGGCGTTCAGCCACAACCCCAATTTTTATATGAGTAAGAACGACATCTCGATGTCGAACTGACCATCTGTTCTGACTGCGCTAATATTAGCCAGTCATCTAATCAGTTCAGAATGCGTATGCCCTGCAGCCTGAGCAAGGCCAAAGCTGCATCTACGCATTTCATGAACGTGTGGGGTGATAGAGCTAGACCGAATGGAAGAACCTAATATTGGTATACTTTGCCTCTGAAAGCAAACCTGAGGAACTTCCTATGCTGTGGAAGGATAGAGACATGGAAGTATGCATCCTTTAGAACTATCATGACAAACCAGTCCTCGGATCTGGTTTAGCGTCAACATTTTGAACCCAAGTCTCCTGACTGAACAATTCAAATGATTAAGATCTAATATAGGACGCAACCCTCCATCCTTCTTTGGAACAAAATAGTAGCGGCCCTAAAAACCCTAACTCTCTGCTGGGAGGAGGAACCCATTTTGTAGCTCCTTTCGCAAAAGAGTTTACTTTCTGTTCCATCACCAGAGCCTGCCCAGTGAGATAAATTTGGCAGAAGCCTCAACTCTGCCAGAAAATCCACAAAAGGGAACCAGCCTCTCAAAGCTGGTCTCTGGTATACCTAGAGCAGCCACTTTGGTGACCTGAAATACACTGGCAGGAAACAACCCATTTGACTGCTTTTCGACCCTCCTCAGAGGGTGCGAACCTGACGCAGTGTCGTGTGAACGCTGAGTCATAGCTTGCTGGAAACTGCTGCGCCCTGAAACACCAAGGGTGCCAGGGTTGGTAGAACGGCCCCATACAGACAATGAAGTTGAGCGGGCACCGTATATTGAGGTGTACACCGCTCTATCCCGTATGGGGCTGCCCTTAGATTCCATTCAGAGGGTGCGAGCCTGATGCAACGTCGTGTGAGCGCTGAATCAAAGCTTGCTGGAAACCGCTGCGCCCCAAAGCACCGAGAGTGATGGGGTTAGCAGATCGGTCCCCTGAGGGCAACGAAGTGGCACGGGCACCGTATACTGAGGTGTACACCGCTCCACCCCGCAGGGGGCTGCCCTAAGAAGCCTAACACCACTGGCGTCAGGATCTACATGAAAGGCTGAACTAATACATGAATCTAACTACTTAAAGTCAGATAAATATGTATTATTTTAATTTCTCAAAATTAAATTACAGCCAACTGTCCATTTAATTCCTGAAAAATTAAATGCAGCAAATGATCTATCAGACAAGTTAATACTGTCTGAAAGAAATGCTAAATATAGTATGCATATAGGCCATACACACATCAAATAAAGAGTTATTAGTGCAGACATATAGCTTTTAAAAAACCAGGCAATATCCCATTTAACTCCTCAAATTAAATGCATCAATGAATCACCAGACAAGTGTACACGGTCTGAATGATTGGTTGAATATTTATAACTGCCGTCTGCACACCCTAATCTACGCGTTGCCTCGGCAAACACGAGATCAGAGCCACTAGATTCTTTATTGCATTTTGCAGGCTCGAAATCTACGCGTCGCCTCGGCAGACGCGAGATGAGAGCCACTAGAATCTTTAATGCAGTTTGCAGACTCGAAATCTACGCGTCGCCTCGGCAGACGCGAGATCCGTGCCACTAGATTCTTTATTGCATTTTGCAGGCTCGAAATCTACGCGTCGCCTCGGCAGACGCGAGATGAGAGCCACTAGAATCTTTAATGCAGTTTGCAGACTCGAAATCTACGCGTCGCCTCGGCAGACGCGAGATCCGTGCCACTAGATTCTTTATTGCATTTTGCAGGCTCGAAATCTACGCGTCGCCTCGGCAGACGCGAGATGAGAGCCACTAGAATCTTTAATGCAGTTTGCAGACTCGAAATCTACGCGTCGCCTCGGCAGACGCGAGATCCGTGCCACTAGATTCTTTATTGCATTTTGCAGACTCGAAATCTACGCGTCGCCTCGGCAGACGCGAGATGAGAGCCACTAGAATCTTTATTGCAGTTTGCAGACACGAAATCTACGCATCGCCTCGGCAGACGCGCGATCCGTGCCACTAGATTCTTTATTGCATTTTTGCAGACCCGTAATCTACGCGTCGCCTCGACAGACGCGAGATCAGAGCCACTAGATTCTTTATTGCAGTTTGCAGACCCGAAAACAACGCGTCGCCTCGGCAAACGCAAGATCCAAGCCATAGATTCTTTATTGCTCAAGACTTTATTCCCTCAAGAAAAAAGCCAAGTGGAGCAGAGCTAAAAAATCTCGATAGTGCATCACATCGGGAAATTTAAGAATGAACACCGTCAGATCCCAATACAAGAGCTGACATGTATGCTCTGCTCTCAACAAACAACACATGAATCGCGTGTATCCCCACTCGTATAGTAGCGAGGGCAGGGAAGCACACACGACTCAAGTTGCTATTTGCTCGCCAATAAATTCCTGTCTAGAAATATATAATGCTTGAGGACAAACAACAATAAATAGACAGAGACAGTTTCACACAGATCGCTTTGCTGAGGCACAAAAGCTGAAGCCGGTCTTTCCGGATGTGTATTTATCCTTTCCTGGTCGTGACGTCACCCACCAGTGACGTTCACTCTCGCCATTGGACTAGTTGACACACGTGCATCAGACGCATTCACGCTGAGGGCGTTCCCATAGCGCCCCTTTCGGGACGCAGTGCGAGTTCCCTCGAAAGGGAAACAATTTTTGCATTCCCATTTGCCTGAATAGCAAAAGCAAAAAAAAAAAAAAAAAGCATTTTTATGACCTTCCAAATAAAGAAGAAATATCAAGAGGTTCATTGCCGTCACTCCCTCAGCCATAGAAACACTCACGCAGCAGTGTTAACCAGTTTGCTGAAATTTAATGCCAAGCTTCAGTACTGTCAGTTATGCATTATCAGAGTATGTGAATTTGCGAAAAGGGTTTGGTTGAGCCAGAAGTTGACATACCATTCAAACAAAAAGAGCAATATTTTAAAATCGCCACAGGAAAGTTAACCTGCAAATGACTTATTTCAAGTTGTCTCTTTTATAGAAGTATTTTAATATTGAAAAAAATTACACACTTCAGCGTGAATAGATATGATCATTTAGTGTGTCATGTTTAGTTTACAAACTCCCCTGTAAAACAGGGGGGCACTTTTAGTTCTTATCCAGCCACATTAAATTTCTATTTCAAGAGTAATTTCCACTTAATTCTTTCATGTTCATGCAAATTGGAAAGGAAATAGGCTCATTTGGCGGTATGAGTCAACTCAAGCTTTCAGTATATTTTAAGAAACTTCCTGCCCAACAGAATGTAAATTCATCTCCTTTCATTTCAAACCAGGAGGTGTATTGCTCGAAGGCTTAAAAGAGATTTTAGATTTGTTTTTACTTTTTTTATTCCAGATTCTTTGTGCAGTGAAAACTTCAGTTTATAATTGGTTGGCATGGGAATTTCTATGACAACTCTCATTCTTATTTTCTTCTTTTTGTGTGCCTTTCTCTTTTTTTCTCACTTCTCAGGCAGTTTATGTGAAATAAACATAGATGAATGCCAGTCATCACCATGCATGAACAATGGCACGTGTTTGGACCTCTCAGATGGCTTTAAATGCATTTGCTCTTCAGGTTTCTCTGGTGTGTTAAATGTTTTTTTTTTTAGTACATTATCACATTGATTATTTTTCTGTTGGTTCTCTATTGCTCTCACAAGGCTCAAGACAAGGACAAAGAAAAAAAAACCCTCAAGATGTTGAATGTGTTGTTTATTTTGGTCATTTATGTTTTATAGTCAGGAAAACTATCTCTCAGGTGTCTTTGAGAAAAATGAGCTTCCTTCAACAATCTCACTTGCATGATATCTTTGATTTTTCTTTTTTATATTGTGCATTAAAGGTCCTGAGTGCTCACTGGACATCAATGAGTGTGTCTCACATCCCTGTAAGAATGGAGGCACCTGCATTGACCAACTGGGTAATTACTACTGCCGATGTGCTGCTCCATTCAAAGGTAATGAAGACTGAGGGAGTGGGGTGAAGGGTGAAGAAAAGCAAAGTTAATTAACTTTAGAGAGCTTTCCTCTCACCTGTCTGAACTCATGCAGTCAGCATTGCCACATCTTCATTGTCCTCAAAATTATTAAATCAAAATGAATTTAGATTGTATTAATGTCCAGTAAAAATGTATGATGTAAAATATATTTGAAATAAAATAATATGAAATAAATTGTAAAATATGAAAATAAAAATAGAGAATAAAATTCTGTGAAAAGACACTCAACATAATCTGCTTTCAGCAAGCTGCTTTATAGCCTACTTCTTTATACTATTTTTGGCATAAAGAAATGGAATTATCTTTAATGCATTTCCCCCTTACAATGCATGGTTTTCATTTATAACAATTTTGTGATGATGTTTACTTCAAAAATGACTTCCTGTTGAACATTTTGGTGAGGATAATTTATTGCAGTGGTTCTCAACTGGTTTGGCTGTGGGCCCCACATTTTAAGCTGCGACCCAATTTTTTAGGAATTTGAACTAAGCAAATGTATTTCTCAAAAATAGTTAACAAATAGTTAAAAGAATATCACTAACAAAAGTAAGGTTTGCCTCTTTGTCGCCATCTCTGTTTGAAACCTGCAATTACAGTTATTTGCGGAATTATCATCTTTTGTGCATTGTGTGGGTTGTGCATCGGTACGGCTCCCCAGCGCGGATGAATCTAATGTTTGCTGTCAGTCACCACACCGGTGGATACTGTACTTCAGAATGAGAGATTCTACGTCTTGAAAGTATGACTAAAATAAGAATTTTCACCAGAAAATGTCATCTGAACAAGTAACATGTCTGCCACTTTTGTTCTGACAAACTGAATAAATTGCACTGCCAATAGTGATTGAACGATTGCTTAGCTTGCATCACGTCAAACCGTGCAAATTTTTATTATTAATATACTTTGTTCTCAAATTGTTAATGCTAACAACATCAGCATTGCGTGACTGTGTATTTAGTGTGTATTATAGCATTACCTGTAGATTTCAACCTCCGTAGCCACTCCGCAGTCTGAGGACTTTTGCTCTTGACTACGAGTAAATCTCCAGTTGTCGCTGATGATTGTCATTTGGACATTTCTGGATTACAATCCGCCATCAAAATGTTAAGTTTAATTATTGCAGCTGCTGTGAGAAAAGGCTATAAATGACATAGCATCCTCACATGCCATATAGCCTAAAGCCGACTCCTTTATGTAAACAGACATGACGTAATGATGCAAAGAGAAACGACCGCATGCTCGATTTTCCCGCGGAAACCCACCAGTAACATTTGAATTAGAAAACATAGCACAGATTGAAAATAAAGTGGTATTTTGGGTTAAGGTTATGGAAATTACAATTACCATAGATAATAGTAACATGAACTGATCCTGATGAATAGAAAGAACATCATACCTGCATGCAAATTCTTCCCAGTTAACACACAATGTACCAGTTATGTATTTTTTGGTCATTTCATGACTCACTAATTGACAATGTAACTACAATGTTGCATGCTCGTAACTTAATTTGCTCTTTATATAGTGAAGTTATATACAGCTCGTGTGTCCACATTTGCGTGTGCAATTGAAGAGCACAGTATAACATCTGACAGGACAGGAAAGTTCGTTTTTCTGAAGTGAGAGACTTTATTTTGTAACAAGTTACAAAAATAATGCTAGAATAATGACACATATAGCCTGACAACATTTCATCTGACAGCAGATACTGAATCAGCTTTTTTCTCAGGCACTCTTTAAACTGTGTCTGACAGAAGAGTCAACAGCTTTCATGCATGCCTTTCAAAATAAAAGTCTTGCATCAGAAAAACTTTAAGAAATATGTTTGTTGTAGTTGTTGTTACTTTGACTACACACTCTGCAACCCACTCAAAACGGTCTTGCGACCCACTTTTGGGTTACTACCCACCAGTTGAGAAACACTGATTTATTGTAGTGAGCCATGCATTCATAAACACATTATGGTATGCTTGTTTAGTTCAGAGGTGGATCGAATCAGACTCAAATGTCAGGACTCCCTCTTGAGTGCTGTGCTCTTTGACTATGTTATTCAGATCAGGAAGTGATGAAATCTATCTGCTTTGTGTATATACCTGCTTTGCACTGCTATATTACGTGCATTATTGGGTTTTCTCTGTTTTTTTTGTTTTGTTTTTTTTGTATGTATGATGCTCAGCTGGTCAATCCCGGGCACAGAATGCAGCTCATTTGAAATCGATCAGGCAGCTCAGTCATTGCTGCTTATATTCAAACAGAGATCACGCATCACACTTCCATCAGACGCGCAAATTAGGTTGTCAGGGATAATGATGATATCGGTTATTCTGTATTGAAATCGAGGAAAAAAGGTACTGACAGCCTCGCTTGCTCTGTTGAGATACACACGCATAGTGTCTATGTGGGGGGATTCGGGGCATGTTAACCTACCCTTTACACAGCTGTCCTTTACTAACTGATCAAGTGTCTAGACTGTGGCTAAAATACAGTGTGCAGTCTATGCTTGTGTTAATTGAAACTCTGAGAGTTCGTAGCAGCCAGAACCAAACAATGCCATGTGTGTAATTAAACAATCGAAGGCATGTTATTAATTTTCATTGGAGTTGTTCTTGCCGATCTGTCTCAAATATGCCGGTGTGTAATGGGTTCTTGTACTGTTCGATTCGTATACATTTTTGTCTGATTGACGATCTAAGTGCATAGTCTAAAGCGCATAGCGCAAGTGCACTTAGGGCATGTTGAAATCCACTTTTGCTAGTTTAAAGGGATAGTTCACCCAAAAATGAAAATTTGATGTTTATCTGCTTACCCACAGGGCATTCAAGATGTAGGTGACTTTGTTTCTTCAGTAGAACACAAATGATGATTTAGACCAGGTTTCAGTTGGTCAATGGCGCAGTCTATTTCAGTTGCCTCAAAATAGCAACACGCCAACAATGTGCCTGAACATGCCTCGTTTTCAGAACAGCACGCCCATGGGCACACAAATGGGTGCAAATGCATTTGCTATTTAAACAACGTGAAGCAGGAATTGAAAATGATAACTATATTGGTCTCAAACTAGCAGAAAAAAATTGGGTCGCGCCTGGCGCCGCATTGCGCCGAATGTATGATAGGGCCTATAAGGTGTGTTGAGGCTGGTTTTAGCTAGTGACCAAGTTGACTACACATCTGTCGCTGGCAGTTCTTCCACAATAACTAAATTATTTTTATTTTTATTTTATTTTATGCCTTAAAAAGTCAGAAAAGTTGCAATTGCAATAGTTAAACAATAAATAAATAAAATATTTAAATACATTTTTGAGCAGTATTCATGAGTGACTGGAAAAGTCAAGTTGTTATTATTGTGATTGTTCAGATTCAATAATAATAATAATAATAATAAAAAATGTAGTCCACAAAGTAGTTTTAATTTTAATTATTTCTATTTTTCTTAAATGTACATCAAAATTGCAACTCCTTAGGAAACAAACAATGGGTTGTTTGTGCCTCCGTCTTGGAAAAGTCATGGAAAATCATTGGTCAATTAGAGGTGACAGGGCTGCTTTTGATTTAAATGTGAGAATGGAGGCCTTTTTATGTAATTAATCATGAGAATTTGTTGAGTAAACAATAAACAGTTGAACATTTTCCGTTGTTGTTGTTATTTTTGTTGTGGATGGAATTGTATTTCTCATGCTGTATTTGGAATTTCAGGGATTAACTGTGAGTTGCTTCCCTGTGAGGCCGTTAATCCGTGTGATAACGGGGCAGAGTGCGTGGAGGAGGCTGATCCCGTCCTCTTCCCTCTGGGCTTCCGGTGCCGATGTCGCCAGGGTTTCACGGGGGCCCGCTGTGAGATCAACATAGACGAGTGCAGCTCCAACCCCTGTCTGCATGGCTTCTGTTACGACGGTAAATTCAGTAGTTATTTCTCAGCCTTGAACTCCCAAACTCAAAACATTTCCCTTCAGTCTCATTAGCACACGGGCACTCTAGAAAAGCACTCTGTGTGGAACAAAGGCACTGTTGGTTTACCCCTTTGACAGTCTTGGCGTGACTTAGTTTAATAAGCAGTTTTATGAGACACAAGTTACTCCATTCAGTATGACCAGGCCACAGTTGCTTTGGTGCTCTTGACAAGTGTCTTGCTCCAGCTGTGAGCACGGATCCGTAAGGCATAAATGCTGCTTTGTAATTTGAATAATGGATGATAAATGACAGAGTTAATACAATCAAAGCCCAAGGCAGGGTGTTGTTCTCCCTCAGCAATCCAATAAGCTGTTTTTTGCCCTTTTGTGTTGCATCTCCTGCATAAATCATTACAAAAGCCATAGATCAAATACATGTTGTCAGTTAAGGATTACAGATTGCAAAGCACTAAATAGGCCTTTGCAATTAAGTACTTTAAAATTCACTTGGTGCTGTTGTATGTGTAAGCTAAATGATCATTTATTGTGCACAACCCTCTTAACCAACAGCGGACAGCATTCGGGAAACCTGTTTGAAAACAGTCTTTGTTATTGCATACGGCACTTACACCTTTACCTTTAAGACATTATGTTTATGTATATAGCAAAAAGCCTTTAAAATGAGGCATAAAAGTAATTTATTTGGGCGATAAAGTTTTAATTTCATGTAGTATAATGGTGAATGTCATTGCAGTAAGAGGAAGACAAACCTTGACTTTCAAAACTGTATGATTTTACAGTTCAAAGAGGCTATAAATGTGATATAGCCTCTTTAAAAACACTTCCAAATTCAGTGCATGTTGTCCTTTTTGTCTAAATACTCTTTTGCTATTAACCTACTAACCATTCTGTTTTAGGTTTGATCATTGCAGGATTGTAATGAACAGACTTTAATGCTTCTGTCTGAAGTTTTACTGTTTTCCAGAAGTCTTTGCAGTGATCTTTAGAGCACCTAAGGCAAGGTTACTGTAAATAATGTACTTTTTTTAGACATTAAATCTTGACACATTGCATTTAGCCTCAGACTACTAAACTTTTTATCTTTGCACTGCAGAAAATAAAAATAATAAAAGTTTTAAAATTAAGGCAGCATGATTCCTTAATGTTCTTGTCTTGACTGTACTTTAGTAAACTTGGATTTGTTAAATGCTAAATATCTCTTTAAGTCAGTATAAGCTCTAGTAATGGCAACTGCAGATCTGTTGTTCAGCAAATTTTCAATTAGCAATACTTGAAACGTTCATTTGTCTTCATAATGCAGTTTTAAATGACTGCATGGTAAGGCTTCTTGTCTCTGAAGCAGAAGACCTCTTGAAACGTAATGTGGGAGTCAAAAAACATCAATCAACATCAATCAATCACCACACAACAAAAACTAGCAGTGATCACGAAAATAACAGCATAATTTATAAAGAAGAAACCCCAAGCAGTAAAACAATAATCTTATAACATGAACTATAGAATTTAAGTTTCATGCTGGGAACTCAGTGTGTTCTACATAAGAGTTTGTCCATATACTGATGTGGCTAAAGTCTTCATCTTGTGTGAGTGTACATCATTTTAAAGACGTTTTTCAAAAGTGCTATTAATGAGTCTAACTTTAATGCATGAAATTGACAACACAATTTTGCTAAGCATATTAACAGTATATGCTAGGGATGCACCAATACCATTTTTTAAGGACCAAGTACGAGTACCGATACTTTTTTTTCTAGTACTCGCCGATACCGATACCGATGCCTATACATTTCTTAATTTCTCTCTCTCTCTCTCTCTCTCTCTCTCTCTCTCTCTCTCTCTTTTTTTTTTTTGGTGATGTTGCAGTTTTCCAAGCACTACACAGTGAGACTAATGAATGTAGGACAGCTTCTTTATTATTACTCTAATGAAAAATGTAATAATTTTTATGTGCTTGTCACAAACTTAAAGAACAAACATTTCACAGTGTCCAATAACCTTTAAAGGGCATGATTACCAATATATATAATTGCTGTTATATAAAAAGAAATTTACAAACAAATTACAAATAATACAACAAATACTATAGAGATACAAATTAAATAAACTTGTTTTTCATATACAGTAGGTTTATTTACCATGTATACATTTATTTAACATCTTTTGTTGTTTTATTAACATTAATGACAAATATAGGCTATGGTCCTTTTAAGACCGAATCCATGGATACTGACACATATCCTGTTTTCACCCAAATGTTTACGTCGACTTAAGCCATAACCGACTGTATTTACGTGAGATACTCCACACGATGGACATTTTGACAACCATGTGTGCATTTGACCATTCAGGCACGAGAAGAACTGATCGCGCTCTGTCTGAGAGAACTGGGATCGCGCGCAAGAAAGAGAGAGAGAGCGCGCGAGAAGGAGCGCTTCTGGTCTGCGTCATTTAGCGCGATTCCGCCTATCCCGTCTTCACTAATCGATAACTAATTGTAATTGAAAGCATGCAGTTCGCAATGTGTGTGTTGTGCTGTGCCAGTGGTTCTCAACTGGTTTGGCTATAGGACCCACATTTTCCCATTGTCATTAGGCCACAGCCCAAAAGATTTTGAACCAATTTATTTCTCAAAAAATATTAACAAGATAAAATGTGTTTTTTAAATCAAGTCAGAAGATACAGATGACTTGCTCTTTAGTAAACTGATATATACATACAGATACATTTGCACAATTGTGCATTGCGAGCACAGTATAAAGCCTGACAGGAATGTTTGTTTTTCTGAGGAAAGACTTTTTATTTTGTAACAAGTTATGAAAATATTAGAATAATGACACTCACATATAGCTTGACAAAATCTCATCTGACCACAGATGCTGAATCAGGTTTTTCTCAGGCACTCTTTACTTAAACTGCATCAAGAGTCAACAGCTTTTACACACATCTTTCTAAATAAAAGTCTCGCTTCAGGAAAACATTTAGAATTAAGTGATTTTGTTATTGTTTCTTTGACGACATGCTCTGTGACCCACTCAAAATGGTCACCCCACCGGTTGAGATACACTGTGCTATGCTACACTGAACTGTGCTGTTATGCTATAATATAGTGTTGTCATGATATTAATACGATACCTTACTAAAATACCTCGATACTGAATCGATACTGAATAGATACCATGGCAAAAATATAAAAATAACAGTAAAAGTAACTGAATAATATGACAGAACTTAAAATTCATTGTTTTATAAATAAAAAGAAAAATCACGTGTCCAGAGTTTCCTGCCCTGTTTTTTGACCATTCCCTCCCCTTTATTTAAAAAATAATTACATTAATGTAATTTTACACTGTATTTAATACTGTATTTAATTGTATTTTATTTCTGTTACTAAAGCAAAGATGCAGTCAAACAATATGACACATTCTATATAAGAGATACAAATGAAATAAACAGGGCTTCACATTTTTCAGGTAGGCTACAGCAGGTTTATTTAATAGTAGCATTCAAGTAAGAAACTAAATCTAATGTAAAAAACTATACACTGATTCTTAAAAAAAAAAAAAAAAAAAAAAAAAAAAAAAAATATATATATATATATATATATATATATATACAGTGCCACTTGGAAGTTTGTGAACCCCTTGCAGAATCTGTGAAAATGTGAAAAATTTTAACAAAATAAGAGATAATACAAAATGCATGTTATTTTTTTATTTAGTACTGTCCTGATTAAGATATTTTACATAAAAGATGTTTGCATATAATTCACAAGACAAAAAAATAGCTGAATTTATTAAAATGACCCCGTTCAAAAGTTTACATATCCTTGATTCTTAATACTGTGTGTGGTTACCTGGATGATCTACGACTGTGTTGTTTTTTTTTTTTGTTTTTTTTGTGATGGTTGTTCATGAGTCCCTTGTTTGCTCTGAGCAGTTAAACTAAGCTCTTTTCTTCAGAAAAATCCTCCAGGTCCTGCAGATTCTTCAGATTTCCAGCATCTCTTGCATATTTGAACCCTTTCCAGCAGTGACTGTATGATTTTGAGATCCATCCTTTCACACTGAGGACAACTGAGGGACTCAAACACAACTATTAAAAAAGGTTTAAACATTCACTGATGCTCCAGAAGAAACACGATGCATTACGAGTCAGGGGTGAAAACTTTTGAACAGGATGAAGATTTTTCTTATTTTTCTTATTTTGTTTAAATATCAATTTTCTTCATTTAGTACTGCCCTTTGGAAGCAACAGAAGATACCTACATGTTTCCCGGAGACAAATTAAATACAATTTACCTTGATCTTCAAACTCAAAAAGTTTTCACCCCCCGGCTCTTAATGCATCGTGTTTCCTTCTGGAGCTTTTTTAACAGTTGTGTTTGAGTCCCTCAGTTGTCCTCAATGTGAAAAGATGGATCTCAAAATCATACAGTCACTGCTGGAAAGGGTTCAAATATGCAAAAGATGCTGGAAATCTGAAGAATCTGCAGGACCTGGAGGATTTTTCTGAAAAACGCTGGGCAATTTAACCTCTCAGAACAAACAAGGGACTCATGAACAACCATCACAAAACAAAAAAACAGTCGTAGATCATCCAGGTAACCGCACGCAGTATTAGGAATCAATGGTTCACATACCTTTGAACTGGGTCATTTTAATAAATTCAGCTATTTTTTTTGTCTTATGGATTATATGTAAACATCTTTTATGTAAAATATCTTATTCAGGACAGTACTAAATAAAAAATAACATGCATTTTGTATTATCTGTTTTATTTTGTTAATTTTTCTCATTTTCACAAACTTTCAAGTGGCACTGTAAATATATATATATATATATATATATATATATATATATATATATATATATAATGAAGAGTTTGGTTCCAAAACGCGATAACTGTAAACAGTAATGCCGATAAGTGTAAACAGTAATGGCGGCGCTCTGAATACACCCGGCATCCTAGTTTTCCTTATCTGCTTTGTACTTTGTGATCAACAAAAACAGAAAAATTAATAATTTTGACGGCATTGATGAACCTGTGGTGGTTTCTGCGGTGGGGAAGAAACATAAGTCATCGAAATGTAATCATTTACGTGAGGAGATTAAGAAGATGAGGCACTCGAGTCGGGAGGAGGAAAAATGCCGGCTGTTGCTTGTTCCACGACAGCGTCAAATTTCTGTCACGGTCCCCAAAACTGAATCATGAACAGTTTTTAAAAGCCATTTTTAATACCAATGTACTCGGCAAATGTGTTTATTTTAACCCTGCGGTGGCGCCAGATACTCTTTAATCGGTAATGACAAACGGAGACATAATTCATTTATAACATTAACAAGATGACTCTTTGAATTCATTTTGGGAGCGATGACTGAGTGTATTTTTAGTCAAATGCCTGTACATAAGATTAGTATTGACAAAGTTCAGAGGCTGTCATATATGTGAATCAACTTACTTTGTTGTGTATTTTCAATATGAAAAATAACTTTTATATTGATGGATTAATTGCATTTTGAAAAAAAAAAAAAAAAAAAAAAAAACAATGTCTTGAATTTATTGCATTTTGGGGAAAAAAATAATCCGTTTTTATAATAAACCTTTGAAAATCAAAATCTAGATTTGAATTTTTAATGTTTTTGTAACCAAAAGATGCTATGTGAAAGTTTGAAACAGAAAATAGTGGTTTTCATCTTGCCGCTTTCTTGGTAAATCATTTTTACTCAAATTAATCAAAATAGATTTATAGCGTTTTGGAACCAAACTCTTCATATATATATATATATATATATATATATATAATATTTAAAGTTATGCAGTCAAGCATTGGATGATTTTCTGTTTTCTTTTGTAAACACTAATCTCACAGACAGCAGCTGGTTTATTGGCTACTGTCACTTTAAGACCTGTACGCCTCCATTACACTGGAACACATCCGATTTCCTTCTCATCTGTTTTGTTCACTAGTAAAGGCATTCCCGACTCAGTCAACTGTGTTTACGTGAATACTCGGCAGGATGTGCATTTTGACATATTTTTGACCATCCAAGGGCAATAATCTGCGAAAGAGACCTGAAGCTTCATTTGCATGCTCTCTATATGCGTCTTTCGGTGCGCGGATGCATGCGCTTCAGATCTGAGTCCGGCAGCTCGAGTGTCCCACGCTTTATTTTCTCATGCATGCATGTATGTTTCTTTGCTGCTTTCTTTGTCATGCGCTGCGTGGATATGTTTTACTCCCTGCAGGTAGTGGAAGCAGAGCTCTGCACACACGTCCTCCTGCTCCTGCTGTTATACATCAACGCAAATTGAGAGATACGGCTCTTATTAGAATCCTGTTATTCTAAAAGTACCGGTAGGCTACTAATAAAATTTCACATCATACCGTTTTTAATAGCAGGGTATTGCAATACTTTTCTAGTACCGATATATCGTACAACACTACTATAATATGCTATCTTATACTATACCTGTAGCTTACTTCTAACTACTTGCCATTTAGCAGATGTTTTTTATCCAAACTGACATGTAGTTCAATAATTGCACTCCCAGAGCAACCTGCAGTTAAGTACTATGCTTTGAGGTAAGATGGTGACAGAGATGAAGGACGATTTTGTAACCAGGCAACCAAGTATTCCTCGTCCACCACTTGGAGTCCAACCTGCAGCCACTTTGTCTCGTCTCCCATCATCTCCAATTCCAGCAATCTCTGTCAGACAAAGTTTCCTTGTTTACTTCCTCCCAGACTGCACCAGCAAAAACAGCTCCACACATGTAGTCCCTCAAGGCCTGTCCGCCATATAGGAGGTCTGCAATCTGTTGTGTTTGTGTGGGAAGAGAGTGAGAGAGCAAGGTGTATCTCTTGAGCAGCTGGTGTGAGTAATACGGGTGCCACTCTGGACCCTGAGCATTTAATGAGAGTAATCGCGGGTACACGCACAAAGACAGAGTGGCAGCATAGATTACGTGGTAAATCTAAGGGATAATGAAGAATCCTGGGACTCGGCGCAGGCCTTGTAATAAATTTGCAGCTGTAAGAACCCACAATTACCTCTGTCACAGGCTGCTGTTTTGCAGCAGAAAGGCAGGAGATGCATTTCTCCTCAATGCCATTAATGATTAAAGGCTTGTGGAATGGGTCATTAGGTTTCGGGTAAGTCAGATGCAACGCAAAGACGGTGGACAGCAACACTCTTGTAGCATTTGTAAAAGAGATCGCTACACAAGCACACATTTTACATTTAATTGGACAACACTGTTTCCAGCTGCTGGGGTGAATATAAATGACCATGAAATTTCAGAAGCAGAGAAAGTCAATTTTACTGATTAGCTTTAGAAACAAAGTTTAGACAAAAGTGAGAATATGATGAGAATGTAAGTCTTTTGACTTCAGTGTCTGTGGAGGGAAATATAGAGTGTAAAAAAAAAATAGCCATTTGTAGAGCTTAAAATGTCAATGTCTTAAAATCGGACAATCTGAAAGTAATTGTTACATATATAAAGTAATTGTTCTATGCAAGATATTCCACTTTTAAATTGTTCAATATGTAATATATGTCATCTCACATGTTCTATAAGAAATGCACATGGATAGAGTATTGTCATCAAATTATTATAGATTTACATATCACAAAAATATCATAGTTGCAGGTTATCTAACTATGCTAGGGATGCTAAAAGTTCATAAAATTTTTTTTTTTTTTCTTAACCCTCTAGAAGATGTGAAACAGTAGAGACGGTTTGCACATTCATACTACCGTTCAAGTATTTTATTATTATTATTATTATTATTTTTTAATTGATCAAACATGACGGTTAAGACATTTATAATCTCACAGAACATTACTATTTCAAATAAATTCTGTTCTTTTTAACATTCTATTAAAATAACTATATATATATATATATATATATATATATATATATATATATTAAATTTCCACGAAGCAACACACCTTAAAAATTGATAATCGTTTAAAAATCAGCTTATTAAATCGATTTCTGAAAGGTCATGTGACACTGAAGACTGAAGTAATCTTTGCCATCACAGGAATAAATTACATTTTTAAACATTAAAATAGAAAAAGTTATTTTAAATGGTAAGAATTATTTGCAATATTACTATTTTTACTGAATTTTTGATCAAATAAGCATTAAAAATGTTATGTTATGAACAATTGTATGCTTGTAGTGTTGGGTGATTTTGAGTGGATATTTAACTGTGCATCAGCATTTCATAACTATCCCTGAAAAAGATTAACATTGTACCTACATCGTCCTTGAATTGAATGGTGCATTCCAAACGGGATATATCGCCCTCCGAAGGGCACTTCGGAGTGAAAACAATCATGGTCGCCATATTGAAGGGTCGTTCCAAACTGAAGTGCTCAAAACTGGCCACTTCAAAGGGCCCTTCGGAATGAAGGATTTCGAAGGGTACAACTGATGAAGACAAGATGAGATGAGACAGAAGTGCGTTCCCAAAAAAAGAGGGTTTTTTACCCCTACACCCTTCATCCCTTCGAAGCTCTCACTCTGAAGGGTAAACCCTTTGAAGGGATTAGGGCATAGGGATGAGCCCTTCCGAATGGAACGCAGGGATAGTGTTTGTAAAACCAAGTTCGTAAGAACGTGCCATTGTGTCTGTAAATGTTTGTTATATGTTTCTAAAATTGGAAACTATTTCATATCTTCTAAGGTGGTTCTTGTGTCTTTGTGTTTCCTGCCATAGCTGTGGACGGCTTTTACTGCTTGTGTAACCCTGGTTACGCTGGAATGAGATGTGAGCAGGACATCAATGACTGTGTTAGCAACATGTGTGAAAACAACTCGACTTGTGTGGACCTCCATCTGGTAAGGACAATTAATCTTCAACTAACTGTTGGTTTCCATATACAGCTCTTAATGAAAGAACAACAGCAGTTCTTAGAATAATACATATGGGAACTAAGTATAATAACCACTAAAGCACCGTAACATCTGTCGTTAAATGATTATTGTTCTCTGTGCAAAGCAATTAATAATATTTAAATCATTCCTTGGCCCACCTGAGAAATTACGTATCTGGCATAGTAATAATAACATATTGGCCTATGGTAACCATGCTGTTTTTCTCCACAAACCTCTACAATTTATTCACTCTGTCTATTTTTTAATAATTCCATTTTTTTTTAATCATTTAAAATATACCATAAAATAGAAACATTTAATGTACAAATTCTGTTTGCATATAATTTCAGTCTTGGGTATGTTTTTTCGGTTATAGTTAACTTTGTTTTTTGATTAGTTTACTGAATTCCTTTTAGTCTTCTTTCCTATTGCTGTTTTGCATACTGAATTGTGTTTTGGTCTTTTCTTTCTGGCATCTACAGTTGGGGTTCGAAAAGTAAAAATCCTATTCATTTTCTCCATAGGGGAATAGATTTTAAAGATAAAATATAAACCTTCAACTTATTTTTTTTTAAATAATCATTTAACAGTGGAATTCTTTTGCGCCTGTCCACTCCATTGTATCACTGAAAATAGATACAGTAATAAAGTCAGTCTCCCTACACTCTCTCTTTTAAAGCAAAAACATCAAAAAAACATCCTAATTTAGAGGTAATAAGTGATTTTCTATTCATTTTTTGACCCTCTCTTTCAAACACTCAACATCAAAGTTTTTAATGGTTGGTTCATGGAATATGTTTCTATAGGAACAATGAATGGAAAATGTTTTTCATGCACATCTTTTTTTCCATTAATGTCCCTGGTCTTATTGTGAACAGTTCATCAGTGCATATTATATAGAAAAAAAAAAAAAAAAAAAAAAATGTTTTCATAATATTTCATCAGAGTACTTTATCCACATGTAAAGCAATTTTTCTATTTTGCTGATATAACCAAATTTCTGAGGAAACGAAATATTATACAATGTCTAAATCTTCCATATTTTCACAGTCCAGTCTTTATTTTACTTGGTAATACGTCACATTACTGAAGATGAATATGTTGTAAATGTCATTTCAAGTTGTCTTTCAAAAAAATTCTAACATATAACCGTGTGCAACATTATTTGCATCCTTTTTTTGTTTATTACAGACACTGTCAAATCAGTCAGGACAAAAAGTCCAGAGTCTTCATTCTTTGAGTAGCAGTTTTGTTCTGTAGATTAAGCTTGTGTTACCTCACAATCTCTGAGAACAAAGAGAGGGGCAATGAGAGCAATCAGTGGCTCAGAAGCCTGTGTGACATGCAGTTGTTTGGCTCTGATCCCAAATCGGCTTTTCCTTCCCTCCAGCAAACCCACTCTAATACAGCCAGAAAGAGAGATACCAGCCTCTGTGCTCTCATTTCACACACTTCTGCCCCTCCCTAGCCTTTCTCTTCTTATTTATCTCACAGACTTTCTCTTCTTTTCCTCTATTTTTATTCCAGGAGCTCTCTGAACAGAACAGGAGGGCAAAAATAGTTTATCATTTATTCATGATGAATAATGCAACCCTGGGACAGGGTTTCTGAATGGAGAATGCAATTGGGCTATTCATGGCATTCCTCGAAACCTAGAGGTGGGCGGTTTGTAGGCTGCTTTCCCGTGGACAGAGATGCAGGCGGGGATATTAGCCCTCTTGCATGCTGGGTTAATTAATGATTTGAGTAGCTATTTTGCATTAGGATATGAGATAATCTCAGAGATTCATAGGGAGTAACCTTGACAAAAGATGATCCAATGTCTTTGGCATTGACAATTCGAGAAAAACACAATTGATTTGAATAGCTTTTTGTGTTAAAGTGTCACCCAAGAATGAAAATTATCCAATGATTTACTCACCCTCAAGCCATCCTAGGTGTATATGACTTTCTTCTTTCAGACAAATACAATCGGAGTTATATTATATCCTGATTCTTCTAAGCTTTATAATGGTAGTGAATGGGGGGCGCAATTTTTGAAGCCCCAAAAAATGAATCCTCCATCATAAAAAAATAATCCATACAACTTGAGGGGGTTAATAAAGGCCTTCTGAAGTGAAGCGATGGGTTTTTGTAAGAAAATTATCCATATACAGTATAAAACTTGATGACAGATGAGTGTACGCAGATGACTGTATGCATACTGCACAAGTCGACTTGCGCCACAAGAGTAATCCCTGACATGATGTATGACATAGGATGTAGGAGTATCGTAAGCTTAGACGCCTCTCGCTGTTCAAACAAATATGGCAAACTCAAGCTCCTCTTCTCTTATATCGAAATCCTCCAAAATTTCTCATTTTAGACTTCTAATTCGTGACCGGTGTTTTGTTTTGCTCTATCCTCTGCCCTTCCGTGTTCATCAATACGTCATGCGCATTTTTCTTACACCCATCGCTTTGCCTTTATTAAACCCCTTGAGCCGTATGAATTATTTTCATGATGGATTGATGCTTTTTTTGGGGGGGCTTCAAAATCACATCCTTCATTCACTACCATTATAAAGCTTGGAAGAGCCAGGATATTTTTAAATATAACTCAGATTGTGTTTGTCTGAAAGAAGATAGTCATATACACCTACAGTAGGATGGCTTGAGGGTGAGCAAGTCATGGGATAATTTTAATTTCTGTGTGAATTATCCCAACATGCATTTCTTTTCCTCTAGCTATCATTCTCTATTTTTCCATCAACCTATTTTATGCAAATTTGGGTATATCGCATAAAAAAATGCTGGAATGGAAAAGCCAAGATGCATATAAATTCTAAAAAATTCTAATATCTGACAAGAAGACATGCGCACAAACTACGTTGGAATTGCATTTACCAAATAAATCCCTCGATACGCCACCAAAATCTCATGTGACTTTGCCACAACAGATCATATGATTGGATAACCAGACTAACCAGCGAACATCTCAAATGTTGGTTTGGTCATTCTGAAATACCTGAGCCAAAGTCTGTCATCAAAATGGTTGGGTGTAATTATCTCCCAGAACTGTCTCACACAATTGTGTTCCCAAACACCAGGCATCCACCTCCCAATGCAAGATGAGTTTGTGTTTCGTCTGCACAGTCTAAGGTGCAAGTAATTTATGATGTACGAAAAAAGATCCACAGTGGCTTCATGGATTGCAGCAACTTCTATTTTTATTTCAGATATTTTGTGACAATTTCCTAGGAAGTGACGATTTTGTCTCTTGAACACATGGGATAGAAATGGTGCTTTATTTGCAAATGTTTTATATGCGATTTTACAATTTTGCATATCAGTTAAAATCACAAATTTGGATGGAAACATAAGCTTGTAAGTTCATGCAAGGCTTATGAGGTGACTGCAGTCATCATGACAGTGCATTCAAAGCCACGTCACACTCGAAAGTAAATATTTGATCTTGCATACAAATACAATATAAAAGAAGAGATTTAGAAGAAATATGGAGCAATTGTCATCTGGCATGTTTATGGCCTGCAATAAAGTTTTAGAATGGCATCAATGTGTTAATAGCCTCTATATGCTCAATGGTAGGGTCAACGCATGAGCGCTTCAAAAGATTGTTCTACTGTCACAGGTATGAAATCACTGATTGGGAAACGGTTTAGCCACCATGTAATTGAGCTCTTAAATTCCACATTTCCACGTGCCGATTATATAGCAGAGGACGTGGGACGGAGAGAGAGGGTGGCTGCAGAAAGTCACATGGGAGTGCATTACTTCCATACAGTCAGTAAATTAGATTGACCTTTCTCTCTCTGTGTGAAAATGCGGATTCTGTCATGCTGGTCTGCCAACAGGAGTCTCCACCTGCCCAATACGTGGGTCTCTGGAAGGACAAACATGATAGACAACAGAGCTAGGACACGCTTATCTGATGCAAATCATCTTGCTTTGAATATTTGTGAACTTGTTAAATTGATTGAATTCAGAGGCATGTGGAGAGCAGTGGTGACGTGGGGACATTTTTCAAAGTATTCTGCAGCTTTTATAGCTCCACTCTATGGTGGTCTTTCTATAATAAAAACAGCTTCTTTGCAAAGTTTTCATAGTGCAGTGAACTCTTACTGTATCTCAGATCAAGGACAATTTGATTCGTTTAACATACATGTACAAAGAGTCTATTCAGTTTGGTAATATGCTAAATATTAATTTTGCAGATACTTTTTTTTATTTTTTATCCAATTTACAATCAAAACCATGATCATGGCATCAGTGGAGCTATAGGATCTTGAGACATTAGATCATTCCTCACTCTTTTCACTTCACAACCTCAACACAACACTGTTTTATATCCCCATAGCACCTTTTTTTTCTGAACTTGTCTTTGTTGAAAGGGCTGTTGCAACATTCCCCTTGAGCATAATGGTGCTGTGAAGTGTGTGTAATGGCCCAGTGTCCTCTGTGTTCTCTTAAGACATAACAAATCACTCCATTTGTAGACCTCAATCCTCATCTCCTCTGCTCATCTATTTGCTGTATTCACTCCATCTTTTTTAAATTGTCAAATCCACTGATGTAGCATCTTCCTTAACCCTAGAACATTGGCAATCCAATTTTCTCCTACATTTTTCATATGTTGTGGACTTTTACAGGAGTTGCTGCAGTTAAGATGTATCTTTTAGTATGAAATGTAGCTGTTAGCTGCTGTTTATTTATAGTAATAGTTTTAGTATATTTTCATTTTATATTTATTTATTATGATTATCAGTTTGCACTACAGTATATAATTTCATAAATAATATAGATTCTATAATAGCAAGTTGCAATAAAACATGACCAAAATAAGCACTTTTCAATAACAAAGAACACATAAGGCTGTTTTATGCGTAGTTTTATGTGTAGTTTGTTTTAAAGTTTTAAATGCACCTTCATAATCATTTTCAGCGATTATGTTTTGTTTGCTGTCTTCCCAGCATGTGGCGGAGAATGAAAATTTAATATAGTTCTAACTTTTGACTTGTTGCCAACAACTGTTGTTGCTAATTTTGTCATGTTCAGTAATAGTTTAAAGGGGTGGTTGATTATGATTTCACTTTTTTAACTTTAATTAGTGTGTAATGTTGCTGTTAGAGCATAAACAACATCTGCAAAGTTACGACCCTCAAAGTTGAATGCAAAGCGAGATATTTTCTTTTAAAGAATTCTCTGTTTAAGGACTACAACAAACCGCTGGTAGGGACTACAACGAGCTTCTTCCCGGGTTGGTGACATCACTAACCCTAAAATTTACATAAACCTTGCCCCCGAGAACAAGCAACAAAGGGGGTTAGGCCATGTTATTCCAATACAGTACGTCATGTCATAAGTTGACAACATAAATTATAACCGTAATTAAACTAAACTACAACCCGAATTCCGGAAAATTTGGGACGTTTTTTAAATTTGAATAAAATGAAAACTAAAAGACTTTCAAATCACATGAGCCAATATTTTATTCACAATAGAACATAGATAACATAAATGTTTAAACGGAGAAATTGTACACTTTTATCCACTAAATGAGCTCATTTCAAATTTGATGCCTGCTACAGGTCTAAAAAAAAATTTGGCACGGGGGCAAGAAATGGCTGAAAAAGCAAAAAAATTTTGAAAAGATTCAGCTGGGAGAACGTCTAGCAACTAATTAAGTTAATTGATATCAGGTCTGTAACATGATTAGCTATAAAAGGGATGTCTTAGAGAGGCAGAGTCTCTCAGAAGTAAAGATGGGCAGAGGCTCTCCAATCTGTGAAAGAGTTCGGTCTTCGGGCCCTCAGACGACACTGCATCTCTCATCGGCATGATTGTGTCAATGACATTACTAAATGGGCCCAGGAATACTTCCAGAAACCACTGTCGGTAAACACAATCCGCCGTGCCATCTGCAGATGCCAACCAAAGCTCTATCATGCAAAAAGGAAACCATATGTGAATATGGTCCAGAAGCGCCGTCGTGTCCTGTGGGCCAAGGCTCATTTAAAATGGACTGTTTCGAAGTGGAAAAGTGTTCTATGGTCAGACAAGTCCAAATTTGACATTCTTGTTGGAAATCACAGACACTATGTCCTCCGAGATAAAGAGGACGGAGACCTTCCAGCGTGTTATCAGCGTTCAGTTCAAAAGCCAGCATCTCTGATGGTATGAGGGTGCATAAGTGCATACGGTATGGGCAGCTTGCATGTTTTGGAAGGCACTATGAATGCTGAAAGGTATATAAAGGTTTCCAGGCGACGTCTATTTCAGGGAAGGCCTTGTCTATTTCAGCAGGACAATGCAAAACCACATACCGCAGCTATTACAACAGCATGGCTTCGTCGTAGAAGAGCCCGAGTGCTGAATTGGCCTGCCTGCAGTCCAGATCTTTCACCTATAGAGAAAAATACATCAAAGATGACCATGAACTCTTCAGCAGCTGGAAAACTATATCAGGCAAGAATGGGACCAAATTCCAACACCAAAACTCCAGAAACTCATAACCTCGATGCCCAGACGTCTTCAAGCTGTTTTGAAAAGAGGAGATGCTACACATTGATAAACGTGCCCCTGTCCCAACTATTTTGAGACCTGTAGCAGGCATCAAATTTGAAATGAGCTCATTTTGTCCATAAAATTGCAAAATGTCTCCGTTTAAACATTTATATTATCTATGTTCTATTGTGAAAAAAATATTGGCTTATGTGATTTGAAAGTCTTTTTAGTTTTCATTTTATTCAAATTTTAAAAATGTCCCAACTTTTCTGTAATTTGGGTTGTATACCTGTTCTATCTTCATGCAGCATATATTCTCTGGCTCTGTAGGCATCTTACAACAGTTCCCACATGACAGAATATGCTAATCAATGACTCTAAAATAGTTAATTCCACATCAGCTACATAAATTAATCAACTAACCATTCAGAAATGTCCTGTTGTATTCTACATGTTGTCACTTCTTCTTGAGTCTCTCCATCATTGTCTGACTCCGGTTTGAACATATTCAGTGAGTCTGCGTGAGGTAATCGGTGCTGCTAACACAAGCTCTTGAAACTCCGCCCTCTTCTTGAGAGCAGCAGCTCATTTGCATTTAAAGGGACACACAAAAACAGAGCGTTTTTGCTCACCCTCAAAAAGTGACAAATTTAACATGCTATACAAAATGATCTGTGGGGTATTTTGAGCTAAAACTTCACATACACACTCTGGGGACATCAGAGACTTATTTTACATCTTGTAAAAGTGGCCTTATATGACCCCATTAAGATAACATGCATAATATAAAGCTGTTTATAAGTTAAGTGACTACTTCAGAAATCATCTTGGAGTTACTTATTGTTACAATTACTGATTGTTATTTTGTAATATTTAGCAGGTGGTTCTTGGAATTCCCATGAACTCAACAGTTTTATTTTTCAAAAGATCTGTTTGCAGTTATTCATGTTTAGTGATTCATTTTACCAGCCCATTTGCCTTCTTACTCAACTGTAAACATTAAGTATTTAATTAATAGTATTGCTTGTCATCTGCCCTAATTTTGAGTAAATGTCTTTTTTTTTTTTTCCAGTGCAGTGACTACAAAATGACTACAAATGACTACAATGACTACAAAATATTAAATATGCACGTGCTATTAATAAGATATGAAGAGATTAGAATGTTTATTTCTTTTATTGTAGTCTTTCAGAGCAGCAATTTACTGCACTATTACGCAGTAATTCATCGCACATACTGTACAGTAGATGAGAGACGTTTCCAAGCAACTCATTCTGTCGCAATTATTTCATTCCAAAAAGAAGTTTTCTTGTGCAACTTCATGTGGAGACAGGAGCAAGCTTTCAAAATCCCTCTCACAGATTGCGATTTACTTCCTGGCAGTGTTTATGTAGTTATTTATTTACTTCTGTTAAAATAAAAATACCCCTCATAACCCCGGGTTTCTCGGGAGAGCCACGATCCCAACTGATGATTTAGCAGCCTAAATAAGATTATACTATCCTTAGCCAGGGGTGAAAAACAGAAGTCTTTGGAGGCATCTGATCTATCACACCATGTCTGCATTGCTTCTTCTGTCTTATGAATAAGGCCTGCGGTGTTCAAATTACATTAAGCAGAGCTTAACACTGTGTCTGCGTCTGGATGAAGCACAGATTAGCATGCACTCCAGGATCAACCCTCAGGGCAGCCATGATGAAGAACTCTAACCATGCCTTGACTGTGCAAACCTGCACTCATTTCCATTGCATGGGATGAGACCGTATAAACCTTTGCCGTGCATAATAACAGACAACAAACCACCCGCAGTGAGTAATTTTCATAATGAAAACTTTAATGACAAAGTGGAGGGGAGAGATGTTCGTAAACTCACCAAGACGGAAAGGACAGCATGTCTGAAGAAAAAAGAAGAAAATGCATTTACAGTTGTATCTTCTGCTTGAGCACCAAGTAGAAAGCATGCATTCATCCACTTCAAGTGCCTTTATTTCAGAGCATGGGGTGTAATTCTGAATATTTCTCTTTGAAATGTGTGGTTCATGCAGATTTCTTTAGTAATTTATGCCAAAATTAATAGTTTGCATGCCTTTAAAGACATGCCTGAATATCTGATGCGCAGTGGTGGGTGGTTGAGAGAGAGCATTTGCATAGCAATGGTTGCTCTTCCGTAAAGATAACAACTTTGAAAACCGTGCTAAATACATTTGGAGTAAATAGTAGGTGGGCTGAGAGTTGAAGCTGCCCACAGATTGGCCTCAGTACAAATTATAATACACCTTAACTACACAATATGCCTTGTGTATGCATTTATTTAGAGGAAGAAATGGATTAGAAGGTCCACAATATTAATCCCCACAGAGAAAGTTAGTACAAAACACTTCACATAGAGAAACATGCACTTTTTCTTGTTTAATGCTTTTGTTATTAGATCTGATATTAGACATTTTCCCCTTATCTCTTTTCATTAAAAACAAACAAACAAAAAAAAAAAAAACATACAGTATGACCCAACCTCTAAATATAACTGAGTGTAATATATAAAATTGTATACACTACCTTTCAAAAGTTTGGGGTTGGTAATATTATTTTATGGTTTTTCCCTTATGCTCACCAATGCTGAATTTATTTGATCAAAAAAGGATGATATTGTGAAAAATTATTAGGCCTATAGTTTAAAATAACTTTCTATTTTAATATATTTTAAAATGTAATTTATTCCTGTGATGCAAAGCTGAATTTTCAGCATCATTATTCCAGTCTTCAGTGTCACATGATCCTTCAGAAATCACTTTAATATGCTGATTTGCTGCTCAAGAAACATTTCTCATTATTATCAATATTGAAAACAGTTGCGCTGCTTAATATGTTTGTGGTACATTTCTTTCAGAATTCTTTGATTAAAAAAAAGTTTAAAAGAACAGCGTTTATTTGAAATGGTTATCTTTTGTAGCATTATGAATGTCTTTACTGACTCTTTTGATGAATTTATTGCATCCTTGCTGAATATGAGGAAAAAATCTTATGGACCATTTAAATGGTAGTGTACAGTATATATAGTATATGTAGTCGTACATTTTCATAAGTATTTTTGGCATCTCATACATATTATCACAAGTTGTCATACGAATATTTTAAAATTATCATTTTCATTATTGCTTTAACACCACAGTGCTTTGCTAGCATCTGTTACTCTGTTAATTTACAATGAAAGTTTTAATGAAGACATTTTCAGGTGAGCCATGTGATCGGTGGCAGAATATGCTATGTTTATCTAGGTCAAGGCAAGGGTTAGATGAAAGAGTTATACCGCTGTCTAGTATCTTTTCATTGGCTGTCTTCATTTGCATTTCAGAGTTACAACTGCCTCTGTCTACCCGGCTGGGAGGGGGAGTTCTGTCAATGGGAGACCGATGAATGTTCATCAAACCCCTGTAAAAACAACGGCACCTGTACAGACCTCCTCAACGCTTACAGGTGGGTTTCAAAAACACAGCTTGATGGCGCAAACACAATCTGGATGAATAGACAGGCTAGAGATGTGTCACATGGTCGACTAGTTGTCCAACAATCTACATGTTGATTAATGAGGTTGTACAGTTTATGTAGATTTTGTTTATTTTAAAACACATATCTTCCCATTATTTGCTGATGCTGACTCCTATTTCCTAAATCCCTACCTATTCAAGACAATGTTTTAAACCTTTTATGGTTAGCACTTCTTATGTTATTGCCTCATTAAGATGAATTGCTTTGTTGTTTTTCTCATTTGCAAGTTATTTGGGATAAAACTGTCTGCTAAATGAATACATGTGATGTAAATGTAAATTCGTCATAGTTGCGTCTGTAGGGCTTTTCACATAGTGTTTAACTTTAAGTTTTTTAAGACTTTTATCTCTCAGTTTCAAATTTTAATTTGGAATGGGTTAGTAAGGCAGATTTAACCTCCAAATTGGGTGCCAAAAGTGTGTAACATGAAACGATATGGATATGGAATGCCTAGACAGACAACCAATCAGAGAATGAACAATCCATGCCTGATTAAATATTCATGTGCTTTCTACATCACAGTCCAAATAAGAATGTTATTTGTCCAATCTATGTTACTGCCCTCATAAATATGTAAATAAGAATGTTAACCCATAAATATGCAGTGTGAAATCATGAAACTTGAAAATCCAGGATTATTTAACACTCAACCTGGGTTAAGAATGACACTGGGTTAACAATTTCATGTGTGAAAAGCCAGTTTAAATACATGAAAGAATTTTGAGGCCTTTAGTCCATGTGTCAACTTTGAAATTATCTCTTAAATGTTGACATTGAAATTCAATTTTAACAGAGATATGCAGTTAAAATTACAATCTTTTTCTTTCATTAAATATAGTGTATTTTTGTGCTTGTAATATTGTCAAATTAACAGTAGTTCAAAATTTAAAAATGTGTTCTGCATTCTGACTAATTCCAGTAGTGTCCTATTTTTAAATGCAAGACTGTATCATATTCGTCCGATCAGGATCAGGTGGACCTGACCGATTGTTGTTCAGGCAATCCACTGACTAGTTGATTTGAAAAATATGTCGTTTTGCACCCTTGAAACAATATAAAAAGCAGCACTGAGTTTAGTCACCTGTTCTCTCGTCACGTAGAAACAGACTGCGCTCTTACAAATGTGAGAGATAATGAATTGCAGATGGCAGGTAAAACAAATGAATCAATCAATGGAGCACAGCAGGAGGAGGTTTCTTTTGAGAAAAAAGCTGCTGCTTCTGTTTCACCTAATGCGCCCTCTTGCTAAGGGCAGCGGAGGGAGGAGAAAGAGAGAGACAGAGGGAAGAAAATAGACTGAAAGGAAAGAGTGAGAGAATAGAGAATGTGTTTAAGACAGGGATTGGCAGCACGGCTGTAAGATCACTGCCACCAAGTGGAATGCAGATACCTCCGGCACTCTCTGGGATTCACTCTGGTAAATATAATCCCAGCTCACTGCTCTAACCTCCCAGTGTCCTACTTCCAGCTGTCTGGGATTTAATGCTTCTCGGACCAATAGTGCAATTAACCTATAAATCCCCTCAGCTGTCCAGAAATCTCCCGAAAGTGATTCAGTTTTGACTATGAATCCCAAAACGAAGTAAAATAATGTTGTTTTCTTATATTTTGTGTCGGTTATATACTGTATCTCGTGGGCTGCCATGTTTCGATTATGATGAGGATGAAAGAAGATTTTAAAAATATGCCCTCTATGATTTACATTTGCATATATATGCCATTTATGACTCATTGTTCATTTTATTTTAATAACACCTGTAGGAATAGCATGTCTGTCCTCTTTAAAATAGCCATTGTGTGGGTTTTTTTCCCTCTGAAATTAAGTAGAAGGTTTAATTTATAAGAGTTTAGTTCATGGCACACATTGTAATCCTGGTCTAAAATGAACAAAAAGGGATTTTCAGAGACGTATGACATTCATTAGTGAAAAGCACCACAGGGCTAAGCCAAATCGGAGTCTGCCCCTGGGGGAATTTGCTTTTATGCTACAAGGTCACTGTGTGCCAGGACTGTCAGTCGGTCTGTACATGAATGAATATTTTAATAGCACAATATCATTTTCCTCAGTAATTTCACACAATGGAATTCCAAAGGATTTCAAGACGCTATTCTTGTGTCTTAAAGAGATAGTCCACCAGAAAATTAAAAATCTGTCATCGCTGTCTCATGTTCTAAAACTGTATGAATTTGTCTTCCATGAAACCTAAAGGGTTTCAACTTACAACGTACGTTTACATGACAACGATGTACTAAAAACTAAAAAAATTTCCTTTGCGTTTTTCACATAAAAACAACAATGTCAATATGATCCCAGTTCACACAGATCAGTGATAAAGACTAAAACACTGTATTATGCATGCCAGGCCAGTATTGGCGATGTCACTTTGTAAAGGAACACTACGCACCTGACCTGACCTATAAAAAACAGCACTGAGTTTAGACACTTATTCTCTCGTCACATAGAGACAGACTGTAAGCGATAATGAATTGCAGATGGCAGGTAAAACAAATGAATCAATCAAAGGAATCAATTCAACACTACGCACCTGACGTCACAGTTTTCACAAATTTGCATTTTTGTAGTTTAAACAGAGAAAATATTATAAGCATGATATAACAGAGAAAATATTATAAGCATGATATAACAGAAAATATTATAAGCATGATATAACAGAGAAAATATTATAAGCATGATATAACAGAGAAAATATTATAAGCATGGTCTTCATAGAAAGCGTTACTATAATATCAAAAGCAGTAGTCTAGATATTTAACGTAAAAAAAAACAAATCAGTCAAAACATAGTTGACAATGACAGTAACATTGTTACCTTTCAACTATGTAACTCAGTTGACAATTTCACCATTTTGCCTCATAAATTTAAATGGCAGGCTTTGTCTGGCCACCCAAACGTGTTTTTTTTTTTTTTTTTTTTTTTTTCTTGATCAGGTTAACCTCATATTTTAATATTTATTTGAAATAAAATAAAAATATTGCAAGCCATAACAATGTACCCAAAATAGTTGATGGGCAAAAAATATACTCCTTGATGGGTCATTGGAGATAATGTTTAAAAAAAAAAAAAGAGGATATTTACCATAATGTGTTCAAAATATCCGCCAAAGAACAAAATGGCATCACATGATGCTGATCAAATGGTTTTGGGATAAACCATTTTTTAGTTTTCAGGGGGTTAGTAACATGGGTTTGGTTAATAACAGTTGACAGACTTTTTGCAGACATTAATAAAATATTAATTAAATTTAAACTTAATGTATTTTTCTAAGGTATTTATAGATTGTAGAAATAAATGTAATATAGATAATCTTGACTTTTACATTTTTTTTTATTAACTATTTTGAGCTCAAGACCCACTCATTTCAAAAAGCGCACATTGCAAAAACTGTAATGGCGCATAAAGGCAATTTCAAGCAAACCGAAAAACAGGGTGCATAAAATATCGGTGTGAGATTATAGTATGCATTGTCTTAATGGATAAAATATATTTCTAAATAAAATTGTTAGAAAAAAATATAATTATCATCAATGAAAATGAAATTATAGAATGACCCTAATAATAAGAAATGTTTCTTGAGCACCAAATCAACATATTAGAATGATTTCTGAAGGATCATGTGACACTGAAGACTGGAGTAATGATGCTGGAAATTCAGCTTTGCCATCACAGGAATAAATTAATAATATTCAAATAAAAAACAATTATTTTGAATTGTAATGATGTTTCACAATGTTACAGTTTTTACTATATTATTGATCAAATAAATGCCACCTTTGTGGTGAACATTTAATTTAAAACATGAAAAAAATCTTACCAGCTCCAAATTTTTGAATGGTAATGTAGTGTGCAATTCATATGGATTACTTTTATGATTCTTTTATGCTTGGTCACCATTCACTTTTGTAATATGGAAAAGAGGATATTTGTCAAAAAGGAAGTAAAAGTCATACAAGCTTGAAATGACATGAGGGTGAGGAAACGATGGAAACTAAAATCTCCTCTTATGACTCATAGGTGTACGTGTCCTCATGGCTGGACAGGCCTGGACTGTGGAGAGGATGTGAAGGAATGTTCTTCTTCTCCCTGCCTGAATGGGGCACATTGCATGGAGTCTGACATCCCAGGGGAGTTTTCCTGCACCTGCCCACCCTTCTTCACCGGCCCCCTCTGTGAACAGTACTATGACCCCTGCGACCTGCGGCATAACCCCTGCCTGCACAACTCTGCCTGCCGTGCCCAGTCAGATGGAACCGCCCTCTGTGTTTGCTCAGTCGGTGAGATACAGCAACCCAACTGCATCCTACCTACTTGACCCACTCACCTGCTGAGGGGCTTCCTGCTCTGTAGTTTTATGTTCACACTTCTGCAACTTTTAATTCGTTAGCCTTCCACTGAGTTGTGTTAAAATAATGTATATTCCTTGCTAAATGCTAATTTTAGTCCAGAATAAATAGGTTCCAATGGGGGCACATTAACGCACAGGCTTTCATGGGCTGAAGGCCAGGGTCCTACACTAGGGAGGGGCCTACTGGCTGAAATATTATTTAAATTACTATCAATTATTTATCATTACTTTTATATATGGGAGATTACAGCAGTGACAAGTGCATTCTATAACAGAACTCTCACCCGTACATTATCAGGAATCACAACCGCATTCTTGGCGAAGCCCTGCTGTGTGAACAGAACCGGACTGGTTTCTATAATGTCGTATAGTGCTAGAGAGCCGCTCTTTCTTTTTTTTGAACATGGGTTTGGTTACTTAAAAAAGTGTGGATATAATCTGCGTGTCATCTGAAGGTTTCAGATCCAGTCAGTCTTCCACCAGAGCTGTTTTCGTGAGTTTCATGGTCTGCGTGTGACGCACATGCTCCGGTATTAAAGCTGCTGTTGATTAATTTGACAGATGAACTTGCACCTTGACTTTTGTTGTTTCAAATGTGATAAGACATTACAGTTACAGACGTCACAGCAAGACTTTAAGTCACAATCTTTGATATTACTTTAGTCACTGTCACTATGGTTACCGTTGCACTTTCATACAGACAGTATTCGAGACGCTATTGTAAGCGATGGTGTGATCAGGATACCTTAACAGCAGCCATATCACCTTGTAGCCCAAGACTGAAGCTAAGCAGGGTTGAGCCTTGTCAGTACCTGGATGGGAGACCTCCTGGGAAAACTAGGTTGCTGCTGGAAGAGGTGTTAGTGAGGCCAGCAGGGGGTGCTCACCCTGTGGTCTGTGTGGGTCCTAACACCCCAGTATAGTGACGGGGGCACTATACTGTAACAAGCACCGTCCTTCGGATGAGACGTTAAACCAAGGTCCTGGCTCTCTGTGGTCATTAAAAATCCCATGGCACTTCTTGTAAAGAGAAGAGGTGTAACCCTCGGTGTCCTGGCCAAATTCCCTCCATTGGCCCTTACCAATCATGGCCTACTAATAATCCCCATCCATTGAATTGGCTCTATCATTCTCTCTCCTCTCCACATATAGCTGGTGTGTGGTGAGCGTGCTGGCGCCGTTGTACTGTGGCTGCCGTCGCATCATCTAAGTGGATGCTGCACACTGGTGGTGGTTGGGGAGAGACCCCTGATATGACTGTAAAGCGCTTTGGGTGTAATAAACAAAAAGGGATGTCTATCGAGACTGACGTTCACTAAAAATTAGATTTTACTAATGTTATTTATGGCGCTTTTCCACTGCGTGGTACGGTTCGGTACGGCTCGGTACTTGCTTTAAACGACCGTCACACACAACTTGAAAAGACAAATGGCTGTATCGTGGTCAGTAGACGAGGTGCAGACTCGTTAGTAGCCGAGGAGCAGATCCACGGCAGTAAAGGTGGGGCAACTATAATGATCAGTCTATAACTTTGAAGCAGTACTAAACCGTAGGGGTGTGCCCGAAGCCGAATATCTTATGGAGAAAGGCACAGATCATGGCTTCACAACGAATAATGAATAACGGATAACGAATAATTCTGCCGAATAATATTCGGCTGAGACTGAAACAGTCATTTCTTGTGTTTTGTGTTTGCTAGATAACAGGTGAGCCAGGGGATCATAGTGCGATACATAAACCTCTAAAATCACTACGCAATAATATGAGTGTGAAGCAAATTCGTGTGAACTTTATGAATGAAATGAGCTCAAATCAAATAACCGCGTTGCTGTTGCGTCTTTCCGAAATCAGAGCTTGACAGAAGTAATATCGACTAAATTACTACATCATACACATGCTCTACTGTCCAATAAGTATTTTTAATTGATGTAAACCTTGCACAATATGAATGAATGGAATTAGCACGGCATGATCGCTAATCAAATAGCCGCGCTCCGTCTCTGCGTGTCTCTGAGAAACAAACCTGCTCTCTGTCAAGATAATCAACTACATTTTGTACTAGGTCTACTACACGTTTGCTCCTTTATCTGTTGCTGGTTTGAAAGGCACACGCACAGTTGTTTAGTGAAGTTAAAAAGAGAGTCTCTTATAGTAAAGAGAAAGTTTTTAATTCATTCAGCTCCTTGAATTCATTCAGTCGTGAACGACAATCACTAAATCACTAAACGTTTGCCATGAAATCACTCTGCTTGTACGATCATTTATTATTATTATTATTATTATTATTATTATTATTATTTTAATTATTAGCTAATTTTATATTTAGAAAACTGAATAGGGGAAATAGTCTTGAAACAAATATTTTTCCATTTCTTTTCTAGACCTGGAAATTACATAAATCAAATTTCATACATTTCCAAACTGCATAGGAAGCAGTGACCATGCAGGGAAAGCACGATATTATACACAAACCTCTAAAAAAGTGAATGAGTGTAAGTTCTATGAATGAACTGAATGCAAATCAAGTAGCCGCGTTCCTGTTGCCTTTTCCATACTTTCCATTACTTAAATCAATTTCCATACATTTCCGAACTGCGTAGGAACCTGAGTTGGGATTCAAACTCACGTCATCCGAAGCACAACTGCACGAGAAGCACTTCCATCAAGACTATCGGCTCAGACAGTTAGAAGATATTTACATAAATGTTTTAATCATAATTTTTTTTTTTTTTTTCAGTTATACAAGGCATATTTTAGTGATATCTACGAAGAAAACAGATATATAGGCTGTAATACCATAGACAAAATGGTCTTAAGTAATTGTACGAACTTCCTGGTAAAGCCCTGCCCACTTCCGATTTTATTCGAATACAGATACGAATAATTTTGAGATTGTTACAAATACAGATACAGATACAAATAGTGGCTCCGCTGCACACCCCTACTAAACTGCAGTGGAAAAGCAAACCGAACGTAAGCGAGCCATGCCGAACCGAACCAAGCCGAGCCAAGTTGTTTCACACAGTGGAAATGCGCCATTATTCAGGGTAGAGGCCTCTGCGATTGTGACATCCAAAACTGGAAAAGTCATGTTAATATGCTTAACATGTTTCTATCTGCAGGATCTAATGGGGCAATGCTAACCAACAAAACCTTGACTCCTTGGTCTCATTGGAGACATTTTGTAAACTAATAAGTATGATCATTTAATTTTATTATTAATTCAAAAGACTGGTACTTCAGTTGGAACTTGGATTGGAACTTCACACAGCAATTTATGTTAAACGATTTCTACAAGTCCTCATCTATTTTCCATGGTTAGGTCATGGAAATTTGTTGAAGGTCATAGAAATACCCTGCAATAAAAACACCACCGCTTTGGTCGTATACTGATGAGCATAGTTGCCTTCCAGGCAGTTGACCTGGGTTTGATTTCTTTTTTGGGTCAAGCAGCTTTCGGGATAATTTTCTTGTACCTGACTTCAAAAAGCTTTCCTGGAGAATTTACACAACTGTTCAAAAGTTTGGAGTTGGAAATATATTTAATGGTAGCCTCTTATGCTCACCAAGGCTGCATTTATTTGATCAAAATACAGTAAAAACAGTACTACAGTGAAATGTTATTACAGTTGAAAGGAAATGTGTTCTATTTTAAATGTATTTTATTCCTGTGATGGCAAAGATAAACTTTTAGCAGCCATTTCTCCAGTCTTCAAGGTCACACGATCCTTCAGAAATCATTCTAATAAGCTGATTTTTCTTATCAATGTCGAAAACAGTTGTGCTACTTGTGGAGACAGTAGCACAACTGTTTTAGGTTTCTTTAAGTAGAAAGTGTGGAACAAATTTGGAGATCTAACAGTACTGGGTGTTCACATAGTACATCTCTTTTAAGATCAATGAAAATTAGTTGTTTGCATTAAATGGCCCTGTTTTAAGTTTTTTAGGTAAACATTTGAATGTTAAAGAGGATAAATTTGAGTTAAGAGACAGTCATGTTTATATTCTTCCTTGTTTATAATGATTTGAAATGCGTATCTAACATCACCCTGGCAAGCATTATGCTCAACTAACCTTCAAATATGCCGAAATACTCCACATTGCTTTAGAAGGAAAGAGTGGCTCATGAGAGGAAACTGTGGCTCTCTGGATATGCATGACTTTCTAGTTTTGTTCTGCCAGCTCTCCCCTGCAGTATTTGTCCATTGATGTCTTCAGCATGGGAGAGAATTATTAAGGATCACACACTGATTTAAAGCCATTGTAACTGCTTGAATCATACTTTCTTCCTTGTTAAACGGTGTCTTACCCTTCCAATGATTTTTCCATTTTCTTCACTTTCCTATTTTTGACTTTCTCCGCAGAGACAGAACAAACCCTATCACTCCTGCCAAAGAACAAGTTCCAAGTGTTTCATTAAATTTTGGCTGCAGGTTTCCATCAAAGGAAGACGAGCCGTGCCTGATGAATGCACAGAACAGGGGGTGCAAAAGAGGTTTCTGCACAATCTCTTTAATCACAGTGAAGCGTACTCTCTCGCGCATGCACATACACACGCTCATCTGTCATTTGAAACCCTCCTGATATTATTATGCTCGTTGAGACCAGATCACTTACTCATAATACATGTCTGCTGTGTCTCAGGCACAGATTGCTCTAACTTAAAATTTTGCACATTTGTATTCGGCTGATCACTCCACAGTTTCACAGGGAATCTGATGTGTCTCCATAGCGATTCAGATGCTATTACTCATTCAGCAGTAGTGAATACCACAATGCTGTGCAGCTGTATAATGCAGAGGGTCTATCTCACTGTGTGGTTACTAGGGATGAGTGCTTGGAAGTGACAACAATGACTGCAACTTTTTCAGCAACATAATTGGTTACGATGGCAGTACTTTGTGGTCAAATCGGCTGTTGCTATATCTGGTTGTGACTATAAAAACAGATTTACTTTACTTGAAGATTGCTTGACAGACCAAGTTTGTCCTCCGCGTGCTGCCAAAACAGTACCGACCCACCGAGGCACGGACTCTACAAGAGCCCTGAAGGTGTGCTGTGGTATCTGGTACCAAGACATTAGCAGCAGATCCTTCAAGTCCTGTAGGTTGTGAGGTGGAGCCGCCATGGATCGAACTTGTTGGTCCAGCACATCCCACAGATGCTCAATTGGATTGAGATCTGGGGAATTTGGAGGCCAGGGCAATACCTTGAACTAGAGGTCTGCATTCTCCCGACATCCTTTGACAACAGCGTATCTGCGCTTGAACTTGTAGTGAACAAAACTTTCTGCAGTGGTGGCATTCAGTTCAATTGTGGTCAGATTTTGGAGGAGAGACGTTCAGTACAGGAACTGTTGTCAGACATTTGTTCTTGCATGGATGTTAAAAAAAAAATCATTTTGCAGTATAGCTAGCCAACAGTTTGTTTGTTCATATTTTTGGCTTATAATTTTGAGTGACAGATTTTTCTAGGTGACTTTTTTTTTTTTTTTTTTTACTGTTAGCAGTATCATGATAAGACAAATAACAAATACAGTTCTTGTATAGCCAATATTTTATATTTGTTATGCCCAATTATTCTTTCACTCTTTCTTTGGGGGAAATTTAAATGTGAGATTCTGGAAAGGAGATCTAAATTTAGAGGGGTCAGTCAGGTCGGGAAGAAAATCATTCTAAGCAGATAGTGGGTGAACACAGAGTGAATTTTAAGTAGGAGCGAATGGGTGCGGAATAGAACCTAGCGGGAGCAGGATGAAAAAAAAAAAAAGAGTCCCCCGCAGACCTCTACCTTGAACTCTTCATCATTTTCCTCAAACAATTTCTGAACAATGTGGCAGTGTGAACAGTAAGGCATGGTGCATTATCCTGCTAAAAGAGGCAGCTTCCACCGGGGAACACCATTGTCGTGTTTAGGTAGGTGGCACATGTCAAATTTACGTCCTCATGAATGGCCGTACCCAGGGTTTCCCAGCAGAATAGTGCACACGTGCACAGCCATCCACGTGATGTAAAAGAAAATGGGACTCATCAGACCAAGCGACCTTCTTCCACTGCAGGTCCAGTTCGACATTTGTGTGCCCATTGTAGGTGCTTTCGACGGTGGACAGGGGCCATCATAGGCACTCTGATTCAGCCGATCTGCAGCTGCGCAGCCCCATACGCAGCAGAGTGTACTGTGTGTTGTGACACATTCCTCCCATAACCATCATTAAAATTTTGTGTGACTTGTGCCACAGTAGACCTTCTGTTGGCTTGGACCAGACAGGGTAGCCTTCGTTGCCCTTGTGCATCGATGTGCCTTGGGCGCCCAACACCCTGTCGCCGGTTTGTGGTTTGTCCCTCCTTGGACCACTGGTGGTAAATTCTCACCACTGCTGACCGGAAACAACTCACAAGCCTTGCTGTTTCAAAGATTCACTGACCCTGTCGATCAAAGTTGCTCAGATCTTTATTCCCACCTGTTTCTCCTGCATCCAACACATTGATTGCGAGAACTAAACAATATTGCAACAATGCTTTGGTAGGTGGTATGTGTCAAAGTAACATCCACATGGATGGCAGGACCCAAGGTTTCCAGCAGAACATTGCCCGAAGCATCACACTGCCTCCGCCGACTTGCCTTCTTCCCATAGTGCATCCTGGTGCCATGTGTTCCCCAGGTAAACGAGACACGCACCCGGCCATCTACGTGATGTAAAAGAAAATGTGATTCATCAGACCAGGCCACCTTCTTCCATTGATCCGTGGTCCAGTTTTGATGCTCACGTGCCCACTGTTGGTGCTTTCGGTGGTGGACAGGGGTCAGCATGGGCACCCTGACTGATCTGCGGCTATGCAGCCCCATACGCAACAAACTGCGATGCTCTGAGTATTCTGACACCTTTCTATCAGAACCAGCATTAACTTCTTGAGCAATTTGAGCTACAGTAGCTCGTCTGTTGGATCGGACCACACGGGCCAGCCTTCACTCCCCACGTGCATCAATGAGCCTAGGCCGCCCATGCACATTTTTTACCCTCTCTATGAAACTTTTTTGGGTTCACACTTTGCTATTTTTCAAAATGAGCCTATTTGCAAAACCTATTTTACATTTTACAAGCCTACTAACATTTCAGTTATGATTCACTATGATTACCTATTGGGTGGTACCTTGCAGTTATATTGGTTAGAGCTGGAACAGCAGCTGTACATGAACTAGCTTGTGTTCAATACACAGAATATGTTTTTGCTTTCAATAATACCTACAGCAGCTGCTAATGGAATGGAACAGAATGGGTATGGGCCATTGGTCCTGAAACTTTTTGTTTTTGAACTTGAATGTTTGAAATGTTAGCATTTATTAGTGTTTGTTGAAGCACTGTGAATTAGCTTTTAAAAGCTGCATTTATTTGCATTTATTAGACGCCTATACCCATCATTCCACCCTGAGCATTCTGCTGAATTTAACTGTCAGACTTAACAAAATGTGCATCCCTAGTGGCTACCCTAAAGTCATTTACCCTTCTGCTGTATGAAATTATAAGATGAAAAAGTCTGACTCATCACTTTTAACAATCCACAGACAGAAAAGCCCATGTTACAGCATGATTCTAAAATCAGATGATCGTGTTCATGCCCCTGTCTAGATTGCATCTGGTGGTTTTGAACTATGATGTGGCCGAATGCTTTTTTCCTTGTTATACATCTGACCCCTTTCGATGGCACTGGTGTGACCTGCAAAACGCAATCAAACCTGCCTAGCATCCGTTTTTTTGCTGTGGGCATCTGAATGATATGAAGTCTGTGGGGATAAGAGAGGCCAGAGGCCAGTCAGTGAATATGACTCTTTTTTTTGTATTGCGGTGTTGTACCACTATCAGGGAGGGAATGAAAAGAATGTTGGGGAGGGATAAAAATAGAGTGCTTTGGCAATCCACGGATTTCTTTTCTGGGGAGAGAAATAGGAAATTAGCATCTACTGCTGCATGCATTACTGAGCTAGAGATGTGCGTAGGCTCACATGCCACCTCCTTTTCTCTTTATTTCCTTCTGTCTCACTATCTCTCTTTCTCTCTCTCTCGTTCTACACACACTCTGACTCACAGCCGTTCTCAGCCCACACTTCATATATCAGTACATGGGTCGCCTGGCAGATACACTGTGTATTATTGCACAACCCGTGGATTGAAACCAAGCCAGCATTTCTACAAAAATGACATACCCCAAAGTTGCTGTATTTTTACCTTACCGTTTTTTTACTCAACTTGTTCTTTGTTTACTTACCTTCATATCAATCTATACTTGTATGCTGTTTTTCTTCTGCAGGAGTCATCGCTCTTTTGCATGTAAGGGTCAAATCATAGTGACCACGTCTGCTCCAAAAAGGAGAAAAAATAAAATGCAAACTATTATATTATATTATATTATATTATATTATATTATATTATATTATATTATATTATATTATATTATATTATTCAGAACTTTGGGGTCAGTAAGATTTTTTTAAAATAATACTTTTATTCAACAAGGATGCATTTAAAGACATTTACAATGTTTCAAAATAATTCTATTTAAAATCAATATGCAATTACTTAGTTAATTTTTTTTATCAATTGACAGCACTAAAAAATTGGAATAAATCAGAATAACATGCATTTTAAAATATATAAAAAAAGAAGAGTTATTTTAAATGACTATTTTTACTATTTCACTGTAATATTTATTTTTGAGCAAATAAATGCATCCTTGGTGAGCATAAGAGACTTTTTTTTTTTTTAGAAACATTAAAAAATTAGTATATTATATTATAGTATAGTATATTCTATTCCAGATTTTCTTAAGATGTTTGATAGCTTAGAAAAAAACAGAAGTTTCTGTTCACCAATATTCTTCCCCTTACCTGGAGCAATATTTTTATATGTATATTAATAATGTGTTATACATATATTTTTTTTTTTTTTTTCTGTAGACGCAAAAATCCATTTTTGAAACAGCGCACCAAACACAATGCACTAGTTTGACAGAGAATGACATTCGAGAGCTGCATCGAAGTGTTCATCGCTCAAACGTATCACATGAATTTAACAGATTTGGAATACAGCAAGTAATATGGAGTACATTAATGGTTTGTGCATGTACAATTTTACATATTTCTCATTTTGTATACCACAGAAAAAAAAAATGGGTTTGCATATGGGTTGGTAGCGGCAAGAGGGTGAGTAAATAATTTTCATTTTTACGTTAACTCTCCTAAATTAGACATTTTTTTGCACGTCGAAGGTTTACATAATTAATCCCACCTCTCACTAAATGTACCGCAGCATTCATACAGCAGTGTTATTCTGATGCCCTCTTGGTAAATTCAACACTATGTCCTTGCTTTGATCTATTCTTATTTACAGCTTAAAATGCATTACTCTTGAATTAGTCTTGTTGGTTGACATGAGTATGTGACACTGTAATGAACCAAGGCCCCAGCTGAGGCGAGGAGATAGGAGACTACAGAATACAGCACATATCTCTCCATGCAAATGATGCTTTCATGCAACATTTATTGAGATACAGGTGCTGAGCCACAAGATCACACCCTGCCTCTTGTTCAGCTGAGCAGGCACAAACCTTTTGTGTTTACACAGCAGCATGCTTTTAAATAGTTGTACAGCAAGAACAGGACGGGCCGGCGATAACACTCCTCACCTGAGGGCAGACGGGTATGAATGATGAGAGAGCGTACAGCAAGTCACTAAGCAGTCAGAACAGCTACACGAGTGATGCCGTGATGATGAGAGACATAAGAAGAGACACATGAGTTTTGTTTCAGTATGTTTTGATTGCCATCACTTGTCATTGCAAAGGCTCACATTACATCTACTGACATATAGGCTCCATCTGAAAGTTTAAAAATGCTGCCTTCAGAGGATGCATTTCAAGTAGGGCTGTAGCTAACGATTATTTTGGTAATCGAGTAATCGTTCGATTATTCTAACGATTCCTCGAGTAATCGCGCCAGACCATTATAATTAGACAACGCGTTATATTCATATCAGATACATATTACATACTGTGAGTAAGGCAAGCAACTATGCAGTTTACCCTGTTATTCTCCCAATTCACCGGACACTTACATCCATCCATGTATTTCGAAAGAAGTGGAAGAATTCAAGTGTAAATCCGACAGATCTATTCTCCTGACCGTGGCATAAACAAACATGGCGCGCGCATATAGCTCAACTACTAACGCGATCATTATAAAGGTGCTTGCACAACAAAACACATTCACTTACACATATGGCTTAAAAATAAATATATAATAGCAATAACACAATAAAAATTGATTCAAGTAAAGTATGAAAAACAAGTAATCGTATGGTTTTATTGAACAAAACTGTCAAAATACATAATGTATTGAATTGTACAACTAATGTTCTATGTATTATAACCAATGCCTGCAGAGGGCGCCAGTGGCCTGACGATTGTTTTTACACTCTAAACGCAATCTAAACCTTGTTTATTATTGGCTTACAACATTTATTTCAGCTGTCCAATTAATCTTTAATATTTGGCCATTTCTTTACGACAGAAATGCAACAACCACTGTAATTTCTTGAACAAGAACATGTGGACTTAAACGATGGCTTAAATTTATATTTTGAAATCGCGACGAGCAGTTAGCACAGTAGAAACATACTGTATAATGTATTCTCCTGCGTTTGCTAAGGTTTATAGATGACTTACCTTACAAATCTGATTAAATGTCGCACATTGCGTTTCCAAAGGAACATTAAAAGCAATCCAAACTCACAGCATATGCACAGATGGAGTTTGAAACGCGCCACTCATGTAAATAACAGTTCACAATGAGCAGCATTTACTGTGAATGGAGCCGCATGAGACGCACGTGGATGCACGTATGCAAATAATTACAGCGCATATTAAACCTGCAGCACATATGTTTATTTAATTAATTCACAGCCTTTGTAAAGTCACAATAGCATTATGCTTTATTATGATTTTTAAACGGGTTTAATATCGTGCAGCCTTAGAAAACGGTCTAATAATGCGTTTCATGGATTCTCATCCGTGGAAAGCGCCACTTCCGGTATTTTACCGGTTACTCGACACGGGCAAATTGAAATCGAGGATTTTTTAAAATCGAGTATTCACATTTAATCGAGGAATCGTTACAGCCCTAGTTTCAAGGTACAGTAGGAAGGCATCAAGGCACGTCTGAATCCAATGAATAGATCAACCTTTTTTGAGTTGTGCAATGCAACAGGGCCTCTTGAAGCGCCTGCTGCATCATGCCCAAGGGAGCAAGTTTTTACAAATAAATGCATCGCCATAGAATGATCATGTGACTTTTACTTAAGCTAGGTGACCTGTAAATGCGGGAAAAAAAATGTTTTGGGTCACCAATGTAACCATGGTTCCCTGATAAGGGGAATGAGACACTGTATCCTAGGACACTAATGGGGAATGCCTCTGGCATGCCAGTGTCTGAAGCACTTGTCAAAACACGACAATGATATTGGCTGGCGCAGCCCATGACGTCACTAAGGACTGCTACCAAGGAGGCTAAGAGAAGCCTCACACTCAATACTGCCATCCAAGCGGAGCCTTTGAGGTGGGGTCTTCAACATGAAGACACTCTATGTGAGAGGAAACCCAACAATGCCACCTTGAGGACAGTTAACCAGGGAGGCTCCAGAACAGAGCCAAATCTACTGCCCTCATGGAGCCCACATAGTGGAGGCTTCGAAACCTAACTACGCTTCCCTATGGGTGGCTAGACCAGGGAGGCTAATAGCCAACCCAGCTGAGCTCAAAGAAAGGAGGCCTCAGCAAAAACAACTCTCTAAAGCGATAGGAGACCTAGCTACATTCTGTGCTAAGGGCTTCTTACCAAGGAGGCCCAAAGAAGCCTAACGCCCGATACTGCTATCTAAGCGGAGCTCTGAGGAGGAGACTTCTGCAGTAAAACTGTCTACCACTATGAAAACAGTAAACCAGGGAGGCTCCAAAAGAGAGACAACCACCCAGTCTACTGACCTCACAGAGCTCTCAGAGCAGAGGTTTCAGCATAACGACCCTCTATAGTGAGAGGAAACCTAACTACGCTCTATGCTAAAAAGACCACCTCACCAAGGGGGCTCAGAAAGAGCCACACAACTCGGACGGGTTATCTAGTGCAGAGCTCTGAGGAGCGGAGGTTTCAGCATGACGACTCTCTAAATGGAAAGAGAACCAAACAGCGATCCCCCAAAAAAGTGTGGTTGCACCAAGGAGGCTCAAGCTGGTGCATACCACAGCAGCTTGGCTCTAATACAACCCGAATTCCGGAAATGTTGGGACGTTTTTTACATCTGCACCCAGGCTGAGCTCTGAAAGAGGGAGGCCTCACAAAATAACACTAAAAAACGAGAGGAGCCTCAACCAGCTCTCAGGAGCCTCAAGAGAGCCAAGGACTCAACAGCTCCAACCTGGACGGAGTCTAAAAGCGGAGGCCCCACCAAACCATTCTGAACGAGAGGAGACTATGCAAAATTAAAACACCCCGAAACCCAACAACACACCCACAATCAGTATCCTGTGCTGAACCATCAAGAGGGCAGGAATATAGCGTCCTAGGACGCAGTGCAAGTTATGGGAGTAAGCGAAATTGGCGTGTTTCCATAGAGCATATTTTCAATTATTCTTACCACAATTTGAAGGGTAATGGAAATGCAGCTATTGTTAAAAAGAGTAAATCGCTGTATGTTGTATTTGATGTCACCGAAAATTCAAATGATGCAAAGGGAATCACAGTTATTTACTGAGAATTTGCTGTATTATACTGGGTGATAAATAACTGTACAAATTACAGAAATGTCTAACAGTGTACACTGGTCTGCCACATTAATGGTTGCTTCTCTGTGCATCAGTACAATTTGCAGCTGGTGGTTCAGCTTTTTGGGCAAAATCTCTGAGGAATCCCATGCGCAGAACAAAAGCTTTTCATTTTCTGAGGTGTTTCTTGCTTCCCTTTTTCATTCCCTTTTTTCATTTCTTCCCTCCCTACACAGCTTTTTTGCACTTCTGTCTGTGTTAGATTGAGATCGTATCCCATTCCAACCATTCAGTAAACGGCTTCCCCCTGCATTTGGCCTTATCTTCTCTGCTGCATGATTGTATCTCTGCTCCTATATTGCAATGCATTGCAAAAGGTATGTGCGGCTGTACATGTGTGGTTGCAAGTACATCCTTTTGTTATTTTTCTCATTGTGTGACAAGGTAATTTCAATAGAAAATGGTCCCTGTTATCAATGCGAATGTGGTGAAGTGAAATTCTGAGAAGAATAAAATAGAAGTTATGACTTCATACTTCATAATTGGATGGCAGCAACGGATTGATCAGTCATCCTGTACAACCTCAGACACTCAAAGGGACTGTGCAAGTAGTGCATCGCAGGAAATGTTAGTAACAGATAGTCTATATACCAAACAATGACATTCAGTAAAGAAATGACTATGCTGAAGTCATTCAGGATGGTCTCATCTTACTGACCCTGATGCAACAATGTCAGCATCTGCCTTTCATGAGGGTGCTACATTAAAGCCGTGTGAAATGATAGCTTTACACTTAATATACATTAGAATAGCTGAAAGCTGTGGTTTCTAAAGAATCCGCAGCCCAGGCAAGTGAATATCTGCAAGAAATGGTTATTTGTAAGAAGGAATTTACCTAATAGTTTTCTTCCCACTGCAGTAAGTCTTAAGAAGAGCTTTATCCTGCTGTACATATGGCTGCTATGAATCATGTATGTTAAGTGAGCATACTATATGTAGGACACCAGTGCAAAAGGTGTAGGACTTTGGCATCCATTATTGAGAAAGCTAGACCTGAGAAATGGCACTGAGGCTGTACACACTGTTAAGTTTTAGGATTGACAACCGCATTTAAATGCTGTAGTGAGTCCTGTAAATTATCGTTCCATGTGTGTACAGAACACGATTCACTCCCGAAACTGCAATGTTTGACACCGTGGTAACCATAACAACATTCTGGCATCTCACGTGTTTAGTATCTGCTATTCTGACCAAAAAATATAGTACAATGACAAGACTCATAATGTTCAGCAATTTTAACTAAAGCACAGTTGACGAAGACAACTTGTTTTGCTTGTGCTCGAAATGGTTGATTCACAAAATGCGCTCTTGTAGTGTTGCCATGTCTACTTAATATAAGTGATTTTGGGCTTGTTGTTTAAGCTTGGCTCAAAGTTATTAAAGTGTGCAGGTGCGGGTCGTGATATTTTGGTTTTATTTTCAGCTTAAAGCATTTGGATTTATTTTGGTTTATTGTGGGCTTGTTCTTCATGGTTTTTCTAGCAAGGTATGGCAACACGAATGAGTAAAGACTTGTACGGCTTTCCCTGTGATTTCTTGCACTGTATAACTGTAAACGACCGTATCAATTCCAGCGAGAATCCTCATCCTTTCGCAGTGCATGTAAAGTGGATTCGCAGGGCAGAAAACAGCATCTTCTTGATATGTCGACAGCACGAACCAAATTCTTCTAGGCCTCAGCTACGGGTCAAAGTAGACATTGTTCGCGACCAACCAGTAAAGACCATAGGCTGGCATTATGCGAATTTGTTACATTGTTACGTAGATATGTAACAGGAAGTGAGACTGGAATCACTGACGACTAATTTCAGCCGTTCAGAATTTATTTTTCCTTTTAGGGGACAATAACTTTATTAGGGCTGTCACTAACAACTATTTTTTATTAATCGAGTAATCGGTTGTCATTATTTTGGCGATTATTCGAGTAGTGAAGTGCCATCTCTAAATATGACTTTAAATACATACAGTATATAATAAAAAGCAGCAATAATAATTGGTTTAAATAAAAATAAAAAAGTCATAAGTAAGTAATTATATAGGTTTTTTTGAACAACATTTAAAATACACAATACAAAATAAACAATATAAACAACACATGTGCATTATGTATTATAAGAAATGCCTGCAGAGGCCGCCAACGGCCTGGTGATTGTTGTTGTTGCACTTTAAAGCAAATCCTTGTTTAATACTGTCCAAACAACATTTAATTCAAATGTCCATTTAATCTTCAATATTTGGCCACTTCTGCATGATTGCAATGCAACAGCCACTGTAATTTCTTGAACAAGTGATGTGAGGGTTTAAACGTTTATTTTGAAATTGCGATGAACAACAATTTGCATATTTAGGTTTGAACTTTTATTCTGAAATCGCGATGAACAATTTGCATAGAAACATATTTATGTATTCTTCTGTGTTGGCGTAGATTTACAAATGACAAATGTAAATGATAACAGTGCAACTATGAATCACAAAACGTTCCCAAATGTGCATTAATGGAAACCCAAACAAACAGCATATGCAGAGAATAAGCTTGTATGGAGCAGCATTTACTGTGAACGGAGCCTCTCTGAGGTACTGAAACACGTAGGCTGCATCCGAAAACTGGAAAATGCTGCCTTCGGAGGACACATTTCAAGGTAGGAAGGCAGCAAGACACGTCCAAATCCAATGTTAGCTTCCCTTCCTGTTTCCTGAGATACCTTCATCTGATCGATTTTTGAAGGCAGCATAGATGTGTCCTTTGCTGCCTTTGATATCCCACAATCCTGTGCTTTCCATTCTGTGACAGTTGAGGTAGAAAAATAAAGATGGCGTCCGAAAGTTGGTCAGTTTGTGTGTAAATTCACTTTTTTGACCAACATTTTTCCACTTTTGATGTAATTTCTAGCGAGAAATTACTACTGTAGTAATTAAATATTTGTTTAGTTCTCACCAAAGTGTGCTCTATTTTGTGGTAGATCATTCAACTGTTACGCTGCCTCAGAAGTCTGTCTGAAATCAGTTTTGTGAGGTGCCTTCATGCACAAATGCTGCCTTACAAGTCATTGCCTGATAGGGCAGCGAGGCAACAAGTCAGCTACCTAGGTTTTCGGCTGCAGCCCTAATCTGCACGCATGTAAGAGTCGCACTTCTCTGTGAAACCTGCAGCGCGTGAATTTGTTTAATTGAATCGCAGCCTTCGTGATTTTACAATAGCACTATGCTCTATTATGATTTTATATGGTTTTAATACATTGCGCAGCCTTAGAAAATGGTCTAATAATTCTCGTCTGTGGAATGCGCCACTTCCATTTTTTTGCCGGTTACTCGACACAGGTAAATTGCAGTTGAGGATTTTTTTAAAATCAAGTACTTGACTTTAATCAAGGAATCATGACAGCCCTAAACTTTATTTGTCATGCACTTTAATTTTTTTTTTTTTTTTTTTTACTTCCAAAAACAGCTATATTGCACACTGCATGAAAGGCAATATTTGAAAAAGCATAATAGGGGCACTTTAAAAGTTCATAGTAGTAGCTTAAGGTACTACACCTTTTGCTTTTAGGAATAGATAAGGTACAAAGTTGTACCTTTAAGGGTACTGGCCCAGTGGCAAGCTGTTTTTGCAAGTCATTTTATTTTAAAGTGCATTTAAATTAGAGTTGAGTTTTCAGTGTGATTCGATGTTCAGTGTTATTTGTGTGACAGGGAGTTATTAACTATGAAGAACGTTCTAAATCTGAAGTTCCATTTCAGTTCCTATGCTGCCTTAGAAGTTCAAAAGGTTTTGGAACAGAGCTATTACACTAGTCTAGTCTCATACGTAATTAATGATAGTTAGAAATAATAGGCAGAAGAAAAATATATATATATATAATGGCTCCTTACAAAGAACTTTCTCACTTGTCAACACTTTCCCAGGTCAGGAAGAGTGTACTTCAAACCTGTGAACAATGCAAAAGGTTAAATTGAGTTTCTTTGAGTCAAACCCATTTATCCTTTAATTAGATTCAGATAAATAAATTGTTTGTGTGTTTTTCATCACAATTAGCCTTTGAGCTGGAGTCTCTCTCTTAGTGCATCCTGCTTTGTGTATGTTCACCAGTTATTATAAATATTTAGCTTTGGCCCTATTTTGCTCATGTCTTTCAGATTGATGATCATGGGCCAAGGCTAATTACCAGTATGCTGTTGCTTTAAGACTGCATTCATAAATCTTAGTTATTTATAAAGATTGTTAATAATAGGAATGACTATAGTTCACCTTGATAAATTCATCAAGCTTTAAAGCTTAACGAATTACCTTGTTTGTGCATGGTGAACTCACATTGACCAACAATTCTTGGTCATGTTAAGCTATTAACTTATTTATATAAATATTGTATATTAAATAAAAAGTTGTAAATCCAGATATGACAGTTTGCAACTTATATGTAATATTTATATAAATAAATACATAAATAATTAATAGCTTAACATGACCAAGAATTGTTGATCAATGTGAGTTCACCATGCACAAACAAGCTAATTATATTTAATTTATCTCTATGATTGTATATGCATCTACACGTATGCAGATTTCTCTTAGACTTAGTTGTTTCTCAATGTCTCAATACTAACGGTGAACTTCAAACACCAAGACACATGGCTGTGTTGATATGGTTAAATTTCAAACTAGTCTCATATTTACTTTGGAAGGATGAGTTGTTCCAGGGATTACCTGCACGGCTTTGTGGGGCGTATAGAGGATGCTGGGAAAGAATGATGGAACATTTGTGTAAGCCACAGGTATCTTGCTCTCTGTTTTGACAGTGAAAAAACTCCAGTCTCACTGTGTGTTCTTGCTGCAGATGCATTAATGTTGACACTCCAAATTGTCCCTAGAGACATCAGGTAAGGCTGTGATTGACAGTTCATCATGGGCCGGTGCCAGCTGTATATAATCCAGCAGATATTGTACAGTGCATCCATAGTGGCAGAGACCCAATACTCGATTTTGTTTGCTACAATCTAATGGAAGGATGATGCCTGGAATGAAATTGGGGGTTGATGCCAGTTTGAATCAGCCAACTTTGGAAATCATTGAGAAAAGTTGTACACTTCCAGTCAGAAATTCTGTATTGATGAGTTTACAGGCACAATTGTGCCCCAAAACACTCTGTTCCCCACATTTTTAGCAAATATTCACTGTCAAAAGTCTTAAAAAATGTATCACTGGGTATCCTGTTTAGTCACACTTGACCTTAACAAACTCTTCAGTGGATGCTTCTAACACTTGAGGGAATAATTTATGGCATGCATAAATGCAGATAGAGCTTATACTCATTTGGCTTTCAATTGTTGCTGTTATGAGTCATTTCTAATGTGTGAAACCAGTTTGTAGTTTGAAACGCTTCAGAGAAGATAGTGTACAGTAGATGTTCTGCTGCATGTGTTAGAAAAATAAAGTGTGCTTGCTAGAACTGTAAATATATTCAGTGGTGACTCAAGCTTATTACGTTTTTGAAAACATGAGCAATGCTGGAGGTTTCTTTTTTGTCTTCCCAGTGTTGAGCAGCATCTGCTCTCAACACTAAACCAATTAGACACTGAGCTCCCAAGAATGCTAAAAGCAAGAAGGTCTGTGAAAGATGAAATTAAATGTAATAATTATATACGTATATGAATGTCTTAAAATTAGTTGTTGTTGTTTTTTTTTTTCTTTTAGACAATGTTTGCCATTTTGAATTTGCAACTCATTCAAACTTAATTCTGAGTGAAACCGAATATTTAGTGTGAAAAAAAAATTCAGGGATGTAATTGATTTTATCTGTTGGGATTTGGTAAGATGTGAAAAGTGGGTTATATTACCAGTCTAGCTAAGACAATGGAAAAATATACTAGCAACCGTTTTAAAGTGTGTGTGTGTGTGTGTGTATATATATATATATATATATATATATATATATATATATATATATATATATATATTGTTAAAAAAAATTAAAGGAACACTTTTTAATCAGAGAATAGCATCAAGTCAGTTAAACTCCTGGGATATTGATCTGGTCAGTTAAGTAGCAGAGGAGGTTGTTAATCAGTTTCAGCTGCTTTGGTGTTAATGAAATTAACAACAGGTGCACTAGATGGGCAGCAATGAGACGACCCCCAAAACGGGAATGGTTTTACAGGTAGAGGCCACTGATATTTTTTTCCCTACTCATCTTTTCTGACTGTTTTTCACTAGTTTTGCATTTGGCTAGGGTCAGTGTCACTACTGGTAGCATGAGGCAATACCTGAACCCTACAGAGGCTGCACAGGCAGTCCAACACCTCCAGGATGGCGCATCAATGCATGCCATTGCAGGAAGGTTTGCTATGTCTCCCAGCACAGTCTCTAGAGCATGGAGGAGATTCCAGGAGACAGGCAGTTACTCTAGGAGAGCTGGACAGGGCCGTAGAAGGTCCTTAACCCATCAGCAGGACCGGTATCTGCTCCTTTGTGCAAGGAGGAACAGGATGAGCACTGCCAGAGCCCTACAAAACGACTTCCAGCAGGCCACTGGTGTGAATGTCTCTGACCAAACAATCAGAAACAGACTTCATGAGGGTGGCCTGAGGGCCCGACGTCCTCTAGTGGGCCCTGTGCTCACTGCCCGGCACCGTGGAGCTCAATTGGCATTTGGCATTGAACACCAGAATTGGCAGGTCCGCCACTGGCGCCCTATGCTTTTCAGATGAGAGCAGGTTCACCCTGAGCACATGTGACAGACGTGAAAGGGTCTGGAAAAGCCAAGGAGAACATTTTGCTGCCTGTAACATCGTTCAGCATGGTCTGGGGAGGCATATTCATGGAGGGACGCACAAACCTCTACAGACTCTACAATGGCACCCTGACTGCCATTAGGTATCGGGATGAAATCCTTGGACCCATTGTCTGACCCTACGCTGGTGCAATGGGTCCTGGGTTCCTCCTGGTGCACGACAATGCCTGGCCTCATGTGGCGAGAATCTGCAGGCAGTTCCTGGAGGATGAAGGAATTGATACCATTGAATGGCCCCCACGCTCGCCTGACCTAAATCCAATAGAACATCTCTGGGACATTATGTTTCGGTCCATCTGACGCCGCCAGGTTGCACCTCAGACTGTCCAGGAGCTCAGTGATGCCCTGGTCCAGATCTGGGAGGAAATACCCCAGGACACCATCAGTCGTCTCATTAGGAACATGCCCCTACATTGTCAGGCATGCATACAAGCACGTGGGGGCCATACAAACTACTGAGTACCATTTTGAGTTGCTGCAATGAAATTTCAGCAAAATGGACTAGCCTGCTGCATCATTTTTTCACTTTGGTTTTCGGTGTGTCTTTGAATTCAGTCCTCTGTAGGTTGATCATTTTAATTTCCATCAAACGATGTGGCATCCTTTCGTTCCTAACACATTACCCAGTCCATATCAGTATAGAATCCAGCATGATATTTTTCCCCATTAAGGATCTGATGTGTTTTCAAAGTGTTCCTTTAATTTTTTTGAGCAGTGTATATTAAAATAGAAAACAGCTATTCTAAATGGTACAAATATTTCACAATATACTGCTTTTACTGTATATTTGATCAAATAAATGGAGACTTGATGAGTATAAGGTGAGTATTTATTTATTTAAAAAAAAAAAAAAATTAAAAATCTTTCTTAGCTCAAACTTCTGAACGTTACATTATCCAATAGCCAAAAATTCTTTCAGAGGATAAAGCAAGTTATTACATTTTGATTTTAAGGTTACAGTATAAAGATTTTTTTTCTTCAAAATATCATGCACAGATTAATCTTTCACAGACTAGGAATGCGTATTAAAGTAAAAAGGTCCATTTTGATTTCTTGCTGACTTTAAAGCATTATTTTCAGGCACAACAGGTCTTGCTGAGCAGAGGATGAGCTTACAGCGACAGCATGCCGACAAAAAACTGAATATTCACGTCTCCCAGGACCTTTTCCCCAACAAGAGCCCTGAGCTGATTACACTCCCTCCTCCCCTTCATCCCCGTAATGAACACGAGGAAAGAGGCCCCTGAACTTCACCTCTTCCGTCTCCCTCCCATCTTAACGAGATCCTCTCCACACTTCCACCATGAGACCTCAGCCTAATCTGTGGAGGCACTGAGGTATTATTAGAGCTGTAAGAGTCCTTGGAGGAGACGCTAGGAGCACGAGGCCTGGCAGATGAGATGGGCTATTGGGAGGTGCACGGTTCCATTAAGATGGCATTCACCAAGGGCCTTTGTTATCATTGATCCTAACGCTTTCAGGGAGCAGTGAGACTTACTGATCCATGACCATCTCATCTGTCTTGCAGGGTTTGAGGGAACTCGCTGTGAAATTGATAGCGATGAATGTGTCTCAAGACCTTGCCAGAACCAAGGCCGTTGTGTGGATGGGGTCAACAGTTACAGGTCTTTTTTGCCTTTTATTTCTAATTTTAGTTCTCTATTGTGTTTGTTTGTCTTTCAGCAGTTATGTTGCCATCAGGCACCATTTTGTGTTAAAGGGACGTTTCACGCAAAAAATGAAAATTCTGTCATTATTTATTCACCTCCATGCAGTTTCAAACTCACAGTTTTTCCCTTTTTTGAACACAAAACTTTATGTAACTTTTTTTCCATAAAAATATGGTTCACTATGTCACACATAGGCCATATGTCAAGTTCTAAATATAACAGACAATAAAAAATCCAACAGAATGTGCAAACAGTCTATAAAGCATGGCAGAATTGTTATTCTTGGGTAAACTATCCCTTTAAGACCTCATAGGACAATATCAACATACAGTAAGAAACATTTGTTGAAATATTTCTCTGAAAGAATTGCTCATAAAATATGATCTTGCTCAAATCTGTTCTTTAAATTAGAAATGTATTAGAATACAAATTTTAAATTAAACAAAAAAACAAAAAAAACAAAAAAAACCGTCACATTGCCACATTTTTATTAATGTAATTTAAAATTATTAATAATATTAATAATAATACAGTAATACCAAATAAAAACAACCCATGTTATTTAAAAGAATAATTGTTCCATATATATTTTAAAGACTGGTTTTTGTGCTTGTGCTGGAATGGCCCATTTCAGATCCGGGCTTCACATTTCAATTGGATAGAGGTCAAAACTCTGACTTGACTTCTGCTTTTGCAGCTCAGTTGTTGTTCTGCCCAAAGCAGCCTATTTACTTCCTCCACAGCCTCTTTCAAGGTTTGCTGTTTTCCAGACATAATATGGTGTATATTTATCAGAAAGGTCCATTTTTGGCTTGTATGTCCACATGCCTTTTTTTTCTTTGTAGTACTTTGGACTACACTAGGTGTTTTTCCGCACAATAGTCAGTCAGTGGTTTTTCTCTGTGGTACCTTCACATCTTGTTGGGTCACTTTTAATGTGCACTACCATGGCACTACCATTCAAAAATCTGGGGTCAGTAAGATTTTTTTTTTTTTTTTAAGGGGGCATCGGATGCCAATTTTCCACAAGTTAGTATGATTCTTTAGGGTCTTCATGAAAAGTCTATGACATACTTTGATTAAATTGTCTTAATGGTTGTGTAAAAAAACACCCTTTTTACCTTGTCAAAAACAGCTCTGTTCACAGCGAGCCGTTTCGGTGCATGTCCCTTTAAATGATAATGAGCTACTGTTCACCCCACCCCTATCTTCCGTGGGCGGGCTGTAAACACTATTTGGCAGGTATTGCATTGAACTCACAATTCTTATTTATTCAGTTATAAATGCTCAAAAACAATTAAAATACATTTAAAATTACTTGTTAGTCATTAACTAACACCTTTATAAACCTTATTGTAGTGTTACCATGTTATCTTTACATAAAATGTACACCGTTTGTAATAAGACAATCACCTTAATGCATTGTTTATTATAGACGTACAGTTGTGAATTACAGTGAGAAGGTTCTAAATAGAAATGACGACATATGTTTGTTCGACCGTATTATTTTGATAATGAACAAGCTCCAATGTCACGTTCGCAGTGCTTTGTTGTGTGTGCGTGAGGCGCCGGCGCGATCAAACAGCAGTCTTTGCCTCATCGTCATGGCAATGGTTCGTGGCCAGGTCAGATTACGTCAGAGTTTGTTGTCGTTTGTTGGAAAATCATACCACACTGCTCAGACATTCCCCGACCCAACAAACGCCGATTTAAACATGTTCAGTCGGGTGAAAACAAACTCCGACCAACGGCAAGGGGTATCACACTTGCTGTGTCTCATTTCAGAGGCTGTGTCCTGATCCAACAAACTCCAACAGACGTGTTTGTTGGCGTTTATCTGTGCAGTGTGAACTGGCCTTTAACTTTAGCCGCATTTGTCGTGGAACTTGCTAACTAGCACATTATTAGGAAAGGCGATTTGCAAAGATTCATAAGTTAGTTGGTACTGATCCATCCTTCAGGAACTTTTTAGCAAAACATAAACCTTTTAGCACAGACATAAACGCATATAGGTAGATCCGGGGGCGCATTCCCTTCAAAAACAAAAATAATCCACTGCGTCTTCAGCGGCTCAGATGTCGAGAGTAAAGGACGACTGCTATGTTCATTCTTATATCCAATAACAAAACGCCTCAGTTGCTTTGGAGACATTCTTGTCTACACCTGCGCGGCGTCAAAACAATGGCGGACTGTTTACAGCTCACTCAGGGCGGGTCTATGCTAAAACGGCAGTGTCTGTCAAGAGTCGTGGGAGGGGCAAATTTGCAAATTTACATCACTTTGCCAAGAATCTGTGAACGGGTTGATCTGACAAAGTGCTTATGATTTGTGAGGATTAAAAAAAAGCACTGGGTGGATTTTTATCATTATAGGGTGGTTGTGTAGACACACTGCCAACACGCATTTACGTCCAAACACAATGTAAAAGTGAATTTTGCATCCAATGTCCCCTTTAAGAAATTAATACTTTTGTTCAACAAGTACATATTTACACATTAAAATCATCCAATATGACAGTGAATACATTTGTAATGTTACAAAAAAATTGTCAAATAAATGCTGTTCTTTTGAACTTTCTATTCATTAAAGAATCCTACAAAAAAAAAAAGTTGTCATAGTTTTCAAAAAAATATATTAAGCAGCACATCTGTTTAGCATTGATAATACTAAGAAATGTTTCTTTAGCACCAAATCAGCATATTAGAATGTTTTCTGAAGGATCGTGTGACACTGAAGACTGGAGTAATGATGCTGAAAACACACAAGAATAAATTAAAAGAAAAACGTTATTTTATATTTTAATAATATTTCACAATATTACTGTTTTTACTGTATTTTGGATCAACCGATTAATGAATGCAGCCTTGGTGAGCAGAAGAGACTTTTTTCAAGTTATAAAATCTTTCCAACCTTTCCAATTTTGAATGGTAGTGTATGTCTTAATACGTATATTGAATAAAATGTTTCAAAAATAATGAAAGATTTCTTTCATTGCAATTAAGTGAATATATGGTTGAATTTCACATAACCTTTGGTTTATTATTATTAGTAGTAGTAGTAGTATTATTCACTATTTAAATAATAGTTTATTTTTTTAGTTTATTTTTTAATGACAATTATTTACTGTCATGTCATGTAGCTCTTGCAAAGATATGGCAATGTAAAATCACATTTCGGTTCCAGATAAACAATGGAGTTTTTTCACAACTGTAAAACGATCCTTTTTTTTGTCATCCCCATGCAGCTGTTTCTGTAAACCAGGTTTCTCGGGCCAACACTGTGAGGAAGACATCAATGAGTGTGCATCCAACCCCTGCCAGAACAGAGGCGTCTGCCAGGACCTTGTGAACGGGTAAGTACCATGGCAACACAGAATTGCACGTTTTCCACTCTATACCGCAACCCCCATAAATTGATTATGATGTAGGAGCCCAAGTATCCTCTCTGAACTGTTTGTTTTTACTAGACGGTCTAGAAATGAGACACGTTTGAGAAATGCTGGCATTATTGTCTAAAGTGCTGCGGCTTATAATAAAGGTCTTTTTTCATCCTTGACATATATAAGCTGCTGGTCTAAACTCAAGTGAGAATAGTTCAGCAGGTTCGCATCACGCCTCTATATTGGCTTTTCTCTCTACTAGATCTTCTCCTCGTTGTGCTTTAATGGGCACCTCAGGGCTGCTCTCGGTTCAGTCCGACATATGGGCAGAGGAATCCCGAGGCCAATTTGAGTCCTAAATGGTTTGTCTCTACTTTGTCTCCTATCATGTACGGGCTCCCCTGTGATCATCTGCTCCCAGCGTTCCTCTGGAATTGCTTCCGTCTGAGGGATTTCACTTCAGGTGTTTCCGTTTGCTTACAACTTATTCTCTTCCACACAAGTGCTCTTTTGACACAGCAGGGCTTGTTTTAAAGGAGATCGTTCTCAGTGGAGCTGTTTGACCTGGCCTGTCAGAAGTTGGTCTGTTTGTATGCAGTTTACAGTTTACAGCTGTTTGCTTTGATAACCTGTGTATGTTACAGCAGACAGAATGTTGTTCGGGGCCAAGGACGTCAGGTTTTAGCTAGTTAGCATTTGCCTCTGTTGGTAGATATCGTAACTACACCATCTGGCTGCAAAAAAAAAAAAAAAAAAAAAAAAATCATTAATGGACACAACATTTTTTTTTTTAAATAATAGCCGCTTTTCCACAGTCGGGCTTAACAGTTCTAAGAATGGTAAGGAACGGTTAAACTTGAGCATGGTACGACACGGCACAACAACACGATTACCGTTCTCGGCCCAGAATTCTCGCCCCAGATGGCCCAACCTTGTTGGTAGAATCCGTGTAGTGATGTCGCCATTTAGGATTGGCTGGGCCGGATCGGCACGGAATGGAATGGTTAAGCAATGAGAACAGTTTGGCCCAATGGTGGAAAAGCTGCTAATGTGTATGCAACATATAAATCTCTAATATTTCATTACTGTTACAAACCCTTTTTTTAAATATCTAGGGAAAACAAGGGTGCAACATTAAAACACTGAATGCGTACTGGAAAACAATCTCACACCATTTTGAAGTCAGCAACGTGTCTGTTTATTACAGTGAAACCAAGACAAAAACTAACCCAGAATATAATTATTTACATAAATTTACAAATTATATACATTTATTAACCAAGCAAAAATAATTCACAAAAGAACGGGGAAAAGAGAAAAGAACGAGACCGTGCCAAATCAAAGAAAGAAACAAAATATAACCAATCTTACTAAGCAGAAAACAAAACTTCTAATCTAACTCAACCATCAGTATTCACAAAACAAAACCCCTACATTAAACAAAAAGAAAAATCTTCAGCATCAAAGATGCCCTAAATAAACTACTCTTACTATAAAACAAAAAATTCAAAAAGTGGCATGTGTCACTAAACTAGTGTTCTATACAAAACTGACAGCTGACAGTGTGGCACATGTATATCACGTGATATCTTACCTGTTCTTTATCTCTTTCCCCGTTTAGTAATGTCGGTTTATCAACCAGATAACAGAAACGGCAAGAAACACCAAAAGGAAAAGATCGAATGGGCCGTTAAACACTGACTTATCAAAGAACACAGACTTAACCAACAGGTATCAACACAAGGATGGTACAGGACAAAACAAGGACGCGAGTCAATCACCAAACAACAATAAAATGTGTGGCGTGCCAGAGAACTCCCGCTTCCCGCACAGGTGTGCTCTTTAATAATCAACTAGGGCGCCCTCATTGGTGAAGCCGCGCATTGTCGTCACCACGCGTCACGGTGATTGGTAAAAGATTTGACCACTCAGGTACCCGCATCACCCTGCTAAAACGAAAGTAAAGACAGAGGAAAAAAAGAAGAGGGAAGAAAACAAACAAACAAAATACCATTCCCAAAACAAATAATAACATGGGACGTAACAATTATGTTATAGTAAATGTTTCACCTAAGCCAGATAGGTCCTTAATCTGCTTGTAATCACATCTTTCTTTATAAGGCATAGCTGATTGATTCCTGCTGTATCAGTAGCCAATGGGCTTGCTGCTCAACTTTCAAATATTTGGTCAGCATTTGCTGTAGCAGTTGCAGTGCGCTTTCAGAAACCCTCCACCTCCCCCAGCTCCACCTGTATAGATCTGCTATGGGTAATTCATGTATGCTATTGTACAACAGCAGCATGTCTTACTTGCTCACAGCAGCGTGTCGTGTATGTATTGGCAGTAGCAAGACCAAACATATTAACATTGTCATATCCATTGCCATGCCAAACACTCCGAGAGTTGTCACGACAGAAATACATTTCATTAGCATACTTTTTTGTGTATTATTTAATTTTTTCGCTTCTGCCAAAAACGGTATTTGTTTTTCATGACCATTTCACACTCTTTCCGACACTTTGTATCAAACTAAATGTTTAATCTGACATGGCTTCTAAAAAAACACTAAATGTGAAAGAATTTTAAGCATGCAACATGGCCACAGATCCATCTAGCGCATGTTGTTATAGACCAGGGCTGTGTTCCAGATTTTTTTTTAATTTTTTTATTTTTATATGCCCTTCCCTCGCTAACTTCCCTCAGTCTCATTGACTCGGATGTAAATCATTGCTTACGTTGCATGAGTGCCCACTACTGGTGGAACCTTTGCAATGGGCTGAACTGGAACATCCTAAGCCCTTGATCACTTGGAATCCACTATGGAGTAGATTTTTTTTTTTTTTTTTTTTTTTTTTCCCTTACGAAATTGTTTAATGCAACATTCTATATGTATATATGTGTGTTTAAAAAAAAAAAAAAAAAAAAAAAAAAAGATGTATCATAGAGTTGTTTGTGGTGGGGTAAATTAAACGCAATGTGCAGTGATTGTGGCATATGGAGTTGCCTGAAGTGTACATACGAAATAGACTCCATATAAATTTCCCTCGTCCACTTCATGAAGTGGAACGCGCTTCAAAATGGCGGCAGAGATTCCCCCGAGGAGAACTGCTTAGGGAAGTTCACCAGTGCTTGTCTAAAACTCAAGTGAAACGCAGCCCAGGTTTCCCAAACTGGGGTTTACGAAGCTGTGGGAATTGCAGGGTGTCCATGAGTTGATGAAAAGCTAATAAATAAAAACATAAAATTAAAATAAATACATTTTTTTTTTTTTTTTTTTTAAATGAAAGCAATCAAACTAAAACACTTACTAAAAAGATACAATGTTTTGTTTACCTACATGTCATGTGACTATGCAGAGAACTGTGAACATGTAAATGTGGTGTTAAATTATTTAAGAAAATATTCTTCTCAGTGGGTACTTAAAGTAAATATTGTGGTCAAATGTGGTCGGTTGACCAAGCTTTGGAATCCATGATAGAGACCAACACAGAACGTATTCTGTGTAAACAGGCACTGACAATGTTTTGCTAAGCTTGCTTGGGTTGTAGTTTGCTGTCAGATTTGATGTAGATGATACTGCCCTATCTTTTGGGGAAAAAAATAATAAAAAAAACACACACACACGCAAAGGCACTTTGTGACGTTATTTTGTATCATTCCAAAAAAAATTGTCATTATTTACAGAGGTAAATTCGAACTATTTTATGTTTCAGTAGACTGAAAGACTAAAAAGGAAGATATTTTAAAATTACAGCATGTTTTTATAGTACATTAAACACTTTTATTTCAAAAGATCATGGGAAAATCAATTTGTCATGATATGACCTCTTTAAAGACATACTGTACCAATCCCATCAGAACATCCTGTACAGAATTAAGAGAAAAAAGAACACTAAAGTGAAGAGAACAATCCAGCAAAAAAAATCACACTGAGAAACAAAATGTCTTATTAAAGTGTGAATATATTCTACGAGAGACCCCTTCCATCACAGAACCACTGAACTGGCCAAGTCCTCACCGATTAGACAGGTGACAGGATATTTGAAACCGAATCAGCTTGTCAGTCATTCTGTCCAATGATAGCAGCAGCCAAAGTCATGATTAACACACACTCTTCAGATTTTTTTGCTGTCAGTCAAACTTTCTCCTGTCAGTCAGTTTTCTTAAAAACTCTCCATGCATGCAGATGTGGCACAGTTTTGTTTGGCGGACATCTGTGTCACAACCATTTAAATTGTGCAGTCAGAAAGAATATTTGGCTAAGAATGTTCTTTTTTTTTTGCATTTCCAGTTTCCAGTGCAACTGTGTCCCTGGATATTTCGGAATGCTTTGCAACCTGGACATAAACGAATGTGACGCTTCCCCCTGCCTCCATGACTCTGTGTGCATCAACAAACCTGGAGGATTCATATGTGTCTGCCGTGCTGGCTTCTCAGGTACGTCCCCCTCGGTCAGAGCCCGAGACACAAAATCAATGAGAGAAACCAGGGCTTATCGTGTCTACAAGGGCTACGTTCCCCCAGCCTGACAGATTCTTAGTGGAAAGAACACACAAATAGCTCATCAGCACATTTACCACTTTAATTAGATCTCACACTCCCACCTATATCTGCACACACACACACTCACATACACAGATTCACCTTGAGTTAACTAAACACCTCCTCTTCATCCTCTGCATTTTAATCAAGTACTTCCTTGTTTCCTCCGCAGTTCTTTTTTTCTTTCACTATTTTCCTATTTCCCCAGGGTGGTCTCATCCTTGTACATTGGGTATTCATTCATTTTTGTATGTTTGGATAGGCACAGATTTGTACAATATCAACATATTGACAGCATCTAATATGCAAACACTTTACAGACATACAAATCTTTACGAATCTTCTGAAAGCTTTTAGAGCTGAACTTACAGGTGAGTAAGTTTAGTACTCAGAATCAAGCCTATATCCAGGCTCTGCTTTCTTAGTAAATGATGGGGCATTAAAAAAACGATAAAACATTTTTAAATGCCAAGTTTACTTATAAATGAAATCCAGATTGTATGTTTTTGCACGCCCAATATACTGTAAAAAGTTCCCTTGAGGAGATATTTCTACCTGATCTAAACCTTAAAGGGATAGTTCACCCAAAAATGAAAATTCTTTCATCATTTACTCACCCTCAAGTTGTTCCTGTATTAATTTCTTCACAAAAGAGATACACAAAAGAGATATTTTGAAGAATATGGGTAACCAAACAATATGGCCCTTCAACTGTTTAGTTACTGACATCCTTCAAAATGTCTTCTTTTGTGTTCAGCAAAAGAAAGACATTCATACAGGTTTGGGACAACTTAAGGTTGATTAAAATGATGACAGAATTTTCGGTAACACTTTATTTTAGGGTCTTTTAACTAGTTCAGTTTCAGGTTCAGGTTCCTTTATTTTATACCCGTAGGTAAATTAGGTTTCAGTGATCAAGTTCGGGCATTTCCCATACATATATATCAGCCTACTAGACCAATTCACAATTTGGTTAATAGAGCTCCGACTCTTTAAAGATAAGTTCCCATACCAGGACACCATAGAGAAAGACAGAATAGATTCAATAAAAGCACAATAAAATAAAATTTAACAGTGTTTTATCGATTTGAAATTTGCACAGTTTCCTTAAAAAGAACAAACGTTGATGCCCTTTTTTACACACTGCTTCGCAGTTGGCTTCAAAACTCAACTTTGAGTCAATGATTGTCCCCAAGTACTTATAAGATTGCACACACTCCACTGTTTGACCATGAATTAATGTGACTCCATACATAGAAACATTCTTCCTAAAATCAATTAACATATCCTTGGTCTTCAATACATTCAGATGAAGGTGAGACTCCTCACACCACTCTACAATTATATTGTAATTGTAGTTGCTTATTAGCATGCATATTACTAGAATATTGGCTATTTATTAGTAATTATTAAGCACATATTAATGCCTTATTCTGCATGACCTTATTCTACATTCTTAATCCTACCCAATACCTAAACTTAACAACTACCTTACTTACTATTAATAACCAGTAAATTAAAAGTTTATTGAGGGAAAAGTCGTAGTTAATAGTTTATATGTGTGTATATACTAAAGTGTTACCGAATTTTCATTTTTGGGTGAACTATCCCTTTAAGTTTAGCTTTGTTGGTGTAGCCTAATGAGTTTGGGTTGGTTCAGTGATTTTAAATATTATTTTGACTGATTATTTTCTTGAGTAAAATCATTTAGTCATCAAAAAAATCAAATCTTTTTTCCCCGTTTTTTTTTTTTTTTTTTTTTTTTTTAAGGTAATTTATTTATTTTTTAGAGAATTAATTATTTTATTCAGTAAGGATGCATTAAAGAACCAAATCAACATTTTAGAATGATTTCTGAAGAATCATGTGACACTGACAACTGGAGTAATGATGCTGAAAATTTAGCTTTGTCACCGCAAGAAAAAGTTACATTTTAAAATATATTAAAATAAAATAAAAAAATAATATTTCATAATATTTCTGTTTTTACTGTATTTTTGATCAAATAAATCCAGCCTTTGTGAGTACAAGAGACTTCTTTCGTTTAAACTTTTGAACGGTAGTGTTAAAGCTGAACAAGTATAAAAATATAAGTGTAACAGCATCGATAATGACATTTAATTTGTGATTTCTGCGTTTTTGTGTTGTCATAATTGTCCCAACAATCTTTAAACATATTTAATCATTTTCTTTTATTAAAAATACAGTAAGTAAGAAGTAATTGACAATGGGCCATTGAATTCTTAGAAAATATTGCAAACCCGAGGTGGTAATTTTACACCTCGGGTGTGCATTATTTTCTAAGAATTCAGCGGCCCGGAGTCAACTATTCTGCTTATACTACGGTTACCACACCTCAAGACACTGTTTCGATGGTGTATTTCAAGACACTTGTCAGGTTTTTGTCCTTAAAACACTCTTGTGTGCGGGACTAATTTCGTACGCATCTCATCCCAAGCCTCCGTTGCTAATTCCAAAACATCATTTCAGAACTAGTAACAGAGGCCTGAGCCTTGATAGCAGAATAATACCATTGATACAGTTATTAACGCACTTGAGAGAGAGAGAGAGCGAGAGAGAGAGAGAGCATATGTGAATTAGCCTACCTGAGTGTCTGTGCCTCTCTCATGGCAGCACTGTCTCTACCAATAGCGAAACGAAACTATAAGTTTTTCTACCTCAAGAATCTCACAGTTATTACCTCGCTGGTGAGTCATTTTACTGATTAATTCGTCAGAGCAGCGCTGACAACAAGTTTCTGTGTGAGTGTGTGTCCGTACTAACGTTATACAGTACGTGTACGTTTGAAAAAGAGAGAGAGAGAGAGAGCGAGAGAGTATGCGCTTTCAGGACACAATAAAACGTATTTTGTGGCAAAAACCATGACAATAATTTTTCATCTTTCTTCCTATTGTTTACTTTATTTATTTGCTTGGTCGGTGTCGTTATGGGTTTTGTTTCTTTTGCAGTTGTAGGCTGTAAGGACCTATTGAGAATAACTGAAAACATTTGGCGAAGTGATATGGAACTGTAATGCGGTCAAGACCGGCCTAGAACTACTTTAGCCGTGCGTTTCCCTGAAAATAATTGCACGCCTTAGAATGATGACCAACCAATCAGATTCAAGCATTCAACAGCCCCGTAGTATAAAATCAAACTATTTACAAAGATTTGTAAACATTTGCACCTCTCTGAAGTTGTATGTACAAAACCTTACGCTTCAGATACCATCAATACATGGATGTTGTATGTTTCAGGACTTATTTAAAATGTGCTAACCTCAATTCGCATACATACACCAAAGGATACTAAGGACATTACGCTGCTAGCCCACTTATCAATGCTGTTTTAGAAAAAAAAAAAAACATGTAATCTCAATCGCCATCAGCCGGCTTGAAGATTAATTTCATTTGTCTTTTGTACTGTATCATCAATTTATCCTCATCCTGCCGAGGGGAAAGAGGGAAATCTCAGAGGCACATAAACTCCTGGGAGAGCTCAGCCTGACACACAGGCCCTAATTCCCACAGAAACCTCTTTTATTATCAGGCCCCACTCTGCCTTGCACCAGTCATTACTTTCCTCTCAGCTCTGAGCTCATCTGAGGAATCGGACGCGTCCCCTGAGAGCTCAGGCTGGAGGATATATTCTGGATTGGTTCAACCAACTGGGGCTCAGAGGAAATATTTGCCCTAATAAGACATGTAACGGCATCGCAACTTCTCGAGAAGGCGGAATCAAAGATACAAAAGGCAATATGCGGCAGCCTGCCATTCGACGTGTCTCTACGGCTGATCTGCAGTGAAATGATTTTTAAATTGAAATGGTGTGTTGCTCAGGCACGCCATATAATGTGCCTCGTTCAGTCAAGTTACGTTATTTGTTATATTGCTTTGATCTAGCAAGTGTCTCCTTTATTGTGATCAGCAGCTTTGCATGACAAAATGCAAATAAAGTTGATACAATGTCTATTATATTATTATTTGATTATGTAGCATCTTTCTCTCTTATTTCATCTTCTCCGTGGTGTTTATTTCTCGTTTTCCTTCTCTGGCTTTCTTTGCTTTCCTTTAGTTCTTCCCTTTTTTTGGTCTCTTGGATAGAAAATCTGATAACTCACTGTGGGTTTGAGAAGTTCCTGCAGAGAGGAGTAATTGAGGAGTGGAGGAGAAGATTATATGGTCTTTTCTCTCCTCTCAGATGAGTACAGTGAGCACCCTTAAGAAAGCCAACATTAGGATTAACCCAACAGCTTTATAATCTCTCCCCTGCTTGGCTTCTCATATTCTACAAATTCTGATAGGACGGCGCATTATTTGTCAAATCAGACAAGGAAATGCCGATTAAGAGGGTTTTGTATAATCTCATTAGGAGCGCTGACAGTGTAAATGTATTGTCTATGATGTGAGGCTGATGTGCACTTCCTTACAATCTACAGTCTTAATAGTGGCGTACGAAGCAGTGAGATACAAAGTACTTGATTGATGGCTGACTACAAACAGCATGTCTTGACTGAATATCAAAAACCACGGTTCGTGTTTTGGGGTTAATAAGATTTTTACAGTTAATTCATACCCAGTCGATACACTGACTCTTTGTTGTGTTTGCGGATGACTATCCGGAGGGAAATAAATTCATTACGGCTTAACCAGGAGGTCAATATGAAGGGAATTAACAACGGTCTGTGAATGAGCAATTGGGAAAAACACTTTAATTAGAAGATGTTAATGATCTGCCTCATTGTTATGTTTGAGTTCCTTTATTTATCCACGTTGCCTTCGAGACACACCAAAACACTTCAGCTTGAAGAACAGCGCTAAGAAAGGAGGAAAACTTCTTTAGTGAGAAACACCATGGCTAGATGTTTGTTTTCTTGCTGGCTGCGTTTTGGGCAGTAATTGAAATAAAGCTTTAATTTATTGTCAGTTCATGACCTGAACTCCGGCTGATGGTGTCGCTTTCGCCCGAAGTGACTGAATTATTTGTGTAGTCAAGCGTGAATTAAGTTTACATTCCTGTAATATCAGCATATGATTCATAATGTTTAAGAGATCACTTTTGCTCTTTATTTAGATGTCTCGGGGCTTTTGGAAATGGTTCCATTTGTTTGTGTAGTTACAGGGAGGAAGAATAATGGCTGTCTGCTCTTTAGTATCGCAGCTCTTTGGCTCTCGTTTTTATCTCTGTCATTTGTCAACCTGTCCCAGGGTGTCTACAGAGTCTTACTCGCCTCTGGATTTTACTGGCTCTTCTTAACTTATTGAATTTACAGCTTTGTTCCAGGTAAATTATGACCTATTAGGGTGTTTTGTTACTGAACCTTTTTGTAGTGGATTTTACGTCATTCAACTTGGTCGTATATCTAGGTTAGAGAATAATGCACCCTATGTTACCAGGTCACATAGCAAAATTAGAAATACGCTGCAAATTTAAGTACAAATCCCTGCCGTTTCTGGGTTAAATGACCATTAGTGGCTCTAAAACACTCCACTGAAATCAAAATTAGAGGGAAAATCATCAGAATAACAATTTAATTGTGGTCTGTTTTTCACACAAAACTATTATGTGACTTGAAAATAGAGCATAAATTGTATGAAAAACACATGCCTTACCACGAGTATATGATCAATTCTTTCACAAGAAATATCCAAATATCTTATAAACGCAAATATAAATTGTTGTACACATTTTTAAAGTTTTCCTGGAGCTCGACTGGTGGAACATGGTGCTACCAATGTCAAGGTCATTGAATGTCTCACAAAATGCTTACAGAGGTTGAATTTTGGATCTGAAATCAAATTTTGAATGAATTAGGGTTATGGTTTGGTGTAGGAAATCTACATTCCTGCTCAGTGATTTAAAGGTTACTAGAGCATTCATTGTAAATGTGCTTTTTATCCTTATTAAATATTCCATTAACTGTTTTAAAGCCTTATCTGTATTGCAGCAATAAAACATGCTTTTCACATGGTGTTTTTTAGCAGTTCAGTTTGGGTTTTGCAAAAACATATTATTCAAATACGAGTACCTTTTTTCATGCATTTTATCACCTTAATTTCCGACATGGCATTAAATAAATCCATCACATTGATTTCCACGAATTTCTAAAAACTAAATGTGATATATTTATATGGCTTTGATTTTGTTCTCCCCAAAGGTAAATGGTGCGAGATGAACGTTGATGAGTGCAAATCCAATCCATGCCGAAACAACGGGAGGTGCATCGACGGTCTTAATGGTTACCAGTGTGTGTGCTCCAGAGGTTTCATGGGCTATCACTGTGAGAGAAACATTGATGAGTGCTCATCCAACCCCTGTGTTCATGGGAGGTACATTAACCTTGCTGAGCTATAACGATGTGTATTTCAAGCTCTGTGATTGAGAGCTTTGTAAATGGCCATCACAGCCATTCTGAAAGAGACGGTACCTGTGAGTCTTTTAAAAAACTAAATGTGCTCACAATCCTTCTTGCCAGCTCACTCTCAATTAACTGTTTGTCAGTCTGGTACTCAGTAAACATAACATAATTAGTCATTACCAGCTGTTTCTTGCATTTTGATCATCTAACCAAGTTACTATAATAATTTGATTTTACATAAAGTACTAATGCTTTAAATAGTCACAGTTTGGGTAGAACAGATTTTTCCCTTGGGAACCATACCTGGGAAACATCTCAGATTTGTTATTTTAAAGTGTACAGTGTGTAATATGGAAAGTGCAATTCCATTACGGTATATAACGGTAGGGATATAACTGCACTCAACAATGAGGGTATTTTTTACTGTCCAGATTGGACCAGTAGTTCAGATTTGTACTTAGAAATGATAAAAAATAATTCCTGGTATAATATAACTCAACGACAACTATAAACAATAAAGTTAAACACACCTATGCAGAAAAATGCTGACATGATTTGTACATATTTTAACAAACTGATGTATTACAACACTACAAAACACTAATATACACTATATTGCCAAAAGTTTTGGGACACCCCTCTAAATCATTGAATTCAGGTGTTCCAATCACTTCCATGGCCACAGGTGTATAAAATCAAGCACCTAGGCATGCAGACTGCTTCTACAAACATTTCTGAAAGAATGGGTCGCTCTAAGGAGCTCAGTGAATTCAAGCGTGGAAACCGTGCCACCAATAAGTCCATTCGTGAAATTTCCTCACTTCTAAATATTCCACGGTCAACTGTTAGTGGTATCATAACAAAGTGGAAGCAATTGGGAACAACAGCAACTCAGCCACAAAGTGGTAGGCCACGTAAAATCACAGAGCAGAGTCAGTGCATGCCGAGGCGCACAGTGCGCAGAAGTCGCCAACTTTCTGCAGAGTCAATAGCTACAGACCTCCAAACTTCATGTGGCCTTCAGTTTAGCTCAAGAACAGTGTGTAGAGAGCTTCATGGAATGGGTTTCCATGGCCGAGCAGCTGCATCCAAGCCTTACATCACCAAGTGCAATGCAAAGCGTCGGATGCAGTGGTGTAAAGCATGCCGCCACTGGACTCTAGAGCAGTGGAGACGTGTTCTCTGGAGTGACGAATCATGCTTCTCTGTCTGGCAATCCGATGGACGAGTCTGGGTTTGGCGGTTGTCAGGAGAACGGTACTTGCCTGACTGCATTGTGCCAAGTGTAAAGTTTGCTGGAGGAGGGATTATGGTGTGGGGTTGTTTTTCAGGGGTTGGGCTTGGCCCCTTAGTTCCAGTGAAAGGAACTCTTAATGCTTCAGCATACCAAGACATTTTGGACAATTTCATGCTCCCAAATTTGTGGGAACAGTTTGGGGATGGCCCCTTCCTGTTCCAACATGACTGCGCACCAGTGCACAAAGCAAGGTCCATAAAGACATGAATGAGCGAGTTTGGTGTGCAGGAACTTGACTGGCCTGCACAGAGTCCTGACCTCAACCCGATAGAACACCTTTGGGATGAATTAGAGCGGAGACTGCGAGCCAGGCCTTCTCACCAACATCACTGCCTGACCTCACAAATGCGCTTCTAGAAGAATGGTCAAAAATTCCCATAAACACACTCCTAAACCTTGTGGAAAGCCTTCCCAGAAGAGTTGAAGCTGTTATAGCTGCAAGGGGTAGGCCAACTCCATATTAAACCCTACGGATTAAGAATGGGATGTCATTATAGTTCATGTGCACGTAAAGGCAGGCATCCCAAAACTTTTGGCAAAATAGTGTATATGCACTAAAACACGTATATGTGATCAATAAACATCTGTGCTGGCTTATCGAAACTCTCTCACACTGGCCCTGGACCATCCTTATTGTTGAGCCCTTTAAAATCTAGAAATAAAAAGGGGACACATTTCATGCAGATAAACATGCATAGGTTTATAAATAGAAGCATCTTTAAATTTTATAATGCCATTATACTGATTATGAGTTTTTAGGATGAATAAAAGATACGGGTTGTCACCTGACATTTGCTGTTAAACCGGGAAATGAACTGTTTAATCACAGCCTAGTAAATGTTGCACTTGCACATTAATTAACCATCAATGTGACTTTATCAGGACAGCAGGGGTGTGAGAGTTGCAGTGCCATTTACAACATGACTTTCTAACATTTATAATATGAATTGACCATATATTATTTACAAGACCCTCACTTATGAAAATCATTTATACAAGCTTGTTGTTTTATTAGTCCTGACGTTCTGGTGCGTGTGTGTATATACTGTAAAGCCTCTGTCAGAAATCACTTTGCATCTTTAATAAATTATGAAATTATTATTATTTGCACGTCAGAGCACATGAACAATCTCTTATTTCATTGCAGTTGCCAGGATGAAATAGATGCATACAACTGTCAATGTGAGGTCGGCTGGACCGGTCACAGATGCGAGATCAACATTAATGTGAGCATGTTGTCTTTGAGCATGTGTATTATTGTTATAAGCGTGTGTGTGTGTGTGTCTGTGTGTGTGTGCGCATGTGCGTATATACTAGTCTTTTTTCAGCCCAAAACAAATAGAAAATATTAATTATTTTACCTATTTAAAATCTAATAATAATCTTTCTTAAATTTGACATCATTTGAATTCCCATTGGTTGTTTTACATGTATGTGCATAGTAAATTTTGATTGCCCTTTTCTATTGCATTTTCTATTTAACCATATCGTATGTAGATTCTCATACACAGTGGACAGAAAGTGAGTGTCATAACAATGTAGGGGTTGCACGACTACTGATTTCTGCTAGTCGATTTCTTATCAAAACAATACTCAAGTTACTCGACTACTCGTGGTTCATGCTACTGTAAATGAAAAGACATGAAATAGTTCTTATCAATAAATGTTTATTCATAGCCTACTGCAGCAATTATAAGTAAACTCTCAAAACATTATAATTATGACATTACATATTTTAATTTTCATGTAACAGAGTAAAGCCAAATAAACCCACGATAACCCGGTTTGCATCAACAGACGATGATCATGTATTGACGATAGCCAGAGATATTGTCAAAAGCATCAAATATCGACAATATTAAGAGGATTTGGCATTTCCAATTAATGTAGGCCTGTTACATTCTTCTAGTCTATTATTGTTACTATTAGATTAGGCTATTATTAAATCAATATTAATAAATTTGCCCCGCAATAATTTCATAGCGCATCACCACATAACTGACGTGCTGTGAGGATAATAAAAGATTAGGCTATTAGCTCATCTTTGAAAATGTTTTAAACATTTTTTTTTTTAGGTCTATTATACAATGAATTATAGGCCTATAATTAAAATGATTAATAGTCTATAATATTTCCTAACACTGACTGCAATCATGAATGAAAATTAAGAGCTACTTCAAGCACCGACTTAAAAAATACAACCTAACACGAAATACTATTATTCTCATTTGTTTCACTATATACGGGCCACAAGAAAAATAATGGAATAAATGAAGACAGTTATATACCGTTATCAGCATATTATGTTGTAATTCGTCTTTGAGAGAATATGGTCCGTTAATGCAGCGTCAGGCAGCTCCGTCACTTTTTACTTTCACTTTGAATAGCCTACTGACTGACCAAGGTTAAGCTTTCACCGGTATAACTTTTGCGTAAAGTTTGCACGTTGCTTCTTGTGTGATATCCATTGGCTCCCCTTCTTGGTTTAAAATGGAAAGATTTACAATATTGTGACGTATCTCTCTCTTTTTAAATTCATTTATGCTTAATGCACGCTCGAGTAGTCGATTGTTTCCGACAGTGACGACTAGTGGTTGAAGTAGTCGATCTCTCGACTACTCGACTAGTCTATGCAAGCCCTATAACAATGACAAAACCTAAAAGTTTGCACACTACTCACCCCTTACCTTGCCAGCACTGGTATTTCCTTCAGAAAATTCAAATTATTTTGAATATCTTCAGCTGAAAGTTATTCAGCATATGAAAACCAATAAACATAATGTAAATATGCCATAATACAAGCTGTTTGGAGACTGTAAAGCATGGTGCATTCATTCACAGAATCATAAATCAAAATGAATACGCACATTATTCCACATTGAGAGGGCCGTGTCTGTCCAAAGAGTCCCTAGGCTGTAAAGAAATCAAAGTTCAAGGTTTAACAGTGACAGTGAGTTTCTGAGACATGGCCGCCACATTTCATTCTGGAGACAGGGAACTGTTAGGACAGACTATAGCATCACACAAGTATGAACTGGAGTCTGTGAACAAGAGCTCTGACACATACTTTTCTGTGGTAAGAGCTGAGTATCACTAGACCCACTATTGACAGGAACTTTTGACGTCAAGCACTGCCACAAGTGGCTGTCTGTGCCTTTTTTCCCAAAAATCGGTTGATTTGTGTTAAACTTTCAGTAGTGTTAACAATCAAATGGAGTGGATAGGTTGTGCTGCCATTTGTGGTGTGTGCAGGCATAATCCCAGCTGGAGGTCCTTGTCAAATCAAGTTGGTTTATTGTCATTTCTCTCCTGTATGTTAGGGGAATAACAAAATACAGCGTCTCTTGAGCTATACTGCAGAACATATTGTAAGTCTACACAAAATCAACTTTTTAACGATAAAAATAGGCAGTTAATAGGCAGAAAAGGGCTGTATACTGTATTGCAATAGTTAGGCATTTTGTTGTGAAATGTAGAATGCAGAAAGTTATTTTTTGTAGTCCAGTGAATAACCAAAGAAGTTTTTTTTTCAATATCTTCTGTAGAGCCATCAATTTAAAGGGGTAATGACATGGATTTTTTAAATTATTTTAATATATTCCTTGAGGTTCACTTATAATGTTAATAAAGCTTTTTGCCCAAAAAATATATGCAGAAAAACAATTATTTTCTACCTTCATTCTGACTCTCTGCCTGAAATGACCTGCTTTGAAAGGAGCGGCTTCTTTAAGGCTTGTCAGTAGGCCACTTTTATGATTGGCTAACTTCTTGGGTTACGACTGTAACCCTTGTTCTCTGAGAAGGGAACAAGATGCTGTGTCACTGACACTTTGGGAATGCCTTTTGCGTGATTACATCTGAAGCATGTGTGTGAAATTAGTCCAGTGGCATGACAGAATGTCACAGGCGGGGTGACATCAGGACCAGTAGGCTTAAAAGCGCATCCCGAATGACCAGCATTAGCTTCAATTAGCTGAAACAAGTCAATCACAGGGATGCAGGAAGTGTGGCAGGGCAACGCAGTGTCTTGATCCCTTCTCAGGGAACAAGTTTTACAGTCGTAACCCAAAACATTCCCTTTCGAGGGAGCTTGCATCAATGATGCTTTGGGAATGACAATACCCAAACGCCATGCTTACAAGTGCGTGTCTGTGTGAATCACTGTGTGCACACTAAGACGAAAGCACCTTTGAACCTGGTGTAGAGCCCTTGTCCAAATTGTAAAGTCCTACAAATGTGAGCGGAAAGGACCAGCGTGCCGCATTCCACATCCTCCAGAGATACCCCTTTTATAATAAGACTTTCTAAGTTGCCATACTCCTCTCCTGGCCTAATACACCACGGAGGAAACATGTCACCATCGGTTTTCACCCCAGGGATACACCACCCAAAGAGACATGGTAGGAAGCTATGGCCGCCACGTACACCTTCAGTGTGGAAAAACGATCCTGCAGGAACTCCAGCACTATACCAACCAGGCAGTTAACTGGGTGCCACAGTCAATTTTTACACCATGAAGTGAAAACCCTTCACTTCAATGTGTACATTTTCCTCATGGAGGGAGCTCTGGAGTGAAGTATGGTCTCAACAACCTTAGTTATAAGACCAGAGTCAAGGAGTTGGGCCCCCTCAGTGGCCAAACCCACAGCCTCCTGACCGGAATATCCAGGGGAGAGTTGTCAAGGATGGACAAAATGTCAAAGAACCACACTTGGTTCGGCCGGGGGGAAGCATACAGATGTAATCTCAGCCATGTCTGTACCATGGCATCCAGCCCCAGTGGATCTGGATGTGTGAGGGAGAACCAAAGTGGACAGTATGTCGTATCCTGATACGCAAACAGATCCACAAACCCACGCAAACACACTCCCCATATGAGCTCCACCACCTGGGGGTGAAGTCTCCATTCCCCGGGCCTCAGCCCCTGTCTCGAAAGGATGTCTGCTCCCTGGTTTTAGTACCCAGGAATGTAGACTGCTTTCAGGGAGAGCAGCTTTCCCTGGGACCACAGGAGGATCTGGTGTGCCAGTTTATATAGTGGGCGCGACCCCAGACTCCCCTGATGGTTTATGTAAAAGACCACCGATGTGTTGTCTGTTTGAACAAACACATGATGGCCCCTCAGGTCTGGGAGGAAGTGCTTCAATGCTTGAAAGACAATTTATGTGCCTGGAATGATGGCCCCTCCACAGACCCTAAGCTGAGCGACCTTCCATGATCGCTCCCCAGCCAGTGAGGAATGCATCCGTTGTAAGCGTTACGCAATGACAAGGAGCCCCCAAAACAGGACTTTGGAATAAAAACTCTTTGCCCATATATCTAATGACATCTGTAGAACCCATTATTGGTATGCTTTGCCCCCAAAAGCAAACCTCAGGAACTTCCTGCGTTGTAGAAGGATGGATACATGGAAGCATGCATGCTTGGGATCTGTTGTGACAAACCAGTCCTCAGACCTGATTTAAGACACGATCTGTTTCATGTCAGCATCTTGAACTTGAGATATTTTGACAGAACGATTTAGTTAATTGCAGAACTAATGTTGGACGAAACGCCCCATCCTTCTTTGGAATGATGTAGTACTGACTGTAGAACCTGGATTCTCTCTTGGCTGGAGGAACACATTCTATGGCCACTTTCCCGGAGAGAGTTTTATACTTCTTGTTCCATTACCAGTACCTGCTCAGGGCCTACCACTGTGGGAATGACCCAATGAATCGAGACGGGTGAGAACCAAACTGGATTCTGTAGCCTATTCTGGATTCTGGAAATATATTCAGCAGAAGTTTCCATGCTGGCCTCTGATGTAATCTGAGTAGTCAACTCTGCACCCTGAAGCAGATGACCGGCAGGGAACAACCAAGCTGGTTCTTCTGAAGCCCTCCTTGGAGGGAGCGAGCCTCCCACTGCCGTAACTATCCAGGGCGGACAATGGGACATGAAACCGCTGCACCCTAAAGCACAGAGGGTGGCAGTGTCGACAGAACAGCCTCCTGAGGGCACCAAGGAGGAATAGCCTCCGTATTATGAGACCTCGTATATGTAAAAATATGAAGACAAAATTTTTTTTTTAATGTCATGACCCCCTGTCACATGGGAGGAAAAAATCGAAATTGGCTCACTTGAGCCATGTAATGTGAATGTGGCCTAAGTGATGTTTTTTGAAAATGTAAAAAAGTTTTCTGTGATGGGTAGGTTTCAGGTTAGGGGAAAGAATATACAGTTTGTACAGTTTAAAAAAACCCATAAAACATGAAAACCCAACGTGTGTGTATGTCTATACACGCTCAATCAGTTGACAAGCCTAAATAATATAAAATTCTGTTCATAAATTCACATAACTTTGGTTCTTAATAGAATTTTTGTCTTTGAGGGTTCTAGTGTCAAGGCTGGTAATTGGTTCCGTTTTCAAACTGGTTCAGCTGAAAGGTTGCTGGTGTAGTGTGAGGAGAAATCCATAAGCCATCACCATTGTGCCCTTCAGGAAAGCACTTATTCCCAAGTTGTGTTCTAAAGGGACATCTAAAAGTCACAGAAACAAGTTCAACTGGACCTGCGTGTGATAAAGATTCTATTAAATCTTCACTTGTGGTCTACACTTCCCTATAAACAGCAAACAACATAATGTAGAGTAATCATGTTACTGTGCAATTCTATCAATGCAATGACAAGTTTGTGTGCTTTTTAAGTATATATTTTATTTGTAGATTATTTGTGTATTTTATGTGTAAAGTTTTTACATTGTCCATATTATTCTGTTCATAATTCTTACAATAGGAATTTAAACACGTTTTTTTAACTAACTTAAACTCTCCAACAGATCTTGGAAATTTTATATGCTTTAGATGGTGGGAATGATTCTTCTGAATAACAACCACAGAATCATCTAAACACAAGTGTCTGATTAAAATGCTTCTATCCCTAATTGATTTAATACCTAGCATGGCCTTAAATGTACCCCTGAGACGAAACACTTGGCTGCTTGGAGGACTTGTTTGGAATAAATCATTAGCTGCTGTTTGCTCCCGTAATGACTATAGGACGAGATCTGCCATTCTGTTTGTATACTCACCTACTGTATCAGCTCCACTAATGCGTCATATATCTTTTTTTTTATATATGAACATCTTTAAATCACAGAAATGTAATTAAATTTAGCCATACAGCATGCAGTAAAAACTGTATTAGTGCCCATATGAAAATGGAATGATCAAGCAGTAAACTAGTGCTTTAGTAAAAATTTATAGTAAACATTTGGCTACTAATCTTTAAAATGTACTATAATATTAACCAATATTTTAATACTGTTAAATTATTGGTTTAGTCTAAAGAAATCGTTAGTATACATGGGATTTTGGTTAATTTTGATCCTAAGGGCCAGATTTACTAACAACTTATGCCAGCGCAAACCCTCTTTTGCCGTTAAAAAAACTACTGCAGTGAAAAATTAGTGCTGAAAAGGCGTGGACACAGTTATTTTTTCTGCTCACCTTATTGCATATGCATTTGTAGGAGTTTCCCTTTCAGACGCAACATTTATAGGAGGCAAGTATTTAAATGAATCATGCACAGTGATTTAATAAGGTTTGCGCTAGTCAATTTACTGGTATTTGTGCCATTATTTACTGCCCAAAAAAAGCTTGTCTTAAACCAGACGCTAATTTGTGCTGCTCTTGGTATATTGCATTAGTCATTATGGAAATGATCTGCTACATCTGTGTTATTTAATTTGCACGTTGTCAGTAGATCACGAACTTTCCACTCCCATCTGTGCTTTTTTTGGAATTGCGCTCTCTTGCTAATTTGCCCTGTTTAGTAAATCTGACATACATGTATGTTAATTATTCTGAAATCCATTAAGACATAATGACATTTGTCATTTTTTGATGTTCACTCACCCTATATATTGTAATATACACATACATTGTGTATGTATTATGTGTGTATAAAGCAAAAATAATTGCTAATATTATGGTATCGTTAACTAGATATTGATATAATACTGTTTTGCAAGGTCCCTAATTTCTATTTTTTTATGTTAGGAGTGTGAGGATCATCCATGTCTTAATGGAGGCTCCTGTGTGGATCTTCTGGACAAATATGCTTGCATATGTGCAGATGGTTTCACTGGGAAGAACTGTGAAGTTGACCAGAATGTATGTCTGCAGATGTCTCTTAATTTCTCCCTGTGTTTCAATGGAGGGACATGTGTGGAAGGACCAGGGGCCAACTTCACGTGCAGGTAAAAACAAGACTTTAGACATTATGTAAACCTAGACAAAACTTATGATCTTTTTTCTGTATGATTTTCAACAATATTGTTTGAATTGTCATAATATTTTGGACTTTGTGGACAGTGTTTACTACCCAGGGCTATACGTTTCCCAAAACCATAGTGAGGGACCATTGGTTGCAATCTACTTATGCTTACAGTGCTTTTGCGCAATGCATGCAGTCCAGATCAGTGTTGGGGAAGATACTGTAAAAAACTGTAGCTATCACTAACTATAAACAAAAAGAATATACAAATATCAAAATATGTGATCATGCCCCAAATATTGATATAATATTGTTATTCATAATTTAAAGCAAAAACTTTCATGGGCTATAGTTACGAATAATAGTGGTAGTGCTTTTGAGGTTTCTTAGTGTCTTCAATCTTTTGAGTCCATTCACCTAAAAGATTTGTTCAGATTCATTCACTGATTCTCATTCAGACTCAAACCACTAACTATGGAAAAGAATGAGAATAATTTGATCACAGATTCATTCAGTCCCATTAATTTGATCGCAAACAAAATACCACTAACAAAATGAACAAACTAAACATAAACTTACATTTACATTTTCTTTTTAAATATAAAACTTGTAATTAGTTACTGCCAGACACTGATCCAGATACATTTCCATGGTTCCTCTTGGTTCTTTCTAAAGGTCTGTAAGGTTGCCAGAGTGGCTGATTATGCAGCAGCTGCTACAACATTATCGCTGAACTGAAGGGCTAAAATTGCGTTGTGGTGCATTACACATTCTGCATAAAAGGGCCCATCCAACACATAACATATCTCATTATCTCTTCCTCCTAAGACAATATTCTAATGTGAATAAGCCCTCTGTCCAGACTCTCTGATTAGCCTGGGCGATAACGCTATTTGCAATTCTCATCATGTCAGGTGGACAGATGCACGGACGGACAGACAGCTGTGGAATGAGAAAGCATTGTCTGTCCAAATGAGGCCTCATTGGATTGATTTTCTCAAATGGAAAACAAACGCCCCCGTCCCACTTTGTGTTTACTCTCATTTGAAATCACTTGCAGACTGATGACTCGCAGGCCGATTGTATTTAAGCCTGTCTCATTTGGTAATGGACAAAAGCACACATTTTAAAGACCAAAAAATTGGAGCTCAATCAATTTTAAATCAGCTTTTTCTCATTTTGCATAATGTTAAAGATTCAGAACAGATTGAGTGCTGATATGTTGAAATGAAAACCATTAAAACTGCCACAGACAGAAAAAAAAAAATGCCTCTCATTGGACATAATATAATTGCATAATCTTTTCTGTGTGTGTGTATTAGGGCTGTGAATCTTTGGGTATACAGCAAATCGATTCGATTCACGATTCATGGGTGTTCGATTAAAGAACGATTTTTGCAAATTCAGAACGATTCGATTCGAGACGATTCACATTAAAATTCGATGCGATTCGATTAATTCGATTCTCCATTTTAATATGCATTCATAGGGTTATTGAAATGCTTCTCCCAATGTGTCTTAGTCAGGATGAGAATTACACAGTGATGCTACATAACTTTATTTTAATAGCCTATAAAAATTGGCATTTGTGGAAATTTACATAAGCCAAAATTTTAAAAGGCTTTAAAAGTGTTGTTAGGCCTAGTTCATGTTAACTATAGTGTAGGATAGTGTTAATGGCTACACAACCTTATTAAAGTGTTCCAGGTACATTAAACATACTACTGTAATGCTTACATGGAGAGACTACCTTAGAATATCATGCACTTTTCCAACTAATCCTTAACTAACTTTTCTTCACGGAATAGTAAGAAAAGCCCTCTTTGTCCTCTTTATACGGAACATTTCCCTTATGATGATTCTGAAAGAGAACGCGTCGGTTGTTTACTGTTGCTGTAGTAACAAATGCAACTTTAATGCGCATCTGACTGATAGATAAAGCGTGCACTCTTATTTCAGTGTTGTTAATGTTGTAGTTACTTCAGCAGTTTCCTTCGTACATTCAGTTTAACGACATTAGGTTCATAATTTCATTTATCATTCATTGGAACTGTGCGTTTAGACACATTATGTGTTTGGTTCGTCCATGCAATAAATGCGCGCCCTTGAATAAGCAGGGTTTTAACGTTACTTCAACTGCTCAGGTAATGTCAATGGTATGACCCATTTCTGTAAAACTTGAGTATTTTATCTTATAGAAAATAACGGTGATGCTTCCACGCAATAAAAGTGTTTTATTGCAACAGTAGTGACCACGCAATGACCTGGCAGCTTTATCAATGGCTTGAGCAGTGTGATTCAGGACTATTGCTATTATAATAGAGAGCTGTCATCTGCTCATGTGAACAACAATGGCCGTCCTGAGGAGAGCTCAAACTTGGGCTGCTCAAAAATGTGCCAATGAAAGCTACAGATGGAGTGCGTGCGCAATCCAGTGAAAGGCAGTAAAGAGTGCAGCGCGTATCTGTGAAGGAGAGCTGTGAGGGCGTGAATGACGGCGCACAACGTCTCCATCAATTCGCGCATGTATTAATTTAATGTTTATATATTTTAAAGCACTGAATCCCTATAGAATCGCGATTTATCCGATTCTTAACATTTTACATCAATTATTGAAATTAACGATTCAAAAAACATGTTTCAAGATCGATGCATATGCATAGTCAGGATTTGTAATCGTTGCATTGAGAAAACGAGTGAATCGTTACACATATGTGTGTGTGTGTGTGTGTGTGTGTGTGTGTGTGTGTGTGTGATTTTTCAACAGATTTTTAACGTGTATCATAATTTCTGATTTATGGTTTCTCGTGAGATCTTTGTTCACAATTTTTTCAGACTCCCTAACTGGTCCATTACAGACCTATTTTAAGGAGTGCTGCTTCAGAACGCCTCTGGACACTTTGGAAAGAGTATCTGTCAGTGTCTTTCATAATTTACTTGATTCGTACAGATACCAAATGGCAACATTCACTTTGTTGAGCTCTAGTCACACTTTTGGTTCTTCATGTCTGTTATTTGTTAGCTGAAATGTACAATCTGTTTTTACTGGTGTGCGGACAGAACAAACATTTCCCTTTTTGAATTACTTTTTTACATGTTAGTTAATTTATGATTTATGCAAAAACATTTTTAAAATGTACTGTGTCAGCACTGTAAGAGCTGCATTTCTACTCTTTAAAATGTGCCTTGTAGTGTTTAAGTGTGTACCGCTCAAAGAGTTTTAGAATACCAAACAATCTGTTCATAATCATCAGTGTTCATATGTGTAATCACCGACCGTAACTACAAAATGCCCTGAATGCACGTACAATCACCATATGCCAACTGAGTGTCATTTTCCAGAACTTCCTCCTTAAGTTTTAAAGATTCAAATAATTGAACCAATCTTTAAAAAAATCCAGTAAGTATTTTGAAAATGTTTTATATGCCAACAAACTCTGTTAATGAGACATTTCTCAGTTTGCTCGCCATCTGTGTGGCAGCGCTTTCACAAGCTTAGCTGACCATATGTCTGTCATTAATTATATTTTTCCTTTTGAATATTTGCTTTTTTGATGGGCTCAAGGATGTGGCTCTGAAAGTCGTAGCCTTCTGTTCAACCTTTTAAAGGGACATGTTTTTTAGAGAATAAAAACATCTGATTCTCTGTGCAATGTTTAAAAGAGGAATGCTTTTATTCAGCTGCCTGCCAGGTTTTGTGGGAGATTTCTGTGAGGTAGAGATGAATGAATGCTGTTCTGAGCCGTGCTTTAATGGGGCCATCTGCCAAGACCTCATCAATGGCTACCAATGTCACTGTCGACCAGGTGAGGCTTTCATGTTATAGAAAATATTTAATGTAATATAATGTTAATTCATTTATACTGGCATGCAAAAGCGGTTTACCTCTTAGGGGCATTATATGTACTGTATTAGGCTTTCATTTCATTGAATATGGCATTTGTGCTTTATAGACAGGGTTCCAGACTGAATAATTGAATATAATCTTGAAAATGTGTGCATTTTTTCCATGTTGAAATACTTTCCCCTTTCCCAGCTTAAAACTATCTGTTGGAACTATCTGTTTGTCCCGACCATTGGAAAGTGCTTAGAAATCTGTTTGAAAACAATTAATTAAACCAAATATTTGAAATATATATGTTAAATTATTTGAAATCAAAAAATGTAAACTATCATTCAAAATTCTGGGGTCTTTAAGACATTACTTTTATTTAGCAAGGGCACATTAAAATGGTCAAAAGTGACAGTAAAGACTTTTACATTACCAAAAAAATAAATTTCAAATAAATACTGTTTTTTTTAACTTTCTAGTCATCAGACAACCCTGCAAAAAAAAAAAAAAAAATGTATCATTGTTTCCACAAAAAACAACTGTTTTCAACATTGATAATAATAAGAAATGTTTCTTGAGCAGCAGTTTAGCATATCAGAATGATTTCTGAAGGATCATGATGTGACTGAAGACTGGAATAATGATGCTGAAAATTCAGCTTTACCATCAAAGGAAAAAAAAAAAAAAATTGTTTTAAAATAGAAAACAGTTATTGTAATTTGTAATATTTCTCTGTTACAATATTAAAGGGTTAGTTCACACAAAAATGAAAATTCTGTCATTAATTGCTCACCCTCATGTCGTCCCACACCTGTAAGACCTTCGTTCATCTTGGGAATACAAATTATGAAATTTTTGATGAAATCTGATGGCTCAGTGAGGCCTCCATTGCCAGCAAGACAATTAACACTTTCAGATGCCCAGAAAGCTACTAAAGACATATTTAAAACAGTTCATGTGACTGCAGTGGTTCAACCGTTATGAAGCGACGAGAATACTTTTTGTGCGCCAAAAAAAAAAAAAAAAAAAGACTTTATTCAACAATATCTAGTGATGGGCGATTTCAAAACACTGCTTTACGAATCTTTTGTTTCGAATCAGTGGTTCGGGGTGTCCATCAAACTGCCAAAGTCATGTGATTTCAGTAAACGAGGCTTCGTTATATCATAAGTGTTTTGAAATTTTAATGGTTCACTACTGGGGGGCGTGACTTTGGCAGTTTGATATGCGCTCCGAACCACTGATTCGAAACAAAAGATTCGTAAAGCTTCGAAGCTTCACAAAGCAGTGTTTTGAAATCACCCATTACTAGATGTTGAATAAAGTCATTATTTTGTTTTTTGGCGCACAAAAAGTATTCTCGTTGCTTCATAACATTAAGATTGAACCACTGTAGTCACATGAACTGTTTTAAATATGTCTTTAGTAGCTTTCTGGGCATCTGAAAGTGTTAATTATCTTGCTGACAATGGAGGCCTCACTCAGCCATCAGATTTTATCAAAAATATCTTAATTTGTGTTCTGAAGATGAACGAAGGTCTTGCGGGTGTGGAATGGCATGAGGGTGAGTAATTAATGACAGAATTTCCATTTTTGGTTGAAATAACCCTTTAGTGTTTTTGTTGTAATTTTAATCAAATAAATGCAGCCTTGGTGAGCACAAAAATACATTTTTGAATGGAAAAAAAAATTCTTTAACATTTTCATCTGTAATTTAGTTTCAACACTAATCCTTATCAAGTTATCACAAACAATTGGAAAAAGTCACAAAAATGTCATTGAGGTTCAGTTGTAGGATCCCTGCATAGGAAATGCCGTACATGTTTATGAATATCTTCTGTCAGTGTTTTTTTTCCTTCCTGACAATCTTATGTCTGAAGAACACAAGAGAGAGAAAGATTTATGAAAAATCTTGGCTTTGTGCATCTTGATTCCACCATCCAGAAATCACTTACGTTCCTCTGGGGAGTAATTTGCTTTTGCAGGCTACTGAAACAGACACAAGCCTCATAGAGCATTAAAATGTATTCAGCTCTTGTATGTGTGCGCATGTGGATTCTATCCAGAACGGGAAAATGAAGCAGGAATTGAGATGGTGTAGAAAACGTATGAGAAGTGGGAGGTGGGGGGGGTTGTTGGTTGTGGGGTGGGCTCACTGTGGCACTCTGGGTTTTTGTTCCTGGCAGGTTGGACAGGCCTTCACTGTGAAGATGACATTAATGAGTGCTTGCTGCAACCATGCAACCAGGGAATGTGCATCCAGAATGAGCCTGGCCATGGCTACACCTGCTTCTGTCGGCCCGGATTTGTGGTAAGTCTTGCTGAGTCCCCCGCTCCCCCCTTCCTCCTCCTCCCTGAGCTCTTCATCTTCCCCTGAGGTGATTTTGAGAGAGACGCAATCCTGTTTGTCTTTCTCCTGTCAAGTATTCGCCATCCGTTTGTTTCCATTCCAATATTGCGATGGCCTTTAAATATCCTTGACGTCCTCAGGACAGGGAGGAAGCAGCGGGGTTCTTTAGTATTCAGCGTGCCAGTGGTGCTTTTCAAGTGCAGGGAAGCACAGATGTCACTTATCAATGACAGAATGTTCACACTGTTTACCTATTTTTGTATTTTAATGTCTGCAGTGTTGCTTGTCGAAGCAGCTTTTCGACGTAACTCTTAACAAAAAGATAACCAATAAGATGATTATAAATGCTAATCTAACTACTCGAATCTAAAATTGACTAACAGGTACACTTAGTCAGTTTTCCTCATTAAAAACTTTTACATTCAATGAAAAGAATAATATAATACAATGAGGCTAAAGGCACACCTTAAGAAAAATTTGCTTTTCACTACTCCCATAGTTTGTGATTGCAAAAATATATATATTTATGTTTTTATTGAACATTGATGGAGCAACAGATTTTGTGTGAAAATAAATCATAAATGTATGAGGTGCATGGCGAGGGGGGCCTTTTACCCCACACGCAGGGTAAAAGGCTCACCAGCATGGGGCAAAAGGCACAAGCATTGATACAAATAATTTAGCTAAAATAATGTTTTTAGTAATGTCTAAGTTAATACTTGTTCAAAACAATCACTTTAGCAAAGTTTGTACTATTTTCAGTTTATTTTAAAAATACAAAAACAATTATTTTAAAAAGTAAAGATTCTAAAAGCATTGAATGAGATCCCATAATAATTTAATAAAGATTTACAGTAGGAACAATAAATATATTTTATTACATGATATGATTATCATATTTTCAAATATAATGGTTTCATTATAAATATGGTGATTTAACTCTAAGGTAGACACCCAACTTAATATATAATATTTACCATCTGAATCTAACCATGCCATGTCAAAAAATGGAAAAGTCATCCAGCTATTTATTATCATGTTAATTATTCTGCATTTAGCCCCAACAGTATTCTCATTTGCTACTTAAATCTACATTTTAAAAAACATTAAATATTAGATCAAATTAGCACAAAATCAACTTTTTTCGCATCAAGGATCGGCCAAATTTCCATGTGCACCTTGAAAAGCGGATGTTTTGGAAAGTGCTGTGGCAAGTTTTAGTGCCATCTAGAGGAAAATAAAATCAAATGCACCTTTATCCCCATCATTTAAAAAAAAAATAATTTCATACAAAAGCATTTTTTTCAGCATCTACCCTGGAATCCCACCCTATCTATTTTCTAAATGCATCTTATTAATCATATTAGAAATTATTCTTTCACGCACATTTTTTTTCTGTTTTCTTTTTCTATTCTTTTTTTTTATTTTTTATGGAGCTCGTAACGTTTCATTAAAAAGTCTGCTCTTCCAAACATTGTGAATTTCACCACATTACCAGCTGTATGCTGCTCATTTTATCTTGGTAACCTTGTTATTTGGGGTTAAGATTAATTATATAAAAATTATTTTATTTTTTATTAAAGCTGCAGTCCGTAACTTTTATTGGTTAAAAATTGTTCAAAATCAATTTTTGAGCAAGTACATAACCAGCCAGTGTTCAAAATCTCCTTACCTTAGCCCAATTCACAACAGTAAGCTTGTAATAATGTTTTATAATTCGGATGGTACTGGTGGGTTTCCGCGGGAAATTCGAGCATGCAGTCGTTCGTCTTTGCATCATTACGTCACATCTGTTTACATGAAGAAGGAGTCCTAGCTAGTAGGCTATATGGCATGTGAGGATGCTGCAGGGTAGTTTCACCCGTAGTCAAAAGCAAAAGACTTCGGACTGCGAAGTGGCTACAGAAATTGAAATCTCCAGGTAACGCTAATACACACTAAATACACAGTCACGCAATGCTGATGTTGTTAACAATAACAATTTGAGAACAAAGTATAAGAATAATAATTTGCATGGTTTGACATGATCTGAGCTAAGGGATCGTTAGATTTAATCACCATTGGCAGCGCGATTTGTTGCTTTTTTTTCTCAGTTTGTCAGAACAAAAATGGCAGACATGTTACTTACTTGTTCAGATGACATTTTCCTGTGAAAATTCTTATTTTGGTCATACTTCCAAGACGTAGAATCTGTGATTCCAAAGTACATTATCCACACCGGCGTGGTGACTGACAGATAACATTAGATTCATCCGCGCTGAGGAGCCGTGCCGATACACAACCCACGTAAAGATGATAATTCCGTAAATAACTGCAATTGCAGGTTTCAAACAGAGATGGTGACAAAGAGGCAAAACTTACGGACTGCAGCTTTAACTAAAAATTAAATGGGAATGACTGTGAATATTGCTTTTCTACAGTGGCATCAGAAATTTAAAATTTTGCATGATTCTTTTGCATAATGCTGCATCCAGTCACCGTGATTTTACCAAGACATGCTCCTGGATCAACATATTTTGTTAATTCTGGAACAACATTCGTGTCCAAAAATGTATTCCTAATTTTATCCCTACACCTAAACCTAACCCTACCCATAACTTTTCCCTAAAAATCAGAGGGAAATGATAGCACCTAACTCAGGTTGTAAGCCTAAACTTGACATGAACTGTAAACTTGTCCCTCAAATCTGATTGGTTAATTGGAATGTTCTTCCAGGATTAACAAAGATGTTGATCCAGGAACATGTTGTACTTGATGAAATCGAGTTCATCTGCTACATTCACATCTCAAGGTGTCAGAATAAGATACCCAAGATGAGTGTCGTATGAATCAAACAGAAAGGCTTTTTTTCTGATCAACATTGTTAAAGGGATAGTTCACCCAAAAATGAAAATTCTATCATCATTTTCTCACCCTCAAGTTGTTCCAAATCTGTATAATTTTCTTTGTTCTGTTGAACACAAAGGAAGATATTTTGAAGAAAGTTTGTAACCAGGCCACTTTGGGGCACCATTGACTTCCATAGTAGGAAAAAAAACTACTATGGAAGTCAATGGTGCCCCAGAACTGTTCAGTTTAACACATAGACTGTCATAGACTTCCATTGAGTCAAAGTGTATTTTTTCTACTCTGTTAATTTTAGGTAATACTTTATTTTGATAGTCCACACTTTAGACATTCTTCTATCTATAAGAAACTTTGCGTAATACAGATTATCTTCACATAGGAAATATGCCACTAGTACATACACTGTATATGTACCGGTACAACAGAAAGCATAATTGCTCCTGCTGCTTGGCTTAAGCTACTCTAATTTACATTCTTATTCATCAGGATTTGAGTTTTGCACCACACTTGAATTCTTATGCCCCCAGCCTAGTTGTGTACACTCCATTTATTTCAGCATATTGCATCAAACTTTGCACTTTCCTCACCGTAATGTCACATGCTTGTGCAATTATTTCAGAAACCTGCCTTATTATTGTACTGACAACATTGTTGAACATGGCATCAAACAATATCCCAGCAGGCATTTCAAAAACACTTAGAGAAAAAAAAATGTTGTGAGAAAAGACTTTATTTTGTGTTTCAGGGGGAAAACTGTGAATATAATTATGATGACTGCTTGATCCAATCATGCCCTGATGGATTTTCATGTAAGGATGGCATCAACAATGTTAGCTGTGTCCCTGTGAAGACAGACACGTCCTTTGTTCCTCCCATCTTGGTCGTCTCGTGGAGTACCATCCACCCCAGCTTAGAGTTACAACCCACTATAGTACCTGTGGAGAACTTGCAAAGCACTGAGCAGCCGAAAGGTTGGTAGACCGCATATGCAATATTTTGTATTGTAAAACTGCATTATGCAATATTTTGTACATTTATAATACTATGTATTTTTAGCAGCCTCATAAAAACTTCAAGGCCATATTATGCCCTTTTACAGGGGGTCTACTAGAATAGGATTGCATGCTTGAATGTTATACATTATTTTTCACATATTTTATATATTTTTTCGCACCTCATTTCCCAGTCTTTCAGTAACGCTCTGTTTAGTTCCTGTCTTTATGAAGCCCCTCTTATCGAAAAGCACATTGTGCCCTGATTGGTCGGCTGGACCAGAGTGTTGTGATTGGTTAACAGCTTCAAGCCTGTTTCGGAAATATCAGGCCGCTTACCATAACCGTGAGAGTAAACAGGCTACTAACGCAACTTAACCAGGCCTCGCCCACTTTTTTCATATGCCTTGGGTGGGAATTATTTAAAGGTACACTATGTAACGTTTGGGCTTCTAGCGGTTAAAAAAAAAAAAAAAAAAAAAAAACTACATGCATTTTGCAGAAGAACATTGTTTTGGTTGTGCTTCAGCTCTGTGTGACTGTTCGGCTGAATATGGTTCTTTCTCATAAATAAAAAAGAGAGAGATTATCTTATAGATATAACCAGTTTAGATGGAAAGGATCTCAAGCTGACTAGTAGAAGACGTTACTGTAGCTATACCCTTTAATAGACACGGTACTTCCTTGAAAATAAATTCCAGCGCTGCGCTACAACAACCCATAATGAAATGACCCTTCACAATAGATGCTTTGCAATGAACTCTACTTATGGCAATTTATCTGTTCAATAAAATACCTTACTCGCCTATCGAGTAATAAAAACGCCATCTCTGCATCACTTTTACAACATTTCAAATCCCTCAGTTCTCGCCATCTCCGAAAAGCCAAGCCAATGTTGATTCTCGTTTTATTACGAGCTCTGTCGTGATCTCTTTTTGCCAGCAGACTCTCCTTTGTTCTGCATTTTCTTTTTTCTTTTTCTTTTTTCCCTTAAACGGGTGATTCTCCGGAGGTTGGAGATTTAGCATGCTTCATATCCACCTTTCTCTCTCATTATGAGAACTAACTTATACCACTCCCACACCATACATGCTTAAAAGTAGCCGAAGCAACTTTTTTTCTGTTTACAGATATGACAAGACACGTGACGCAAGTACACAATTTCCCATGAAAACCATCCTGCCCGGTCTAAAATATAAACACTTATGATACAGTAGGCATACCAAAGTGAATCAGGGTAAGACAAAATTTTACATTATAATATTTAAATTTTGTTAATTTTGAACAACAAAAAAAAAGTTACATAGTGCACCTTTAAATGAGGAATATTGTGACATATACGTTACCACAAGAAAACTAAAGACTACAGTTGCGGCACTTCAGGGATTTCAGAAACATTGCTTACTGATATAGGGAATTTTGCAGACCTTTTTAATTCTCAAACAGCAACATTACACACTAAAGAAAGTTGAAAATGTAAAAAAGTATTATAGGTCCTCTTTAAGTCTTACAGGAATAAAAATGTCCCTGAGTCAGTTCCTCATTAAGAGCATGTGAACTGTCTGCATCCATACCACACAGCATGGAAGGAAAATGTTTTTGCTTTTTAACATTATGAGGTTGACTTCCACTGTACTGGCTGTTAATATTATTGGCCCAAGGGATTGGTTAAATGAAAGACAACATTAACAATTGAATCCAATCAATGAACTTGTGTGGTTTGTTTTGATTGATCAGCTTCATTATGTGCTTGTCTTTGGAAACCTAGGAGACTATTTGACACCGCTTAAGAGACATATCATAAATTATTTATGAACCACATATCATTCTTTCAGTAAATTACAGTATATTATTAAAAGTATATTGCATATTGAAGCAAAACACACAGGGACAGTTTACCAAAAATGGATTTTCTGCCATTATTCACTCACCCTCTTGTTCTTCCAAACTTGAGTGACTTACTTTCTTCTGTAGAACACAAAAGAAGATATTTTGATGAATTTTAGTAACCAAACCATTGATTTTTCCATTGTATTTCTCAAAATATTTTCTATTATGTTCAAAAGTACTAAAAAATAAAAAGTGCGTCATTTACCCACGTTAAAGTAGTTGGGGGGAAAGTAGTTGGGGTAACATTTTAAATATAAAATATTTGTATTTTTAAATTCATAATATTACTACATCTAAAATGAGAGCCCACATGATCACATGAAAGTAATAATTTAATTTCTTTAATGCATAAAGTAATATTACTGAATAGTTTTCACCTTTATATGATACAGATTATTTTAGCAGTCAGGAATAATTTGTGTTTAAAGGATAAATGAAACCTACATTGTAATAATCTTTAATTACATGGTTTGATGAAATGTTCATTAGGTGTTTGCAACATTTATTTTTATTTCAGTTTTTATGGAAAATTTATCATAAAATGAGATGATCGCACTGCTTTTTCTCAGTCAGAGAGAGAGAGAGCTCTAATGAGCATGTGCTGAGTTATTGTCATCACTTTTATTTGTAGTTTACAATTGCCTTCACACAGTCTATATGATATCAATGACTACAATAACATACAGATACATTACCACAGGCAACATCATGCCAGACAAAACGTCCTTGAAATGTCTATTCCGAAAACATTTCCCGAATAACCTACATTTTGCTTTGCTCTGTTCCAAAATGAGCTGGGAGCCCCTAAAGGTTACTAAGATAAACACTCACCATCTGTGGTATGTCTGATAATAAGAGCTTTTTCCACATTTGTTCCACTAATGTTCTCCGAAGAGGCAATAGTTTGAACAAACTCAATTAGTTTTTGCTGGAAAAATTACCGCTAATTAGGGACTATGTGCTATGGTTTATGATGTTTATTGAGTATGACACAAAACGCCCATTGGTAACAATGAATAAATTGTATAGAGAGCCAAAATGTCAGTGTGGTACACGAGGACTAAATTTCCACATCACTTAGGAAATTGAACCATCCTTGCACAATTTCCTGACAATGGACTAATAAATGGATTCTGGAGGCTAAATTTGTCAAATCACTGAAGGTAATTTAGTGAAGCAAAGTCTAAGCAAGTTATTTTAGAAGAAGAAAACCCATGAATGCGCTTACATTTCCCTAAAGCATGACTTTTCGCTTTCTTTCTGAATTGATTTAAAATGAACTGCTGGCCCGTAGCCGTTTTCAAAGTATTTTTTTCTAAATACTGCATTTCACAGCGTTAAAGAGTGAAAATGAGATGTCATTCTCTCAGTTACAGGTGGGTTTCTGTCGTACGGTTGATCTTTTAAATGCTGCACCCCTAGAAGAGTATATAAGATTGACGCTATTCAAAGCGAACAGCAAAAAATCAATAGGCCAGTTACAGGGCGAAAATAAAGGTAAATGTGTTTCTGGCAAATATTGAGAGTGATTTTGACATTTAAGCTAGACTTTATGGTAGTCCTGAGGGGCACAACACAATGGAATTAAACCTCTCCGCAGAATGAAAAATGTAGTAAACAGAGAAACTGCATTTGGATCTCTTGAGGGCGCAGAAATGCGTATGGATATGACTGCGTGAATGTTTGCTCTAAGATACCATCAGCGCTAATTTCTTCAGCCACTACTGAGAAAGACAAAGTGTGTGAAAGTCAGTGCCCTTGGGGAATAGTGCAGTTAATTTTCTAAACATGCACTTTACAGAAATCAATGAATTTACAATGCGGAAGGCAAATGCTACAGACAGCTTTAAAGGTTTGCCTGGGCATCCATGGGAATTTTCTTCAAGTGCCCGAGAGGTACACTAGCTGAGTAATCGCTCTCCGATTGTCCAGACAGGGTGGAATTGAGGCCATTTTTTATGGAAGATAAAACTCAAGGAAGCTGCTATAGTCCTAACTCAAAAATGGCGGGATAAATCTATCATCTCAAGTTGGACTCAGAAATCCATTTAGTCTTTGGAATCCACACACTCTTTTGATGGACAACTGGCTGGGATCGTTTTCACAGAATGACAGATTGGACTGATACGAGGTAGCCAAATTCTAGATAAAAGGAATGCACATTTGTTTCAGTCTTCATGGTTAGACTTTATATTATGTTGTTTTGTGTATGTGTGGTTTGTTTTTGTTTTTGTTTTTTGTTTTTGAACCTGCTTCTTTCTTTCTCATTTTCATCTGTACTTGTCTTGTTTATCTATCAGGTTTAGAAAAAAAATTCAGAATTTTTTCTTTTTTAATTCATGAGTGTGAATTTTACTTAAAAATGAAAATTATCCCATAATTTACTCACCCTCAAGCAATCCTAAATGACTTTCTTCTTTCAGCCAAATACAATTGGAGTTATATTAAAAAATATCCTGGCTCTTCCAAGCTTTATAATGGGAGTGAATTGATTTTGAAGCCCAAAAAAAGCACATCCACCCATCATAAAAGTAATCCACACGGCTCCAGGGGGTTAATAAAGGCCTTCTAAAGCAAAGCAATGCGCTTTTGTAAGAAAAATATCCATATTTATAACTTTATAAACTATAATCACTGGCGTCTGGTAACGGCCGTACTCGAGTCTAGTTCCGGCGGAAGAGTGACCTCTGACCCAACGCATGATGACGAACACGGAAGCACAGAGGATAGAGTAAAACAAAACACCGGTCATGAATTAGAAGTCTAAAATGAAAATTTTTAAAGAGAAATGTCGGAGGATTTCTCTCACCTAAGCTTACGCTACTGTACATCCTACGTCATACGTCGGGTTAGAGGTCACTCTTCTACTGGAACTCGATTTGCTTACGGCCGTTACCGGAAGCCAGTGATTATAGTTTATAAAGTTAAAATATGGATATTTTTCTTAAAAAAAATCATTGCTTTGCTTCAAAAGGCCTTTATTAACCCACCGGAGCCGTGTGGATTACTTTTATGATGGATGGATGCGCTTTTTTGGTGCTTCAACATCTAGGGTACCATTCACTCCCATTATAAAGCTTGGAAGAGCCAGGATATTTTTAATATAACTCCAGTTGTTCAGCTGAAAGAAGGAGGTCATATACACCAAGGATGGCTTGAGGGTGAGTAAATTATGGGATAATTTTCATTTTTGGGTGAACTAACACTTTAAATTGACAATGTCCTTCAGGAAGTAAAATTAGAGTGACAGGACAAGACATTTACTGAATTTAATTTTGAAGATATTCTGGGACCACAAAAGTTTATTAAATATGATGAAATATCTATCACTGTCTATAATATCTATTTCAAGCAAACATTCATATTTTACCTTGACAGTATTTGCTTTTCTAGTTAGAAATTAAATTAATTTATATGAATTTCAATTATTTTGTATTCAATATGCATTCAAATTCCATTTGCAATTCTGCATGTTTACTACCACAATTTGAAATCAATTTCAATCCTGGAATTGTATTTGAATTTAAAAGGCTTTCTTTATTCAATTCTAAAAGATGCACAACCATTGTTTTTATCCTCTCACTTCCTGCAGAACCTGACTTCACCAAGTACAACATGTTCCAGGATCAACATCTTTGTTGATCCTGGAACAACATTCCAATCAACCAATCAGATTTGAGGGACGAGTTTAGTTTATGTCAAGTTTAGGCTTACAACCAGGGTTTGGTGCTTCTACATCAGTGTTATTCACCTATAATTTCCCTCTGATTTTAGGGATAACTTAAGGGGTTAGGTTTAGGTGTATGGATATGGTTTAGGATTAAATGTTTGGATAGGAATGTTGTTCCAGGATCAACAAAATATATTGACCTAGGAAAGAACTTGGCAAAATCAGGACGTGCTCCTTTCCGATGCACATTTAGGTCTCCTACACTCGGCTTATTCAAATGGTTGAGTAAAAATGGGAGCAGGATATTAGACCGTAATTAATGAGCAAAGTTTTTAAACCTAGTCCAGTTGTTATTTTGTTGTTTTATACATTTCATTGCCCCATAGTCAAACATTGGTCTCACACTATAATAAATTAGAAATAATTTGTCTACACAATCTTTTTATTTTAATTATTATTTAACAAGGAACATATACTGTAACTTTCAGATAGGCCAACAAACTCTCATCGATATGTCTATCTAGGTCGCTCTCTAAAAACGTCTTTTGCCCTAGGTGCAGCTATAAATAGATTAGCCAGGAACTTGCATGATACCTCTGCTCTCTCTTTCTGCTGTCCTCTCCTCCTCCTCCTCTGCATTCCCAGCTTACTGGGTATAGAATCTATTTCAGATAGAAACAAAAGACAGAGAGAGTTTGAAATTTCTCTTTGATATTTTGATGTCAGTCGTTGGCAGTCGGGTCATGCTGGTTTGGATGTAAAACTTTACATGGACAAATGGTTGATGCAACACTTTGGTAATGCAAAGAAACTGTGACACAGTTGGGAGTTCAACTGTGCCCCCATCATATTCGGAAGAGGAAAAAATATCTTTCTGATTTTGTGACAAAACTCATGACTTTAGTATGAGCTAAAACTAATTAAAAAAAACATTATAAATTGGCACACTGTTACTTTTCACTGCAAATGTGGTGTTCAAGAGGAATACTGTTTTTTTTAGTCGAGCTCCTATATCAAATGAACTTAAAGGGTTAGTTCACCCAAAAATGAAAATTCTGTCATTAATTACTCACCCTTATGTCGTTCTACACCCGTAAGACCTTCGTTCATCTTCAGAACACAAATTAAGATATTTTCGATGAAATCCGATGGCTCAGTGAGGCCTCCATTGCCAGCAATGTCACCGAACCTCTCAAAATCCAGAAAGCTACTAAAAACATATTTAAAACAGTTCATGTGACTACAGTGGTTCATCCTTAATATTATAAAGCGACAAGAATAATTTTTGTGCACCAGAAAAACAAAATAACGACTTTTCAACAATATCTAGTCATGGCCATTTTCAAAAAAGTGCTTTGAAGCTTTACGAATTTTTTGTTTCGAATCAGTGATTCGGATCGTGTATCAAACTGCTGAAATCACGTGACTTTGGCACCCCAAACAACTGATTAGAAACAAAAGATTCATAAAGCTTCGAAGCTTCATGAAGCAGTGTTTTGAAATTGGCTATCACTAGATAAATAGGCCTCACTGAGCCATCGGATTTCATCAAAAATATCTTAATTTGTGTTCCGAAGATGAACGAAGGTCTTGAATGACATGAGGGTGAGTAATAAATGACATAATTTTTATTTTTGGGTGAACTAACCCTTTAAGATGCTCACTTTACATGATCTGTCATTGCATGTTGATGTCGAGTTGAATTCTTGCACATGTATATATATATGGGGCGATGAGTAACGTATGCAGACAGGGCATAAATCATATGACAATAAAGGAAAATGATCATTAATTTATTTGCATAACTAGCATTGAATTATTCATCATGATTTCAATCTGCTCAATCTGTATCTCATTAACATGACTTATGAGGCTTATAAATCTGAGAGTTTTATGTAATGTTTCTTATTTTCTTTTGGGCACGTATGTTTTTGTTGTAAATTTATGTGTGTATTTTAGTGCTATAATTAGAAAGCTTACTAAATATCTTTAGAATTGATTAGATATGTGACAGGGAAATTGTGACTTTAATATTGAAAAATCTAAATCCTTTTTTAAGTATTTTAATTATACGAGTGACTTAGAACAATTAGAAGTAACACTTTCCTTTTTTACACATTTTATAGTCCGTCAGGTAACAATCCCGATCGCATAGGAAAAAAGCACACCTTATAATTTGAGTTATCATTTCTGCCTGTAGTAAAAATAGAGTTATGTACCAAGATGTACAGTAGATCTCTATGATCTAATGAAAGTTATTTAAGTGTAAAAGAAGCTGTTTTTGTTGGAAATGGTGCATAAGTGCAAAGTTAGTTTTGCATTTGTATGTATTTCATGAGTACTTACCTCTATAGTTTTAATGGATGCGCTTTCCATTCATACATTAAACAGCAGTATTTTTGAATGGCCGTGAGGAAAACGCTGATCTTTTTCGCAGACTCTCTCTCTTGTTCTTCCCTTTACAGAGATCTATATTTATACATCCCATAATAGTGTTCATCAGCACAGCTGGCAGCGATCCAGCAGAGTCAGCATTTCGCAAACATGAGCAATAACTACCCTCAAAGTGTTTGCGGACTTGTTTTATCCAGTGAGTTTTGTGTTAGATATTTCCTGTAGTGTGTCTTTCATAGCTCTCTCTGTCGATAATAACCTCTGAATGAGCTCGCAATCACCTGTCCCTATTGACCGTTTTGAACGATTTGAATGTTTAAGAACCAGCGAGAGCAGACTGTGCCAACCACGTAGAGAAGTTAGTGGCTGAAATGCAGATTTCAAAAAGGGATCTGGAGTTAACTGCTAATGAGGTGAGAGTTTGCCTCCCAGCAGCAATCACGGACTGTGTGAAAGCCTTATATCAGTCCAAACAAGCATCTCAAATTAATGAATGGTTCAGTCTCAGAGGGGTAATTTTCCATCATCAGCACTGGTAAACCTGTCTGGAACGCCAGGGGAGGGAGAAGGTAGACGCTCCGTAGTCGCCTTGCATTCATCCTCATTAATCGGAGATCACAGCCTCTCGTTTCCCGATAAGTCTCCATTCTTCCAGTCACAGGCCTCACTCTGAGGTATTTGTCCTATTATGGAGTGCAGGACTTAGCAGACGCAAGGGGATTTTTCTACAAGCTACTTAATCGCCAAAGTGCCCCAGAGACCTTCGGCGGCAGATCAAAAGATTTCTGCATTAAAAAGATTTAAAGTCAAGCAAATATTGATAAAGGCTTCATCTGCTGTAGGTCCATTAATCGTGACAGCAATCGCCAATTGCATGCTCTGTTTTGTAGCCTAGCATCGGTCAATCACATGGAGGGAGTAATACCCCAGGCAGGTCCACATTACTGAGCGATTCATTGCAAAATACCCCGAGGCGAGACCTTTCGTTGGAACTATTTGAGATTGAAGGGCATTAACTCCAGACCAACGCTAATGCTCAGGCCAAATTGCTCAAGTCAGAGCCGGTCTTTTAAGTTTGTCCGCATCAGTACCCTAAATGATCTCAAAGAGGGTGGAAGTCTCTGAAAATGTCCCATAATTGCCAACTGATACGGATGACAGAGAGCAGGATATCATGGCTTAAAATGAGGCATGTAATAAGCTGGTATAATTTCTCTCAGACAGTCACTCACTCTCTTTGCGAGGGGAATTTATGTGCCTTTCTTGGCAAACCAAGTGCTACTGCAAGTATCATGTGGGTTACTGTTCATTCCTGCTAAAACCCCTCATGGTACAGGGCTGAGGTTCCTCAAGCTGACAGAAAGAGGTTTACGCAATAAAGAGTTCGTCTCTTGGAAAGTTACTCTCATTTACGATGCACTCGCTGGAGGAAAAAAGGCCCTTTTTTTAGCTTTATCAGCTCTTGGGATACAAAATATGATCAATGGTAACTGGCGTGTTCCTGTGCTTTTTAGCCAGCACATAGCGTTTGAATAACTGCATGCTTTGAAATTTTAAACACATAATGCTTTTAGGTTTCATTAAGGATGAAAGATTTGTTATTTTCTGCCATGTCTAAACATGATAGATGCACTACAGTGGTAAGGACATTTCGAGGTGAACATCAGTGGCTTCAGAAGATCCACTGACAGCGGTAAAACATTAGACGAGCGTCTCTTTCCTACCACTAATTGGAATAGACTTTCTCTGGAGAGATATTCTTCAGTCCCCCCCAATTAAAGCCAATCTAAAAACTGCCTTTTTAAATGTACTAAGTCATGGCAGGTAATGGGTCACTCTTAGCTTTGATCACACTCCTGCGAGAGAAAGGAGCTACTGTACCAGGCGCAATTATCATAAAAGACCTTTAAAATGAAAGACAGGGATCTTACAGCCACCTGTTTTACAGGCCCTCAGATTTTTCTGAGTCAAATGAAAGCACGGTTTATAGCGCTAATTCAAAAAAAAAAAAAAATGTGGACGATGTGGAAAATCTTTCTCTGAGATCATTTGAACTTTTGTAGTCTGTAAAAAATGTAGTTAAAACATCTTCATCCATATAACATATACTCATAATAATTTCTGTTTGCCAAAGTTTCAGCAAGATTTTCTGTGAATGTAAATTCAAAGTGGTCAAAAAAGTGCTTATTACTGCTTATAACTTATTACTGCAAATTGCATTGGTGGCACCACTTTGAATTGACTTCAAACTGAAATGGCAATTAAATTTAATATTTTAGTTCTATTTATTTATGTATTTATTTTATTACTTTTTGTGTTATATCTCCTTTGATTTTTTTTTTTTTTTTTTTTTTAATGGTTATGGTGGTGTGTGTGTGTGTGTGTGTGTGTGTGTGTTATTTTGCACATTCCAGAATCTGTTTGTACTGATTATATAGGATACAAATTTGACGATATGCGACATTATTTGGAATTTTATTTTTACTGCTTATATGAATGTATTGCAGTATGATTATACAAAAAAAAAAAAAAAAAATCACATTGGAAATGGAAGGTCAGGTAAGGGAGCATTGCATTGTGGGAAACCGTAAAAATAACAACATATATCTTTTCAGTGTTGCCAGATTGGAAATGTCCAAGTATTGTACCAGAAGCTCAAAATTATCGTATTTGGAAGAAAATTATCATACACAAGTTTTTAGTATAGGTAAATGAACTAAATTAATAACTAATGATTTTTACAATGGAATTAATCAATACTGGACTTACTTAAGCTGGACAATCACACTATTTTAGCTGCTGTACAGCCAAAATTTTGTTCCCTCTATCTCTGTAAAGCTATACCTTGACACAATCTGCATTGTAAAAAGCACTATATAAATAAAGGTGACTTGATGAGTCAAATGTGCAGAATACAGCTATTTATCTAGACCAACAACTTTTTGACAAGACCTGCAAATTACCACAATAGATAAGGCGTACCTTAGTGGGAAACAACTGACCTAAAAGCGCTGCGGCAGGAACGTTAACTTGTGCTTGTGAGAGAGAGTCATTCTCCACAATGATTGGCCGAGAAGTAACATGTGATGAGATGGAAGACATGACTAACAACGTTCACGTTCTCCTTACAATCATGACGTAGAGGATCCACAGCTAGATCAATGAGTATAAGCGATTACAACGACCATCATTTGAAGTGTCACAAAATTCTGAAATTATCGTACATTATGGGATTTTTTTTTTCATTATGATCATACATCATACAGAGGTCAAAATTATCGTACAAATACGATAATTATCGTACGTCTGGCAGCACTGATTCTGTTTTGTACTGCATACTGCAAAAATAATATGAGAGGTAATAGTTTTATGTTAGCTTTAAGTCCCTGTTACATAATACTTATTGCTTATTCTTTCTGCTCAGAGCTAACCATTATCATAATTAGCATTAACATATTCATAGTTTTAAGAGCACTGTGATCCTTTGTAACCCTACAATATTAAAAACTGGTAGAACAATATAGGCTTAATTGAGAAATATTGGCTCATTGTGGGGAATTTCATGTGGAGAGTATCAATTCTTTAGTTTCTAGTGTTCATAATGTGTTACTCTTATGCTTTCTTCAGTTTTGTTTAAAAGGGGATAGTGGTAGAATGAAATATGGATGGTAAAATGTTAAAATATTTAAATAATTATTATAAATAACTGTCACAAAAGTTTCTCTTCCATGTGAGACTTAATTCATATTCCTGTTTTTTCCAGTTTATTCAGATTTTATTCATTATTTTTATTCAGATTCTCCATTCTTATTGACTCAGTTGTTCAGTTTCTTATTTCACAATACAGTACTGAATATTAATAAGGTTGTGTTGGAGTAACATGATAACAGAGGTTCTGTGATGTTCATTCTCATATGATTCAATGTTGGGTAAGGCTACATTTTCTTGTATTTGTATTAAATATATATTTCAACATAAATATTTAATGCAACTGTATATATAATTATAAAAAAAAAAAAAAAAATGTTTTTGTTTACTAACACCCATAATGAAATAAATCCTTCGATATCTATGCAGATTTCGGCTCTGTACAGCCAACACACATTCACACAAGTGTCGACTTTTACTTTACACCGTTCAAGTTGAGCGAAGCTACGCTAACACTGTTTAACTGCTACGTTTCCCTCCTGCAGATATTAGTTTTGGGAGATATTCTGGGAAATCCTTTTTGGAGTTTGAGGGCATTGAAGTTGGAGCTACGCTCAGTGTCACAGTGAGATTCCAGACTGAATGCAGGTACGGAACGCTGCTGTATTCGACCAGTGCCAAAAAAGGTGCCTTCTTCATCAAACTCTACATTTCCAATGGAACGCTTCAGGTAAAACTGCATATGCATATACATTTGTGTTTTTTTTATAGTTATGTCATTACCCTTACACATAATAGATCAAAGAATAGGAACTAACCCACAATTACCCACACACTCCAGTATGACTTTTCTTGCAATCAAAATGAGGGAGTTCAGCGGCTCAATACAGCACAGCAGGTTGCTGATGGAGATGAGCATGTGGTGCTTTTGAGGTAAGAGAATTTCTCCTCCAGTATGCAAGTAGTTTTGAGATCACAGAGGTTAAAAATTAATCAGACAATTGTGTAATGGGCATGGAAAAAGTTAATTAACTGGAAACAGATGGTGAAACTGGTTGTCAGTGTATAAAGGTAACCTTTTGTAGCTTATAAATAAGTTGAAATAGACCACAGAAAATAATTAGATTTTAAATATAGAAAGGCTCTATTCATAGTCAGTCGATCAACAGCCAATCAAATGGCATTTAGATGCTTACAGGTAAAATACACAATATATTATTCATTTACATGATGGGGAGTGTTTCTCTCCACCTCTTATACTTACATTTGTTCAACTCTGTAATGGGTGCAATCTAACCCCAGATTTGTTAGCTCTGGGTATTTTGACTGAGAGCTGAAAGATTGCTGAAAGGTCTTTGATGTTCAAAAGCACAATTCATACAGGTCCATTAGGTTTGTTTCTTTTCATCCGCTTCAGCAGAAAGTGAAATGCACGGTCACACAGTCATTGAAAGATTTCATCTCTGAGAGACAGCACAGCCTCTTCACATCCTGACGCTTTAGCCAGCTCCCGATCTTGAGTGCGTCAGCCTGTTTATGTCTGTTTTTCATAGAGATTCTGAAAAGCTTCCAAGATACACCAGCTGCACAAATCAGTCATTACTTTTGTGCCAACTAGCAAAAGACTTGCTGAAAGAGTGGTGTCAAAAGAAAAAAAAAATCAGGATTGAGACCATCTCTTAAAAGGGGGCATATTTTTAAAATCAAGATTCTTCATCTTTTGAAATAGAGTTTGTTGTACTAGTTAAGATGTGTATTTACTAAACAATTGTGTTATGTCATTGGGCTGAATTGTCTTATTCACTAACCAGGTTAAATGTAGGAGCTGTTAGAATTGAAAGTAATATTCCAGATTTATTACAAATTAAGCTCAATCGATAATGTTGATTACCACAAAAATGATTTATATCAGGGGTGCACATAACTTTTTTGGTCTGGTTCTCAAGGGAGCACCTGGAGATGTTGCTTAGTACTCACACTTTATGCGACACACTTATCCTAAAAGCTGTCCTCATCACTTTCCTCCTGACTGCTCTCCTCACTATCTTCTTTTCTCTCGAACATGATAGATGATGATAATTTTTAATTTTTTTTTATTTTATTTTACTAACATTAATGACACAGACAACAGCAAGAATATTAGGCTGCTGTCACTTTAAGAAGTAAAGCACAGACCGAATAACTGACACACATCCGGTTTCTTTTTCAACTGTTCACTTATGACATAACCGAGAGAATACTTGCCGAGACGGGTATTTTGACATAATTTTGTGTGTATGTGTCCGTTCAAGCGCAAGTAAATGCGAAAGAGGAATTAATACGGTGTTCGAGCTCGCTCTCTCTCGAGTCCCGATTTTCGCCTCTTCTTCCGCTTTTAAAATCGGTTGAATGTGTTACTTGGCGAGTCAAACCACGTCCAAATGATAAACTTTCACTCTATGATGGTAAATTTAGCAGTTAATCCACGAATCGCATGCGTGCCGAACCGCTGGACCTTATCCGTACGGATCACGGATTAACTGCGATCTGTTGCACGCCTAATAATTAAATAACACACTTATCATCATGATTGCTATCTTACCAGAGATGGAGAAAAATCCTACTCCAGTAAGTAAACGTGTCCCTGTGAATCGGTCCTCAAAAATGTTGGTACTCAAAAACGCTTCCCTCCATGTTTTCTGGTGAGCATCGTTTATTTTTTACCACGCATGTGCACCTGCGCACCACTTATGTGCACCCCTGATTTTTATCCTTTTCTTTAAAAAAAAATATAAATAAATAAAAAAAATAAAATTAAAAAGGTTATGGAGGCACAATGTAATTATAGGGCCAATTTTGGAGGATTTGAAATCAGAAGCTTTTAGGCATTGCATTGTCATGGCAACAAAATTGCCTATAGACTGTATTTTTTTTTTATATATATATATATTTGTGTTTTGTCTTTGCGCACAAAAAGTATTCTCATCGCTTCATAACATTAAGTTTGAACCAATTACTTTGACTATTTTAATGATGTTTTTACTACCTTTCTGGACCTCAAAAGGTGCAATGTTATTGCTGCCTATGTGTGGTTCGGATACCGTTAGATTCCACAAAAAATATCTTAATTGGTGTTCCAAAGATTATCAAAGTTCTTATGGGTTTGGGACGACATGAGTGTGAGTAATTAATGACAGAAATTTCACTTTTGGGTGAACTAACCCTTTAACGATAGAAAGAACTACTGGGTAATTCCGCTGTTAAACACAATTATTTTAAAAATAATGAAATTATGCGGCCTGACGTCTTCAGCAGATGCAAATACCATGGATTAACAACCTTAGCTCACAATAGGTGTGTCTTTAAAGGTTTATAAGTTACCGTTACAAAATCAAATGCACCTGACTGTTGCACTATAACTTTACACAGAAAAGGCTAGTAAGTGATTGTTGTCACACATGCATGATTATATGAGGGTTTTTTTTTTTGGTTTTATTTTTTAAATAATAGGAGTGACAATTGGAAATTGATGTCTGTGTTAATTAATTGTTAAAAGACAATGATTCTACATATCAGGGAATAAATAGACTTAGGTCATTAGTTGTCAAGTTTTTTAACAAAAAATGTTGCACTAATTTGATGTCTCTGTTGTGGCATTGTGTTGAATTTCTTTGAATTGCAGTTCAGTGCATTCCTCTTTCTTCCATTCCAACTCATATTCTAATTGTGGGTCATGATGAATTACATTCAAATTGAAGCTCAGGAACTGAAAAGAATTCTGAATTTTGCACAACTGTGGTAAAGAGGGCATTTAGAATTCTGGGTTACACTTTATTTTGATGGTCCTCTTTAGACATTCTGTTGACTATAAGTAATGTTGTGTAATGTAATACTCAACTAATAGAGTATTAGTTGAGTATTAGTAGATGGTCAAGGGTAGGGTTGGTAAAGTAAGTTGACCTGTACTTGCAAAGTCTGTTGGGGGAGCATTAATACAAAGTGTTAGCAGATATTAAGTAGACAGTCTACTAATATTCTACTATCTCTATACTCTAATGAGAGTTACTTGACATGTAGGTGCAACATTACTTATACTCAACACAATGTCTAAAGTGGATCATCAAAATAAAGTGTTATCGAATTCTTAAAGGCTCAAATCACAGACTGAGGGTCACAGAGAGGGTGGAAAATGGTCATGTAAAATTCAGTAACAAAATTTTTTTTGTGCACAAAACAATATAAGTGGACCACAGGAAAAAAAAAAAAAACAAGGTACAATGCAATGCTTTAAGTTTCACTCCCTTATTCATGTCTCACATGACCAAGTGAAAGTGTGAAACAGTTTAAAGGACCGTGCTGTGCTTTATTGTTGCGTTTAAAGCATTTCTAAGTGAAAGGAGCATTCTCTGTGTGTCCTGCTGAGGAACTGTCTTCTCAAGACTCAATGGGACCAGTGGCTCTCTGGCGAGATGCCAGGCTGCTCTGGCGGAGCTCTTCTAAATTAACAGTCTTTTCGGCTGCTCCAGAGGGAGGACGTCCAGGGCCTGGTGGTCTGTCCTCCTGAGGTGTGGAGCAATGCTAGAGGAAAAACTCCATGGCTTGTGAATTACAGGCTTAACAAATCAGTCAAGATTGGCTTCTCTGAACCTCAGGGAAGGGGGAGACGGATATCAAGGCTGGGGGGGTGGGGGGGGGGGTACTGCCATTATGAGCTGAGCATCTGTAGGCCAATCCTCCAGCTGCACATAGTTATCCCAGAATCCACACTGAGGTAATTATCTTTCCTCCCCTGTTGTTTGGAAGGGCAGAATAAGCTTTGGAAAACTCCCAAGGCTTGGGTACATCTCCGGAACAGTCTGTCCGGGACACATAAGATGTCTTTAAAAGGAAGAGAGGAAACAATTAGCTGCAGGTGAAAGATGCCCTTGAGCATAGCAAATCATTTGTTTTGTTTAGTGGATTTTTTTTTTCTGTCATGATTTACAGTGTTACAGCAGTAGCCTGCCATTTTAATTAGCATTTAACTGGCAATAAAACCATTTACATTTTTTTAAGCTGTATCACATACATTATGTTATGATATGCTGATATTTGAAATGAGATTAAACCATTTACATACATAGCATGGCCTTAAATCACACAGTGACAGTTAGTTCCAGTCGAAAACCACGATAACCATGATATTTTAAATGCTGTAGTGGCTAATGAATTCACTGTGGACCTTTTTTCTTTCTCAGTGCCTTCCTGTATCTCAAGTATCCATGGAAACAACACATTCATTAGGAGTCATTCAGCATAACCTGTTTTTGGTCTGAATATTAAAAAAGCAGAAAATAATAACAGATAAAGCAGGCATTAGCAGTGCTTAGCTTTTAAAGTAATTGTGTTCTCCTTTAGGCATAGCAAATGTATCTTATTAACATAAACTGAATTGCCTTAAAAGACATCTGTGGTATTAATACTAAAGATCATTAATTGAGTGCACTTACAGCCATTAGGTGAAGAGATACAGGAAACGGGAGCCTGAAATGATGGTTTCTAACAAGACAGAGAACATTTTGTCCATATGCATATCAAATTGCTCCTTTAGTTTGTTTTTATCTTTTTAATTTCACAGACAATATTTTCCTCAGTGTGCAGCTGAAGTCACTATTTCTGGCTTTAAGACTGTCAGAAGTATTCCAAGAAATGACACATCAGCCATGAGTTTACAGAGAACTGACCATCTCTTCGTAGGAGGTCTTCCTCTCCTGCATTCACCCTATAAAGTAAGAACTGATTCTGTGTGAGGTTCTTTTTAGAGTCATATCCTGAGAAAAAGGCCATGTAGTGTACACTACCACTGAAAAGTTTGGTGTCAGTAATATATATGTGTGTGTGTATACAATGTATTGCTATTGTTTAATGCACTGTACTAACATGAACAAACATTCAAAGACTGTATTTATATTAACTACTCCGTAAACCTTAATGCTCAAAATAATTAATTGGTTTGAGTAGGGCAAACTCAAGTTAAACAAGTTAGTTCAATCAAATTAAGTTTTATGAGTATTTAGAACTTTCTTTTCCTTTTGGGTTCACAAAACTGACACATTTTAAGTCATCTGAATTGTTTCATTGTTTTGAGTTTTATGAACTTGTTTCTTTTAATTTAGACAAACTTAAATGTACCTGAAACTGGGCTGGGATTTCTATTTCCCAGCATGCTTTGCCATGACACTCGAAAAGGAGAATAAATACTAAAATTAAGTGTTAATACTCAAAATACTCATAAATTTCAAGTTAGGAGTAATTAAAATGTATGAGTACCAAATTAAAATCTGCTTACTTGCTTACTTAAACTTAGAATTTCTTAACTTAAAAAAATTGATGTAACTGATTACCTCAAATTTTTTGAGTTTTGCCAACTTATTTGGGGTTTACAGTGTAACATTAACAAAGATTAATAAATACTGTAACAAATGTATTGCTTATAATGTTAACAATTGAGACCTTATTGTAAAGTGTTACCAGTTATTTTAAATTGTATTAATATTTCACAATATTTCAGTTTTGATAGCATAAAAGAAATTCTTTTTGATCCCAAACATTTGAACAGTAGTCTATCACTGAAAAAATTTTTGTTTCAACATAGTGTTCATGCTTTCTTAGAATTTATAGTTTACACTTCACACTTTACACTTCAGCTTGAAATGTAAAGTTTTCTTAATTAGCAATTTAATATTAAGTATATCCAATATCAATTAAGTATAGCCAAATACAATCTTTTTACCATTCATCTTGAGAGAGTTAAAGTCACTGAAAGTCATAATATGTTTATAGTTAATATTGCTCGCAAGCCTTAAAGTGCCCCTGTCATGCTTTTTCAAATATTACCTTTCATTCCATTACATTCCAGTCTCACTTCCTGTTACAAACCTACATAACAATGTAATAAATTTGCATAATGCCAGCCTATGGTTTTCACTGGCTGCCCGCAAACAATGTCTACAAACACTGTGGTTGTAGCTGAGACGTGGAAGAGTTTTGTTTATGTTGTCGACATGTTGAGAAAACGCTGTTTTCAGCGCTGCAAATCCACTTTGCATGTTCTGCGAAAGGATGAGGACTCACACTGTGAATGATATGAGAAAAACTGATGCTATCATTACTGTTTGTATCACTGTGTATAAAAGTGCTGAGCAAGCCTACAGAGCTGAAATTCAGAAATAATAATAGGTGTTTATTTGCCGACACGCACTGTAAGCGTTCCACTAATCACAACAGACTGGGCCATCTGACCAATCAGAGCAGAATAGGCTCTCGGAAAGGAGAGGTTTAGAGAGACTGAATCTTCGAACAAACCGTTTTCAGAATCTTTGAGAAATGGGGTGATATTAAATGTATATTATGAGAAAATTAAAGTGTTTTAGATATATATAAACCTGTTGTAGGAGACCTCCAAAACAAAATTAGGAAGCTTTAAATTAGCATAATTTAAAAATGTTTGATTTGGTAGCGAATCACACTTTTGAGGAGATTCTTTTGAATCAAACAGATTCACAAATTGGTCTGAATGATTCATTAACGAATCTACAAATCCTTATCCTGTATTTGCAAATGACTAGAAAGGATGTGGAAAAGTCATCTGAGAAACTATGAAAGATTGATGGTTTGCGTCATGTTACACTATGACCTGACCACTTACTGCAGCGTTACCAACAACTTAATTTGAATTAAAATGGACATGAATTTTTCAGTAATTTTCAGGTTACTAAAAACTGGTTCACAGGGCTTCAAAGAACTGTCAAGGTCTACATATTGACAGTGATAAAGCTCTGAGAAACTAGCAGGCACACTTTTCATTTTCCTTCAGGCAGCTAGAAGCAGGTCACGGGCACTTGAGATACTGTTAAGAGAAGAAAAAAGGAGAGGGTGAGATGTATGCGTCTAGACAACAAAGATTGAATCCACATACTTTTTTTCGCTTTTCACAGCACTGCTAATGAAATTGAGGTTATATTTTTATTTATTTTATTTTTTATTTTTTTGCCATCAATGCAGTTTCTCCTTCTGGTAATGTTGCATGAGCCATTTCTGTCTCATTTGAAGAATCTTTATTGCCTATGAAAAACATTCAGTTGGATTTGTAGCATTTATAAATGTATGTTTATACAGTGAAAAGTGTCATTGTATTAATACATATAACCAAAGAAAAAAAAGTTCTTTCATTATTTACTCACTCATGTCGTTCCAGACTTGTATGCTGTTAAATTTCAGTATATTCATCACACAAAGCATTGCATTGTGTTAACACTTGGAATATAGTGCACAAGTCATGTGAACTACTTGTCTTGTTGTGTTTTGTCTTTGTAAGTCCTTGGTCACTATGAACTGTTGAATGGAAAGTAAAAAATGTTCCAAGGAAAAATAACAGCATACAGGTTTGGAACAACATGAGAGTAAGTAAATAATGAATTTTCATTTTGGGTGAACTGTGCCTTAAAATGCAACCTCTTTGTTGTATGGCACTTTCTTCTCCCAGAATAGCTGCTTTCTAGCTGTTTTTCATTTTCACCCTTAGGTCTGAGATGTTTTTCTGTTTTCCTCTGAAGAAACTGCTTGAGACTTTGTTGTTTTCCGTGTTCCCTCAGGAAGCTGAGCCTTTCCACAACTACACCGGCTGCATTGAAATAATCGAAATTAATAAGCTCAGAAGATTCCGTGTGGACCATTCCATTGCCAGGAACAATGTTGACAACTGCAGGTAATTGAACCTGATTCTCCATCAGGAATCAATACAGTTCTGTGCAGTGTTGGGGAGTCTAAATTCATTTTAAATGATTCATATTATTGAATCAGTTTGTTCAAAAAGAAACGATTCATTTATTTTTTTGTCACTGTAGAAATTCTAGCACAGAATTTTGTACCTTTTTTTTTTATAGAGAAATACTGAACTTTGCAGTTCATCACTTCATTTTTTTTGAACTATTAAAAAAAAAAAAATGTAAATTTGTCTGATTAATGCTGATTAATGTGACTGATTTATCACAAGATTCATTCATTCAATAAACCTCAATGTTATTAAGCCAGATAAATGCTACTCTGAATAAATCTGAAAATTCTTAATCTGAAGGTATATATATTTTAAAATATTTTTCACTTTAAGGAGGCTCCTACATATATCCATAATAGCCTTCAATGTACAGTAGCTAAATACTGATTTTAAACATTATCATGAATTAATTTAAACAATGAGTAGTTTGGAAAGCTACAGTTTGGAATTAGCTTTCCCAACACTGATTTCAGGGAAAGCTCCACTTTGTTGCTTCCATTTAAAAAAAAAAAAAAAAAAAAAATGTATTTTTCCTTTTGTCTCATGGCTCTTGAAATGTGCTATTTGCCAGCCTTGTCAGCCATCTCTCAAGCACACAATCTATAATTTAGCACGTCACTTGAGTGCACAGGTGCTGTACGTTCATGCTGTGTACAAATTGCTCAACAAGAGTGAGATTCTAGGGATATTTAAGTGTGTGGCTTCACACATTGTGTATTAGTGTTCCAAAGAAAATGCAAGCACTCATTTTGACTTTGGGTTTTTCTGTAGAAAGGCCTTTTTCAAGCAGTAGGAAATGAGTCTTGAGCCAAGCATGAGATTGGTGACCACACAGACTTGTTAATATTTAAATGAGGTAGATTTGCGGCCTCTCTTTATTATCATATATTATTTATTCTGTTCTGTCATCTGTCTGGAATTGCAGTGAAATGGGGAGATGGGGTTTCCAAAAAGAACAGCAATTTGTGGCATCTTATATGGTGCTCACTTACAATTTAAAGGAAACATCAGTCAGGGCCTTTAGTAAGATATATCATGGTGGTTCTGTGAGTTCTGATTTAGTGTTCACTTAATTGCAGAGGTGATTGAAATGTAGGCATAACTGTGTTTTGAGAGTTTCTTACTATATAATCCCTCTATTAATAATAATATAATATATAATATAATATATTATTAATAATAATAAATAATAGATTTTTCAGGACATTGTGATGAATGTTAACATAAATTTCACATCGTCATCATTTACTCACCATCATGAACCTATATGCCCTTCTTTCTTCCGTCTAACATAAACCGAGGTGTTTAGCAAAATGTTGGATCTGCTCTTTCCCATAAAATGACAGCGTATTGATATAATGTCTCGGGTGTCTGAAATCATTTCCAGGATGCTTCCTAGCTGTATTTAGATTTAAATGTCAGTACTGATGTGCATCCATTTTGTGTTGAACAGCATAATTAATATAGATTTTTAATATGCATGTGAGTATGGTTTTAATTTTACAAATGGGGCTTGTCTGTGTTGTGTGTAATTATAAGATTAAGGAATGTAGAGGAGGTTGCTCCATATCCTTTGCCCCTCTGATTAAAACTCTAGGGGGGAATTCACTAAGAATGAATGTCACCCACTGATAGCGCTGCATATTTGCATGCGCAGTCTGCATTGTTTTAGCGCCCAATTCACTAAAGGAATTATGCAAATCAGGTAAATGTCCACAAAATTCTGTCAATCTGCATTGTGTAATTCTTGATCTTTTGGGTCATTTCTGAGTGCTAGGTTGTGTAGGAAGCACACAAAAACATATTTCTGTCTATCTATTTGTCTGTCTATCTATCTATCTATCTGTCTATCTGTCTGTCTGTCTGTCTGTCTATCTATCTATCTATCTATCTATCTATCTATCTGTCTATCTGTCTGTCTGTCTGTCTGTCTGTCTATCTATATCTGTCTGTCTGTCTGTCTACCCTATCTGTCTGTCTGTCTGTCTGTCTATCTATTTGTCTGTGTATCTGTCTATCTATCTATCTATCTATCTATCTATCTATCTATCTATCTATCTATATCTGTCTGTCTGTCTGCCTATCTGTCTGTCTGTCTGTCTGTCTATCTGTTTGTCTGTCTGTGTATCTATCTATCTGTCTGTCTCTGTCTGTGTATCTATATCTCTGTCTGTCTGTCTGTCGGTCTATCTATCTATCTATCTATCTATCTATCTATCTATCTATCTCTGTCTGTCTATCTATTTGTCTGTCTGTGTATCTATCTATCTATCTATCTATCTATCTATCTGTCTGTCTGTCTGTCTGTCTGTCTGTCTGTCTCTGTGTATCTATATCTCTGTCTGTCTGTCTGTCGATCTATCTATCTATCTATCTATCTATCTGTCTGTCTGTCTGTCTGTCTGTCTGTCTGTCTGTCTGTCTGTCTGTCTGTCTCTGTCTGTGTATCTATATCTCTGTCTGTTTGTCTATCTATCTATCTGTCTGTCTGTCTATTTGTCTGTATCTATTTGTCTGTCTGTGTATCTATCTATATGTCTGTCTGTCTGTGTATCTATCTATCTGTCTGTCTGTCTATCTATCTATCCGTCTGTCTGTCTGTCTATCTGTCTATTTATCTGTCTTTCTGTCTAATCTATATATCTCTCTGTCTGCATGTATCTGTCTGTCTGTCTAGTTTTCTAGTTAAAAATTATGGTAATGTGAATCTCTTTGAATTTAACATTTAATTCTGCGTCCTTACATTCAAATTTCATTTGCTATTCTGGATCCTGTTTGGTACCTCAAATTAAATTCAGGAATTGAATTGGACTTTAAACAGCATCCTCAATTAAATTATGAATGCCACACAACCCTGCCACAAACATCTCTTTTAAATGACATTTCATTTATCGCTTGCTTTTTTACCATAAATGGATGTGATTAGGCTCATATAGCACTGAGTTTCGTAAATAAGGGAGCAATTGTGAATAATTTGCCTGGATAAACTGGATTGCAAGTGGTTAGTGAATTAAATGCATGATTTTGCTCTGAAATAATTGTTAGTGATTAGTAAATTTGCCCCATGGTAATGTATTTCAGTGGATCCATTTTTAATCCTCGCCTTTTCATTTGCTCACATATTATTTACTGTAGGTCTCAATGGCATCATGACCCACCAGCAAACTCCACAGATTCCCCTCCTCAGCTCATCACATTGGAAACCCCTCCTGGTGGGCGTATCAGAATATTCCCACCCACCCAGCCTTCACCTGTCTGCCCGCAGGGGCTCTGTCTCAACGGCGGAGTGTGTCGGCCCGTCTCTCTGCCCAGCGGAGCCTCGTCTTTTTTTTGTGATTGTCCTCTGCACTTCATGGGACGCTTGTGTGAACAAGGTGATACCTCTGGTTCTTTTCCCCCTCCACATCACAGCAAAAAAAACTTATTTTGTAATATGACTATAGCTACTAACCTTAACCTAACTCTGATGAGTGGTCAAATTTGGTGTGGTGCTTTAAAAAAAGACAATTTGATTGATATCATAAAACATAGTACCTCACCTGCAAAAGCGGAAACTGATCTACCACCAAACATTTTTACTAATAAAAAATACAGAAGCAGTGTTGGAGGCAGATGTGTTGGTACATTTTCGTAAATGGTAAAATGAAAACCTTGCCCTGTTGTTGGACCAGGGATGACTTTAAATAATTCATGCTGTGATTAACGCAAGATCCATATAAGCAAGTTGTAATGTCAGAAACCCTTCTATCTGCTCACCTCTGAGTTCTACTACAAATGAGATAGTGACCCTGTCACCCGTGTTCTCCAGATTCATTTTACCTCCTCTGCCTCATGCCAGAATAAGACATGAATGATATTAAATTCTGGTGTAGTGAAAAAGTCTCTTACACAGTGAACCCAATTGATATTGACTGACACTCAACTTACTGTACTGAGCTGTCATGGAAGAATATTTCACACTTTAACAATTTGCTAAACTCTAAACTGACAACGGACCTTTTCTTTTATCAAAATCACCACCTGAGGAAAACTGAAAAAACAGAAATTTTATGCACTCCCAGCAGTTGGGTATTCATTGTAATGTGCTCCTTTATAGTGCTAATTGCTTTTTTATTGTATTTTGCTCCAGCTCCTGCTGACTCACTATGTTTTGCCCTGTATCAATAAGCCAATGCTCAGGTAAAGAGCTAATTTGCTGAGCTACAAGTTCATCTGTCTCTATTGATGTAACATTGAGATTCTCTGGCGGTGAGACGCCGGTCTTCAAATTAACTAAAGATCATTCATTCTTCTTTCAGGTTTTCTATTTTTGTGCAGTGCCAGGCATTGATTGATGTGTTTGTGAACAGACCTTTTCAGATGAAGCTGTCAGTATTTTCATATTTATTTACTGCTAATTATGGGAAACATACTTGGTATTTTCCATGTATATGGCACAAAAGGACTTGAAATGAAATGAAATGAAAATGAAAACTAAAAGACTTTCAAATCACATGAGCCAATATTTTATTCACAATAGAACATAGATAACATAACATAAATGTTTAAACTGAGAAATTTTACACTTTTATCCACTAAATGAGCTCATTTCAAATTTGATGCCTGCTACAGGTCTCAAAAAAGTTGGCACAGGGGCAACAAATGGCTGAAAAAGCAAGAAATTTTGAAAAGATTCAGCTGGGAGAACATCTAGCAACTAATTAAGTTAATTGATATCAGGTCTGTAACATGATTAGCTATAAAAGGGATGTCTTAGAGAGGCAGAGTCTGTCAGAAGTAAAGATGGGCAGAGCTGTGAAAGTGCGTAAAAAGATTGTGGAATTTCTTTAAAAACAATGTTCCTCAACGTCAAATTGCAAAGGCTTTGCAAATCTCATCATCTACAGTGCATAACATCATCAAAAGATTCAGAGAAACTGGAGAAATCTGTGCGTAAGGACAAGACCTTTAAACTGAGCAGTGTTGTACCCCAAACACTGCTCAGTTTAAATGGTCCGCTATCCATCTGTACCAGTTGGCGCACGCAACGCCCAACCAAACACATTTTTGCGCATGTGCAGGATCATGTTTTAAGTGGATATTGAAACAAGAGTGAAATGCAAAGCCTTGTTTACATAAGGAAGAGTAGTTCAGCAAGCAATAAATGTTACGTTGCGAATATTAAACGTTTGGATTCTTCCCGAATGAGAGAGGTAGGCTATGTGAGCCCAGTTCAGTTTTGCTTTAAATAAATTCATTTCTGCTTTATAATGAATGCCACTATAGCCTAATTTGTGTTTTAATTTATAATATATAGCTACTTATTTTTCGTGCTTGTTCTGTTCGGAATAAAATAAATTTAAAGGATTTTCTGTAGAGTGAAGTTCTAAAATAACCAAGTTTATATATATTAATAATGTTTGTAAGTAGCCTATTTAGTTTTATTTACCGGTATTTTTATTTAAATTAATTTTATTGTTTGCAATTACGAGGTTGAGGGTTGTTTTTAGAGTAAGATAAATTTCTTTTTTCTACTTACTCTTCATGGCCGGGTTACGTTTCTCTGTGTCGTAAACAATAGGGCGAGGCTTCTAAAATTTGGGGCGTGATATTTAAATGACGACTGTTTTCAGCCGCCACAATTATCAACACCCGTTCATTCGTGCGACGGAATTGGCCACATACGAAAGTTTAATGAATCACACATGAGCGTTGTCATGAGCTGATTTTTTTTGTTCGGATGTACGCTGGTTTCTACGTTTGTTTGATAAATGAATGAAAGGTATATAAAGGTTTTAGAGCAACATATGCTCCACCTCCAGACGACGTCTATTTCAGGGAAGGCATTGTGAATTTCAGCAGGACAATGCAAAACTACATACTGCAGCTATTACAACAGCATGGCTTCGTTGTAGAAGAGTCCTGAATTGCAGTCCACATCTTTCACCTATAGAGAACATTTGGCGCATCATTAAAGGAAAAATACGTCAGGCAAGAATGGGACCAAATTCCAACACCAAAACTCCAGAAACTCATAACCTTGATGCCCAGACGTCTTCAAACTTTTCTGAAAAGAAGAGGAGATGCTACACCATGGTAAACATGCCCCTGTCCCAACTATTTTGAGACCTGTAGCAGGCATCAAATTTGAAATGAGCTCATTTTGTGCATAAAAATTTAATATTTCTCAGTTTAAACATTTGTTATGTTATCTATGTTCTATTGTGAATAAAATATTGGCTCATGTGATTTGAAAGTCTTTTAGTTTTCATTTTATTCAAATTTAAAAAACGTCCCAACATTTCTGGAATTCGGGTTGTAGTTTTATACTTAGTCTAAAATTAAAATTATAATTAAATAAAAAAGTAGTTGAATTGATTTTCAGTGCATTTTTACTATTTTTATTTTATTATGATTTTATTAACTAATTTTATAATATAAAAATTGTTTATAATACAATAAAATATTATTATAACATTTATTTTTTTATAATAAAACATATTCTTTAATTCTAGTGACCCTTAATAACTGAGCTTATGTGCAACCATGTTGCAACCACATTTTTCAGTTGTAGTCTTTTAAAAAGGCATCTGAAATAATAAACTAAGTGCAATGTATTGTTGTCAACAATATAGTTTTTTCGATACATAGCAATACTGAAATATCTGAAACGCTTCCAATACTCATTTTCCGCAGAATAGATACACTATACCAGCTGCGCTTTCTCGCTTTCTCATCTCTCCAACAGCGAGTTTAATTTGCTCCGGATGAATATTGTTGGTGTTGCAGTGCTTGAATTGTGGCATGGGATTGCACGTACTGTGCATAATTTGACTCATTGGACTCATCACCCAAAGCGTGCACACATAAAGCCACCTCTCAGTACTAAATTGAGTTCTTCTTCACTGCTTATTGCACTTAAACTGTAAAAGACGTAAACACAGTCAGTTGTATTTTAAGTGAACGTAAACACTTGAGAAAGAAAACGCATGTGTAACAGTATAATGGATCCGTGCTTCAGGCCCAATATATCTGCTGCCAAATTATGAGATAATATTAAAAATATCTATATGGCAGTTTTTCCCCAGGGTATCGATGTCAAAATTTTGGCCAGTGAAAATGTGGAGTGGCTAGTAACTTTGGAAAACCACTAGTCACAGTGTCTGGTGAGCAAAAAAGCTAATGTCAAGCCCTGCTCTTAAGGTTGATGACCAACATTTTATGAAGGTTAAGCACCTGAGCCCAGTAACAGAAGAAGAAAAAAATAGTACATTTTTACTCTCGTCATGGAATATCCCACTTGAAACCTAATTGTATAGAGATGAGCATATTACACAAACACAGACATATGTGAAGACGTCTTTGCATTTACTAATATGTATTGTTTTGAAATTGAGAACTTATAGTACACATTAACTGAACATCGTAGTGCATTCAATGCAACTGCTTTTTGAATCACTGATGAAAATGTTTTTCCATATACAAAGTGGACCAGTGGCAAATTCTAATGCTGCTGAAAAGCAGTTTTCCAGTCCTCCCTCTTAGCTCTTCTTCTTTATTGTAAATTCTAGTTTCTAACACCTGACAGAAGTTGAAAGAGAATCTGCTTTTCAGTTCCCTTTTTTCTCATTTTTTTTTTTTTTTTCTTTTCACAGACAAGTAGAGCAGAGCTTTTAGTTTCAAAGCTGTATATTTTTTTCTTTATATTTCTATTTTGACAATGTCAGCCCTATATAGAAATAAAATTGTTGTTCAAAGTCAGTAAGAAGGATCAAGGATAGGTGCATCATTAGGAGGAATTAAAAGGACAGCAACAGTAATAGTGGTGTAATAATATTATAAGGCTTGAGAAAACAAGAAAAAATTTGCATGACTAGGGAAGAAATGCATTTCAGATGCAATTAGTTGAATTTCCCAAATTAAATTTCCAAATGACCACTTTCAATTCATCTATGGTCTGTGGCAATGTTTTGTTTATACAGAGCAACTTGACTATTGTTACCTAATTTTATTGATTCTGTTAATATATAATGTTTAATAGAAAACAAACATAAAACAGCATGGGGTCTTTTATGATTTCTAAAACCTATCATTTCTAAGGTTATAGGTTAGTGAGAGGCTATCAGCTCTAGATAAACTGACCTTCTTGTCACTATAATTTAGTCTTCTCATAATTACCCTGCCCGTTGACCAGCTAGCATCAGCAAACATGTCAAGGCAAAACCGCAACAAACATCCTGAGGGTGAAGGGGTGAGGAAGATGAGAGGGTGTCTGTGACTTCATGATGGAAAGGGAGCGATTGGGTCACACTGAATCTCTTCAGTGTCACATGACAAATAAGAGGACAACTGGCCTCAGAGATTATATACCAGTCTAGTAGCCTTTCATTTTGTGTGTTGTATGGTTGAACCTGTAAAAAAGATGAATGATGTGTCTCCACTTACTTCCACTGTAGAAAAATGAAGCCAAAGCATCCCAAAAACGGTTGTTGCCGATTACGTCATTTGGATACAGAGTCTGCACAGTAGTGAACTTGAGGTGGAGTCATGGTATCAAGGACCCGCTCACACTTCTGCGCCCACAGACTCAATTGCAAGCACAGCTGTCAATCATGATGTTACACCTCGTTTTTATAGCATTAAATAACTAACTAAAACCAAACTTACTGGAAAAACGAACACTTGAACATATGTCAGTGTTACGAGTCCCGGGCGTGGAACACGTAAACAGATTACAAAAACCCCTGAATTATCAGGAGAAGTAAACACAAGAAAAGATCAGTGGCTTTCCTCAATCGCAGCTTGTAGCGTCTGAAGTAAACACAATGCGCATCACCATAGCAACCCACAACAGACTCCCTCTAGAGGCAATAGTTGTATTTTCTTTTAAAACTTCAGTCTTAAGTGGTGATAATTAATGACTCAGTGTACAATAAACTCTTTGTCAAATAAATAAAGAAATAAATACATAAATAATTAAATAAATGCATAAATAAATAAATATTAATACCAAAAGACACATTACCTTGTGATTACACATGGGTGTATCACACACTCCCCAGCAAAGAAAAGATGGCTCCTGCCAGCATAATCTTAATAACACTTGCGTGGGACTCTTTCAGCCTAATAATCTCACCAATAGCTGGGTCCAATCTCTGTGCCTTTTGCAGTTCATCATGACTTAGTTTTCCTAGGACTTCACCAGCATCACTCTCAATTCGATCTTCCTGAACCTGGTTAAGAGCAGCGACCCAAGCAACATCCTTTTGTTCGGCAGCCCTAGTGCCCTCCCATGTGGTTTTGACGATTTCACTAGACAACTCTTCTGTGCACTCTGTGATGTAATTGTTGATATCCATTGGGCACCGGGAAAGACTGTCTGCATCCACATTCACTTTTCCAGGTCTGTACTTGATATCAAACCTGAAGTCTGAGAGTTCTCCAACCCATCTATACCCCACAGCATTGAGTTTGGCAGTAGTCATTATGTAAGTCAGAGGGTTATTGTCTGTATAAACTGTGAAGTGTTGGGAATAAAATAGATAGTCCCGAAACTTCTCACAGATTGCCCACTTTAGTGCAAGGAATTCAAGTTTCCCTGAATGGAGTCTGTAATTCCTCTCTGCCGGTGTCAGTGTTCTTGATCCATAGCCAATGACTCTCATTTTCCCAGCCTGCCGTTGATAAAGTACAGCTCCAAGTCCTTGTTCTGAAGCATCTGTATGAAGTGTGAAAGGCAAATCAAAATCAGGATATGCAAGTACAGGTGGAGTAGTCAAAGCTTCAACTAATCTGCACAGAATCCTTTGATGTTCTTCCTTCCACTCAATGGGTGTTCGCGATGGTAATTGAACATTTTTCTTTCCATCTACCTTTGGTTTTGTTTGAACAGACCCCATTCTAGCTTGTTTTACTTGCAAGAGGTCGTATATTGGCTTGGCAATGCGAGAGAAATCCTGGACGTAAGATCGATAGTAACTCAGAAACCCCAGCATCTTCCGGACTTCTCCAACCGTGGTAGGCTTCTTTGTTTTCCAGGCCCGTACAGCATCTAAATCTTTAGGATCTATCCTGACTCCTTCTGCGCTGACCAGTCGCCCAACGTATCGCACTTCTTTTTTGAACATCTCACACTTGGTTGGTCTTAGCTTAACTCCATGTCGCTGTAAAGCTTGCAACACCTTCCGTAGTCTTTCCACGTGTTCTTCGAATGTCTTCGCATAACACAGAATATCGTCAAGGTAAGGGATACAGCATTCATCCCTCAGAGAGTCCAACATCTCCTCCATGCTTCGTTGAAAGGCAGCAGGTGCGTTGGTTAATCCAAAAGGAATTCGTACCCACTCATAGAGGCCCCAAGGAGTAATGAAAGCAGTCAGATGTCGTGATCCCTCCGCAATAAAGCCTTGGTGATAAGCTTTCCCTTGATCCAAAATCGAGAACCAGCTATACCCTCCCAACGTGTCAGTGAGGTCTTGAATCCGAGGAAGGGGATGCCTATCAGGGACAGTTTTCTTGTTAAGTAGTCTGTAGTCAACACAAAGTCGAAGTGTTCCATCCTTCTTTCTGACACATACAACTGGTGCAGAATAGGGGGACTTTGACTTCACAATCCACCCTCTGGCCAGGAGATCTTGGATGTACTCTCTCACTTCTTTATGTAGTGGCTTGGGAACTGAGGAGTAGGCTCTCTGAACAGGAATGTTGTCAATCAAGTTGATGGACATCTGCAAACTTGGGACACAGCCTACATCTTCGTCATTGTATGCAAATGCCATAGACTCTTCGTACAACATCCTCTTTGCTATCCTTTGTTGCTCCTCAGTCAAGTGACTTAGATCTACAGGTGGATCCCAATGCTCTGTTACTGTAATACTGTTGTTATCTGCTCCTTCTTGGGTCTCTGCACTGTTAACTTCCAGAGGAACTGGTTCTGCTATTTGGTCTGTCTCCACAATTTTCTTAATGGACTGTATGCTCCCGAGTGTCGTTCGTCGTGGTAAGATAATGTCATGTCTAGTATGATTTTCTATTGGAATGCTAATGAACGGTTTTTGTCTTCCACAGACTTCCAGCAATCCATCTCCAAGATCAAGTCTCTCAAGTTGTGGATTGTCTACATTGGTCTCAAACAAGATGGCAGGATCTGACAAATCAAAATCTACAGGTATGGAACATTTGATCTGTGCCAGTCGACCTGATGGAATAACAACATCCTGACGTCCAACTTTGACAATGGCCTCGGTATCACAAGATGACTTTTGTGTCTGTATGAAGTTTACTATCACCTCAGCCTGATCATCTTCAATCTCCATGGCTCCCTTTAGCAGCGTAGTGATAGTTGCAAGAACACTTGCACCAGTCGTCTGTCCTTTTACCAGCTGTTCAATGACGTTAAATCCCAGGAGGGGTCGTTCAAGAGCCATTTTACCCACCAGGAAAGGAACTTGAATGGCTAACTGTGGATCACTGTTGCCAGGGAGGTTCACTGTTGCTTCAACCCACCCATCGAATGGTAAGACATCTCCATTAACGGCCAAGACATGAAGAGGTTTGGATCCCATTAGTTCACTCAGAGGTCGTAAGTGCTGACTGGGTAAATAGGTTCTTTTCCATGTCTGATCAATGATACTGACCTGAGCACCTGTATCAAGTAGGGCGGTCACGGCATAACCATTAATGTTACACTTCAACAAGCATTTGTTTCCAATTAGCTCTGCTACTCTGTTCTGTTTCGAGTTTGTCTTTCTAGACACGGAAGAGCAGGCTGCACTGTTTGCATTGGCTTCACGTACTCTGTTTTCTGGGAATCTTTCTCCAGTTGACAATCTCAGTTCAGTAGTCTGGTAAGTATTCCTTGTGCCCCTTGCCCTTTTACCACATCCAATGGCTCGGTGTCCTTCTTCTCCACAGATGAAGCAGTGGTTGCATGAGCTGTTACCCTCCTCTATACACCTCGGACACCCATACGGCCCTCCTCTTCTTGCTGGTGTTGGTCTATGTCCAGCATGTGAACCAGCTCCCGTTTGTGCGGAGCAGTGACATGGCCATTTAGCTTCTTTCAAAGTGTCAATTGTACTTTTTAAAGCTTCTACTTGAGCGCTTAGTTCTTGTATGGTTTTTGTCTTGCTCTTTTTTTGCATTTTGGTGTTTGATTCACTCTCGTCTGATCCTGAGTCAATCTGTGCGCTATGAGCTTGAGTCTGTTTTCGCTGTATGGCTTGGCCTAATCTTCGTTGGCGCTCACTTTCCTCACTTGAGATCTTTGTCACTTGTTTCAGTAGTGTTTCATCAGTTACTGTGTGGTTTGTGAGCAAAGGTCTTAGTTCACTTCTTATGTCGTTGTACTTGGGAAGGAAACCCTGATGTATAGTACGCAGGAACACATTCTGGACCGTTCTTGACTCATATTCAATGTTAGTGTTACTCTGCGTGGAAGCGAAAATCACTTTCTGTTTCAGTCCTATTACACGATATAGGAACTGTTGCGGTGTTTCATTCTCTCGCTGTCTGGTGCTCATCAGCTCTTGGAAAAGCTCACTGCTGCTCCTTTCACTCATGTGAGACTGCAGAAAACTTTTCAGTTCAGTCACAGTTAAATCATCTTTGTTAATGAGCATCTCTTTGAATTGTCCTGGTTTCACTATGCGCAGAACAGCTTGAATGATCTCACTCTCTGTGTAGTTTGCTTTGAAGCCTTCGTCGATCTGCTTACACAAATTGTTGTATCCGATGTCAGATGTGTTGTCACCCACCTGCCCCCCATATATCTTGAATTCTCTACGTGGTAAGTATGATAAATCTCTCAAGTACAACATGCTATCAGACTGTCTGGGTGGTAGATGTCTTGTATTTTGTGTGCTACCCTGCTCTGTGAGAGGTGATTGTTCTACTCGTCCAACAGTAGATGGAATTTTAAACTCAGACAGCTTCCTTCCTAGAGAGTAGCTTCTCATACTCTAAAAACTGTGCATCACCATTGGCACTTATGGGTAGTGGTGATGAAAATGTTTGCATATGTGGACTTGCTGATTGTGTTTGTGTTCGTTTTACTGGTGTAGGTGTTTTCGTGTACACATCTGTTTCAATTAAATCATACATAGAATGATCACTTACAACAGTTACACGTTTCTGAATAAGCTCATCAATACTGTCTTTTAAAAACAGTAACTGTGCGTAACCTTGATCTTCTAGTTTTGTTAATGTTTTGCTGTGCATGTAGGAAGAGATGAAGTTGAAACAACCTTCTTCGTCGTCTCTGGATATGGTGGAAGAATCCTGACCTGCAGATGGGATGATGCTCTCAGCTACCTGACACAGTTCACCAGCAGTCAGTGTATAAAGGCTTTTCTTGATTTTCCAGACCAGTTGCTTCCTTTCGTCGGCCATCTTGTCCAGCTTCAGACCCTCTCACGACCCTTAGCGATGCGTCGCCTTCCTCTCAGCTCGGTCCCTTTTAGCTCTCTGGACGTCAGCAGCTGTCACAAGGTCACACGCAACTCTTTTTGTCGTCGTCTCGTCGTCGTACAGTCTGGATCCCAAAACTGGCCTCACACTCTGGATGTAAATCTCGGTGGAACCTCCATGAATCTGTTACGAGTCCCGGGCGTGGAACACGTAAACAGATTACAAAAACCCCTGAATTATCAGGAGAAGTAAACACAAGAAAAGATCAGTGGCTTTCCTCAATCGCAGCTTGTAGCGTCTGAAGTAAACACAATGCGCATCACCATAGCAACCCACAACGGACTCCCTCTAGAGGCAATAGTTGTATTTTCTTTTAAAACTTCAGTCTTAAGTGGTGATAATTAATGACTCAGTGTACAATAAACTCTTTGTCAAATAAATAAAGAAATAAATACATAAATAATTAAATAAATGCATAAATAAATAAATATTAATACCAAAAGACACATTACCTTGTGATTACACATGGGTGTATCACATCAGCGTGATAAGAACTACCTAAAATAATGATTTTTTAGTTTGGCTCACATCCCATTCGATTACAAGTACAGGTGCTGGTCATATAATTAGAATATCATCAAAAAGTTGATTTATTTCAATAATTCCATTCAAAAAGTGAAACTTGTATATTATATTCATTCATTACACACAGACTGATATATTTCAAATGTTTATTTCTTTTAATTTTGATGATTATAACTGACAACTCAGGAAAATCCCAAATTCAGTATCTCAGAAAATTAGAATATTGTGAAAAGGTTCAATATTGAAGACACCTGGTGCCACACTCTAATCAGCTAATTAACTCAAAACACCTGCAAAGGCCTTTAAATGGTCTCTCAGTCTAGTTCTGTAGGCTCCACAATCATGGGGAAGACTGCTGACTTGACAGTTGCCCAAAAGACGACCATTGACACCTTGCACAATGAGGGCAAGACACAAAAGGTCATTGCAAAAGAGGCTGGCTGTTCACTGAGCTCTGTGTCCAAGCACATTAATAGAGAGGCGAAGGGAAGGAAAAGATGTGGTGGAAAAAAGTGTACAAGCAATAGGGATAACCGCACCCTGGAGATGATTGTGAAACAAAACCCATTCAAAAATGTGGGGGAGATTCACAAAGAGTGGACTGCAGCTGGAGTCAGTGCTTCAAGAACCACTACGCAACAGACGTATGCAAGACATGGGTTTCAGCTGTCGCATTCCTTGTGTCAAGCCACTCTTGAACAACAGACAGCGTCAGAAGCGTCTCGCCTGGGCTAAAGACAAAAAGGACTGGACTGCTGCTGAGTGGTCCAAAGTTATGTTCTCTGATGAAAGTAAATTTTGCATTTCCTTTGGAAATCAGGGTCCCAGAGTCTGGAGGAAGAGAGGAGAGCCACACAATCCACGTTGCTTGAGGTCCAGTGTAAAGTTTCCACAGTCAGTGATGGTTTGGGTTGCCATGTCATCTGCTGGTGTTGGTCCACTGTATTTTCTGAGGTCCAAGGTCAACGCGGCTGTATACCAGGAAGTTTTAGAGCACTTCATGCTTCCTGCTGCTGACCAACTTTATGGAGATGCAGATTTCATTTTCCAACAGGACTTGGCACCTGCACACAGTGCCAAAGCTACCAGTACCTGGTTTAAGGACCATGGTATCCCTGTTCTTAATTGGCCAGCAAACTCGCCTGACCTTAACCCCATAGAAAATCTATGGGGTATTGTGAAGAGGAAGATGCGATATGCCAGACCCAACAATGCAGAAGAGCTGAAGGCCACTATCAGAGCAACCTGGGCTCTTATAACACCTGAGCAGTGCCACAGACTGATCGACTCCATGCCACGCCGCATTGCTGCAGTAATTCAGGCAAAAGGAGCCCCAACTAAGTATTGAGTGCTGTACATGCTCATACTTTTCATGTTCATACTTTTCAGTTGGCCAAGATTTCTAAAAATCCTTTCTTTGTATTGGTCTTAAGTAATTTTCTGAGATACTGAATTTGGGATTTTCCTTAGTTGTCAGTTATAATCATCAAAATTAAAAGAAATAAGCATTTGAAATATATCAGTCTGTGTGTAATGAATGAATATAATATACAAGTTTTACTTTTTGAATGGAATTAGTGAAATAAATAAACTTTTTGATGATATTCTAATTATATGACCAGCACCTGTATAGGGTGGAGTTTAAGACCTATACTGCAGCCAGCCACCAGAGGGCGATCAAATTTTTTTTTTGGCTTCAGTTTTTAGGACGTGTGATGATGGTGTGGCATAAATTGAAGGACCACAGACAGAAACATAGAAGTTTAACACCAGTTTAACCTGAACAACTGGTCGATATCCTGTATTCCTGTTCAGGGTGGAAACAATTCAAACAGCATCACTTTTTATTCACTTTCCCAATCAACAGGAACTTGAAATAAGGATTTGTGTATGAGGCAGTTTAGTGACCACTCAGCTTGTTTAAATCTCCGTGTCTGAGACCATCTTGACTCCTGTGAGGTTTACCATTAAAGTCTCTTTCTACTGTACAGTAAGTTAATTACAAAGAAGGCAAAAGAGATTTAAGGACATTTTTATATGATTTTTGCTTCTCTGTGATGTCTCCCTGGTGGGACTTTTACAACTTGAGAGTAAAGTGAGTGTGTTAAATCAGCCGCAATGTTTCCTTGCTGTTCATATTGGGAACCACTGCTGGATGGATAATGAATTTTTTGTAATGTTTTCCCATCACAAATGCACCTAACTAAATTATTATTGTCTCAGGTTCTGGAAACCCTCTAGATTTATTGCTTTGCCGAATTGTATCATTTAAGTATGACACAGAAAATATGTGCTTGCTCAATGAAGCTTTTAAGCAATATTTGTTTAAATAACTTTTTTATTCCCTTTTCATAAGGCACACTTGGATCCAAGATTTTCCTTTTCATAGATATTTATTTTTTTTATTTAAAGAGATTTTCACCTAATGCATTAGGTATCATGAACAATCAACAGTACATTTGCAACATTAATTTCGGATAATATTAATTTCTACATATATTAATACATTTTCAGTTTTTGTTTTTACATTTTCCAGGTGACATTAATATTAGTTATGTTAGTTATGTAAAAAAAAAAAAAAAAAAAATATATATATATATATATATATATGAAGACTTTAAGATGCAAAAGCCTCTAATTGCAATCTGAAATTTTCTTCTAAAATGAGCATTTTTATCAAGCTCGTATATTTAGGTTCAGTAATTTCTCTTTAATGGCAATTAATAGGTCCTTTTCATTGCCATTAAAGTGAAATTACTGAACATAAACATACAAGCTTGATAAAAATGCTCATTTTAGAAGAAAAGTAGTTGATTCCTGTGATGGTAAAGCTGAATTTCCAGCAAAACAATGATCTTTGATAAACAAAAAAGTTAAAAAGAACAGCATTTATTTGAAATAGTAATCTTTTGTAAAGTGTTTTTGTCACTTTTGATCAATTTAATATGAAAGCTTGTTTCAGCCACGGAATAAAAAAAAATAGATCACTGCATCTTTTTATCTTACAATTGTGACTTTTTTATTTTGAGTTTATATTTCGAAATTCTGACTTTTTTCCTCAGAAAAAAGGTGAAAAAAGACTGAATTTTTCTCAGAATTGTGACTTTGTCACAATTCTGACTTTATAACTCGCAATTGTGAGTTTATATCTCGCAATTCTGACTTTATAACACATAATTGCAACTTTATATCTTGCAATTCTGACCTTATACCTCGCAACTGCGAATTTATATCACGCAATTCTGACTTTATATCTTGCGATTCTGACTTTATAACTCGAAATTCTGAGAAAAAAAGATGTAAACTCGCAAGTCAGAATTGTGAGATAAAAAGTCGCAATTAACTTTTACATTTTTTATCCAGTGGCAGAAAAGCTTCCATAATTTAATGCATCCATGCTAAATAAAAGTATTATTTTCTTTACAGACCATATTACTGACCATAGTTTTTGAACTGCACTTGTATATTATGATCAAATACGAATAAACAGTGCACAATAGTATAAGTTAACATTAACCTATAAATTAATAAATGTTTAAATAAATAAAAGAACTCTGATACCTAATGCATAAACTATGTTAAACTAAACATTAACAATCTGAACCTTATTGTAAAGTGTTACCAGTTTATGCATACAGTATGCTGTACACTCAGTCCTACATTATAGTCAAGAATATGGTAAGCGAAATACAATACCCACACATATACAAGTGAAATTTGAATAGTCAAAAAAAAATGTGATGTCAGCAATGTTCCTAATGACAAGTTGTCATCAAGATGAAATGACTTTATTTGCCTCTCAGCATTTTTCACAGCTTGGTCAGATCGTGCCCTCCTTTGGGAGCTACGGATGCACATGTGCCTTACACCTCAAGAGTAATAATACAGACAAGGTTTGGTGTCAGGGCATTAGTATATATACAAGATGGTTTGCTCTGTATAAAACTGCTCAGCTTGCTTTCTGACTTATTTTGGGGCATAATCTTGACACACGAATCTCTAAAGGAGGAAAGAGCTCTGTGCTGCACATACTGTATGGTGCACGCTGTACTTCGGAGAGCATTTACAGCTGTCTGTCACTTTGTCTATTTATCTGTTTCAGGATCAGGTTTTTTGCAGGGACCACTTTGTTTATTCAGGCATTTATTGATAAAATGAACCGTCCGCGAGGAGTCTACAGTTCTATAAAAAGCAGGAAGGCAACCGGTGACCTCTCTCAATAACTCACTCAGCACTTCTGTGCTCCTATGCCCTTTACTCGGCACCTCCGCCATTTGTTCTCAAAGTGCTAATTTGCAGATAATTAAGTAATCCACTGAAATGTTATTTGTCCCTCTGGGCACTATGCAAAGCAAGGGGGTTGCTATATTCAGGGCTGACTCATTTGTAGTCCCCCCATGGGAAATATCACATAATCAAGCAGACACTGTATTAAATAATTCCTTCGAGCTTTCTCGGTACAAGTTGTACAGATTCTACACTTTTTTTTTTCTTTTTTTTTCTTCTGATGACCGCATGACAGTCTTTTGTTTCTGTGCATGTACAGTAGTGGCCAAAAGTGATGTCCAGCCTAGGAAAACTGACATTTTCACCCTTTATTCAAATCTTATTAAAATTTGTTAAAGATTTTGTAAGCATATTGCGTAGTTATACTGCCTTGGAGTTAATTGTTTTGTTTGTGATGATAATGCAATGAAACATGCCAAATTGTGTGGACATAATTTTTGGCCAGCCTGTCATAGAAATTATGAACACATGCAAAAATAATAGAGAACTAACAAAATATTGATAAGTGATTAAGTTCTGGAAGCTTTTTGTTTTGTTGCATAGTAAAATAAAACCTTTAGCTGTAATTTTTTTTTTTTTTTTTTTTTTTAGCAAATAATTTCTTCAGATAAATATCTTAGCCAAGTCTAGTCTTTTGTTCTTCCCTCATATTTAAAATATTTTAAAAATGTAAAATATTTTGATGGTTTAATCGAACTTTTAGGGTCATTAAAAACAAATATCCCCTCTGGACATCACTTTTGGCTGCTACTGTACACTGAAAAAACAAAAAATAGTGAAGAAAGTTTTTTTTTTACTCAGAAATTGCTAGTAAATTTCACAATTTATTACAAAGAAACATCAAGTAACACATTGAATTAAATGAATTGTACAGTATTTCGTTGTAAAATGTACACTAAGGTCACATTTACACTGCAGGTCTTGATGCCCAATTCCGATTTGTTGACTATATCCAATTTTTTCAACACAAGCTCATTGGAAAAACCGTACCTTTGTCAACATTTTTGAAAAACACAAAATATATACCAATACGTACATATCACTGCAGTTTCAAACAGAAATGAACACTAGAGGCAGTAAAACAGCAAGCACTTTTAATTATTTTCACACACAATTATGATTACAGGGCCAGATTATGGAAATATATTCACGCGGTTCCTTGCACAATTATGTTATGACCTCAAAACACTTTTTACCATAGTACATGATTTCTAAACGAATATATTTTGGAGTTTGCATCACTTACCCAGCTCCATATGTTCAGTTTTACTGATGTAATAAGCTTGCTCAGTAGCTCAACTGGTACAGAATTGCACTTGCGATGCGAAGAGTTCGGGTACGAATCCCTTGAAAGAAGAGTCACAATAAAAGAGCTCTAAGACGAGTTCAAAAATGATAAAATGCCACGGTTACGATTGCGTTTTTATGTCACATTTGCTTTTGTTAACACTATCGGGTAGGTTTAGGGTATAGTGTAGGTGTATGTTATTAAACGTGATGGAGCCACTCACTGGACATTTCACTTTGAAACTGTCGCGAAACGTGCACGACGCAACGTATTTTGCGTTTCGAAAAAAAGTTGACACAGGTACGTTTTTCTAATGAGCCTGGGCAGGATTTTTTGGATGCATACATATCCGCATTTAACTATACACTTGGCGAAACAACCCAAGATAGACGTACTGACCTGGAAAAGCGCAGGCCAAAAAGGAAGTAAAAACGGTGCAATTTGTAATGGACAAAGACGAAATGATAATGCAAACTTTTGCTTTCCACGCCATCTTTAAAGGTCAGCAAAACATTGGTCTCTTAAGGGGGAGAAAAAAGAGGAGAGCCCTTGTTGCAGCCATTTTGGGGCATTAAAAACAGTCATGTGATCATGGTTGGTGTCCACTTGAGTTGACGTCATTCGCTTTTTCAATGATGTACGACTTGCATTGACAGGTGAATATCCGATCTGTCCGTTTACATGGCAGAGGCACGAATCCACCAGTCTTGTCAATTTATTTCCACACATGAGTCCAATCTGAGAATTTTCAGAATCCACCTTTTCGCTTGCTTACACGTTTGTGGGTCATATCCGATCTGCAAAAAAATCAGAATTGGGTCAACTTCGAAAAATTATTTTTTACAATGTATGTGAGGAAACTTTGTAAATCAGGTAGTCATTTTCACTGCTGATGGCGCAATGTCTACTGTTTGCTGCATCGAAGTTGTCTGTAATGCCCAAGAAAAAGGCACCGTCACCTCTTTCAGCTAGTCGTTTGCTTTTCTTTCCCTTCGCCTATCCATCAAGACTGTTTCTGTGCTTATCTCACGGTTCATCAGCCTCGTAAAACTCCCCCTTAAACAGCAGCCCTGAGAGTGTGCACTATTTTCTGCTGAGTTAGAGGAATCAGGAAGCTGTTTGAAAGGCTCCTTCGGTCTGACTGCAGTCCAATCTGAGAGGAGCGCTGGGACTCGCTCGGTTTGCTTGGCCGCTTTCTGAGCCTCAAACTCTGTTTGGTGTTGGTGGCCCTTCTGGGTGCCGGAAGTGGGTGGAGTCCGAGGGCTGTTTATTTGCTGACAAAGTTTTTCGATGAGAATTATTATAACAAGTCTAGGATTTGACAGAGGAGCCTCTCTTCCTATAGTCTGAGTCAAATTAGAGTTTGCCGCTTGGCACGACGATTATTGTCACTGTTGGTGCTTGATGCGGGGAGCGGAAGAGTAATATTCTCTGGGGCAACAGGCGAGATTAATCCTGGTACACAAGTGTGACAGATTCTTCTGGTTCTACTAAAGAGATTTACCGTCCGTCCCGAAAATCTGATTATAGATTCATTTCTGAAGTGAAAATGGCAAATTCTGCTACAGTATTATGTTGTATAGATACAGTGCATTTATCATTACTCATATTTAAGCAAGATAGAGGATAGTCTGTTTTTTTTTAAATAAAATGTTTGTAAGACACAAAAAAAGCTCAGGCTTTGACTTAAATGTGCATCTAAAATAATCGAAATAATAATAATCTAGAATAAAAGCAGATCTGAAAGGTCAAAAGGGTCGTCAAAGACTCATTATTTTTTCACAGGACACTTGGGAGGAAATTTTGTCTTTCACTGTCATTATTTTCAGGATGGATGGTTTGCAGTTAAGATATTGCCTAACCAGCATCTGTAACAAGCCGCTAGACACAATGTTAGACCCAAACACTTTATCATGCTGATCATAATGGATTGTTATCTGAATCTCTGCATCTGCAATGACAACCAGACCAGCCTGCATGTAGGGAATGAAGAAAAATAATCAGATTTAATATTTCTATGTTCTGTAAATCCTTAAATTATTACAGAACAGGGGTTTGCAAACTAGGGTCTGGGGAATATTAATATATTGAGTAAATAAATACATTTTACAGAATCTGACATTTTACAGTTTCGTTTTGACTTCTAAACATTGGTCAGAAATCATGAAATTAATTCCAAATTATTTATTCTATTCTGTTATTCTGTTTTACACATATTTACAATATATTTTTAAATATTTTTAAGAGTATTATGTAAAAAAAACAAATGTATAGATGGAAACTATTGTATGTTTTGTCATGTTTTCATGCACTAACAAAATAGTGTTGTAAAGGAAAAATAAGCAGAATAAAGTGCTAAAAATGTCAGTTTAATTCTGATTTCTAACAAATGGATTCTGGATTTGCAAGATTAACATAACGGCACATGCTAGACGATGAGTTGAATCAGCTCCACAGCAACTACATAAATGTATCCACTAACCATTCAGAAATGTCCAGATGCATTCTAAAAGTTGTAACTTCTTCCTGAGTCTCTCCATCAGTGTCCGACTTCAGTTTGAACAATGTAAGGCTGAACACCATTACTGACAATCGCCATTTTGGCTGCGTGAGATTCTCCAGCTTTGTTGAAGCACAAGCTGTTAAAGCTCCGCCCTCTTTTAGAAAGCGGGCTGGGAGCAGCAGCTCATTTGCATTTAAATAGAAACACACACAAAATGACGTGTTTTTGCTCACACCCAATTAGGGGCAAATTTGACAAGCTATAATAAATGATCTGTGGGGTATTTTGAACTGAAACTTCACAGACACATTCTGGGGACACCAGAGACTTATATTACAGACTTATATTGTAAAAGGGGCATTATGAATCCCCTTTAAATATAAATATAAATAGAATTTTAATAATATGTAAAGTTGTAAATTAAAACTGTTTGCACATTTTTATTTTTGAAGACTTGTTGGAAATCGTAAGATTAGTCTCAGTTTTCAAAATTTTCTTAGCCCTATTTTTACGCTTGTATTCAGTTTTATACATCTAACATACTCTAATACTGGGATGTTGAACTATTCTTCAAAATGACAGGCAGCAGTGTGGATAAAATATCAGCTTTAAAATGTCTCTATGTTCAAACCAAAACATTGTTTTGGTCCTTTGTGTTGGTTAGTTACATTTTAGTTTGTCATTGCAGAAGTCATGTACAGTAAATTGCCGTTCACAGTCTCCTTGAGAACTGTATCCTGAATCTTGCTGAATCAGCCTTAATATGTGGTATGTAGACCTGTATGAGCAACACCCTGACACGCGTTCACCACAGATGGGCCATGCTGAAGTCTTGTCACATATGCCTTGAAATTGTCACGCTACATACATTGCCTTCTGTGTAAAAGCTAACAGATCATTACCGCTGCAGAGAGGTCGTGACCATAGCAGACAACACCCACCTTCCTCTTCCCCTAGAGTCACTGTCGTCTGTCACCCTCTGGGAGATAACATTGCTCCAGAACAGGTCCTGACAGGATCCTCCTGCCTTTGCGTGTAGGCTACTTATCAGAGCCTGGCAGACATTACTTCTCTTGACTGTGCATTCAGCTTGGAGGTTATACTAGTAAACGGTCAAAATTTATGTCATAATCTTATAACTACAGGTTATGCAATTTAGTATTTGAAGATGACTGAAAAATGTGAAGGGGTAGTTGACATGTCAGAGTGACATGCTATACTTCATCTAAAACCAATAGACCCTTTTTACAGACTGTGAATGATGCGTTTTCACAGTTATCAACATCGCAAATCAAGTTTTTTCATTTTTTTCTTATTTAAAAATTTTTTTTTATACATTTTTAATGCTATTCTTTGTGTGGCAGTTGATTACAAAAAAAATTTAAATTTAACACTGCTGTAAGGGTGTTTCTAATAGGGTGTTTCTAGGGATCGATGTCAAATCTCACATCATTCTCTCTTACTGCTATAATCAATCCCTTTTCCCTCTTTCAGAGATTCTTGGAAATGCTATAATGGATTTTTTTTTTTCTTTTACTATTTGGAGCAAATAGGAATGCAAAAATTATATTTGCTGTCATCTCCCGTTTACAACTATAGACGTTTACCCAACTATAACGACTTTAGCTTCTGAGAACCCCGGAAATGTAAAAAGAGTATATAAATATTTATAAGTTTCTCAATTAATATAAGGTCATAAAAGTAAATGTATTAATTTAATGACATATAAAATATGAATATGCAGTATAATATATATAGAGAGAGAGAGAGATTTACATTGTCGAACAAAACGCCAAAGTATCATCAAGCTATGTTTACCACTGGCTTTATTTTACTCAGAAATTGAAAAACCCTATTATAAAAACCCATAGGAAAATCTCAAGGGAACCAGTGGTGAATTAGTCTTCCGAGTTTTGACATCATCCCTGTGCAACTCTATATATATATTTGTGTGTGTGTGTGTGTGTGTGTGTGTGTGTGTCATTAAACAAGTGTGTTGAATTATCAACTTCACCTTTTACCAGTAGAATTATTGTTTTTTTATCTTCTTTTTCAGATACAACAGTCTTTTTCCCTCAATTTGATGGTACCTCTTTCTTGGAGTTGCCGTCGCTGACGTCCCTGTTTCAGTCAGACACTCACTTCACGAGTCATTCCTCTGAGGACACCGTGTATTTGACAATGAAGAGCAAGACACCTCATGGTACTATTCTCTACAGTGAGTATCTGAGAGCCACCGGAGAATACAGCACATAAAGACCCTGTGAAATCAAAATTGTAGTTGGTATAGTGAGCGCATCTATGTGCTAAAATGAATATTTAGTATATATACAGATTTAAAATTGATTTTCTTTTCTGGGAAAGCAACCAAAATATAGATGACTCGCCTTGCATGCAGGGGCGCATACTAATTTTTGTCTATTAAAATGCACTCTTAGTATATCCTCTCCCCCTAATACCATCTGTGTTCAACTAAGCTGGTTAGCATATCCCAGTTACCCCGTACTCTTTATCAAAAGTACAGTAAAAACCGTAATATAAATATTTTCTATTTTAATGTATTTTAAAATGTAATTTATTCCTGTAATAGTAAAGCTGAATTTTCAGCATCATTACTCCAGTCTTCAGTGTCACATGATCCTTCAGAAATCATTCTAATACACTGATTTAGTGATCAAGAAACATTTCATATTATTATCAATGTTGAAAACAGCAGTGCTGCTTAATATTTTGTAGAAACTGTGATACTCTTTTTCAGGATTCCTTGTAGAATAGAAAGAACAGCATTTATTAGAAATAGAAATCTTTTGTAACATTATAAATGTCTTTACTGACAAAAGTCTACTTGTCATTTTTAAAAGAGACAAGCCATTAGAGTAATGCTTGTCAAAACGTGGTGCAGGGATGATGTATTTTTGTAGGCCAAAACCCGGAAACGAGTTAGCGTTTAAGCACTTCCTGTTTCTATCGTCCTGAAGTTAATGGGGTTTTGGTTAAATGCTTGAAATAAATGTCTGTGGTGAACACAAGCTCAAGATATTTTCATGTTTTATTCTACAATATAAAATACATCAGTAATACCCTTTTGACTTTTTTTTTTTTTTTTTTAAAGCTTTTACTTTTTTTGTAAATGACGGTTGACTGTAGAGGACATTAAACGTCATCAGCCGAACAGGTAAACTCATATACTCACTAGTCTTCTTTTACAGCCTCGTTGTGTTTATAATAACACTCTTGCAAACTATTATAATTAAAACTTTCAGGAGAATGTCTTTAAACAAAGACTGAAAGGGTTGTCAGAAGCTTAGTGATGGTGAGGTTGAAGTCATGCAACTGTTGTGTAGTTCATTTATAGCCTATGTTTAGCCTAACTTTTGACTTCTGCCAATTGTATTTACATTTCAAAATTCATAAGCGTTGTGTTCATTTGTGAAGATTATCTTGATGAACAAAACATATAAGAATCATAAGCTTTTGTTAGTCAGAGACCTTATTTTCTGCAAACTCTTCTAAACCAAAAGCCAATGGAAAAATCTTATTGGATTCTTGTCGAGGGAACCAGGGTGATGCTGTCTCCTGGGTTGGCCTACAAAAATACAGCATCCCTGCACCAACCTATTATGGTGTCTTTTAATACCTAAATGTGCTAATGTCAAGTGATACATGCCTAATAGATTAGTATATTACCCTGTTGAAAAAAAACAGCAAATGCTGGATAGGTATGTTTTGAAGCATGGAAGCTGGTTTGAGCTGGTTTATGCTGGTCCTTAGCTGGTCCTGAGCTGGAGCTAGTTGCTTACGACCAGCACTTGACCAGCTTAAACCAGCCAAGGACCAGCATAAACCAGCTCAAACCAGCCAAGGACCAGCATAAACCAGCTCAAACTAGCTTCCATGCCTCAAAACATACCTAACCAACATATGCTTTTTTTTTTTTTTCAACAGGGTAGTATCTAAACCACCTTTACATTCCTGCAGATGAGATGAGTCCATTATTTTAGGCTTTTTTTTATTATTTTTTTTTGTAGAAATGTATCTAATAGAATTTACCATGGAAACCTTATTAGGTCTTCAAGCATTTCTACAACACAGACTTCATTATCAGTGCTAATTCTAAACCAGTGACATATTCGTCATAAATTATATGTCTCTATGGCTACATGCTCGTTGCTCCAAGATTAGGGTGAACAGCTGTATGTAAATACACATAGCGCATGTTACAATAATAATGTCAGTGTGATTTGAGGGGCAAGTAATTAAATTTGACATCACATTCATGATATATTTTCGCTGTTTGCACCTGATGTGTCTATTGAATAGCAATCACCTTCAAACGATGAGGAAAGTTTGACTCGATAACTCGCACTCTATCGGTGTGTGTTAATGAATAATTGGCTTCCCAGCCTCCCTCGCTGCAGATTACACACACTGAGTTATGAGACTGTGAATATGACTGTAAGCCTCAGTGCTAAATTAAAACGCCGGACAGTCGACTGTACCTCTTTATCCAGTAATGAAGTTCTCTCTCAGGACATGTTAATGACATAGCAAATGTCTCTAGGTGAAATCAATCACACCAGTATATGTGCTGTGGGCTGAATTTAAAGTTATGATGGCTGATCCCATTAGCTAATTGGCAAACCCTGCTGGATGATGCTCTTCAATTACTTTGTCCTAAACAAATATGGTCCCTTGGCTGGGCCGAACTCCAAATGAATGAGTATTTGGGGATTTTACCTGTAATTGAGTGAATTAGATTTACATTAATTATAATGTATTAAAATTTTAAGTAGCATCATTATTGGAAAACAAGAATATATTATAAATGCTCCATTTTGTTCTATCAGACGTTGCCTTGCTGACAAATCTCTGTTGTATATGAGAGTTCGGGTTTTTTAATCAACTTATTGATGTTATAATTGGCTATAAATATTAACCATGTATGTCCAAAAGTGCTCACTGTCAATCCGGTACGTTGTAAACACAAATTTGTTTCCAGGCTAATTGATTAAAAATCATGCGTGTTCTTACTTCGGGAAGTCTGATAAAGTAAGCCAATCAGATTAGAGCTTGTCAGATGGAGAAACAACTTTCCAGTTTTCTGAACGGACTGTGGTCAATCTGATCATACTTGTTGTCACCAAATTTACTCTTTCTAAATATCAAAAATAAAACAGAGAATATTTTAGTGCATGTGATGTCAAAAATTGTGGGTGGGCCCATTTTGTGGTTCTGCTGAATATTGTGCTCGTAATGACTCAATACAGGTGGGAAATATTGCCATTCACTGTCAAGTGCTTTATCAATCATATCGTTTTACTGTCACATTTGCGGTCTACATTGTTCAAAAGTTTCAAGCTTATTCCAAATGACTGAAATGCAGTCCATATTACATCAGTAGCAGCGGTCTTGGCAATCACCTGACATTTAAATAACCTGATAGGGAGATGAGTCATGTCTATAAATTGTTGGCACTAAAGGCAGAGCTGGATGAAACTGTCATCTTTGAATGAGATTGCTCTTGATGTCAAGTTAGAAAATTCATTTTACTTCCACCCTGTCAGATTAGTCTTGCATATGCAGCTCACCTGACACGGCCAATATGACAGTGTTTATCTCATGTCTCAACCTGTCAGAGTCTTCATGAAATTCCTTTTATAGATTAGCCATGTAAAAAAAGAGAGGGAGCAAGCATTTGGGTTCGCTCTCTCGTTCTGCTAGTGACATATTCATCAATTTTAGAGGAGGGAAGCTGACTGATTTAATTAGAATGATCTCCCAACCCGGCATGAATGTGATTAGTGAGTTATTTATTTTTCTGTGGCGAGTGGACTTTTGATCAATGTCAGTTTTATCCAAATTGTTTCAATTCGTACAGTGTGGTCTTAAAGGGACAACTAGTAAAACTGCTTGTATTTTCCATTTTTCTAATATCATATTATATTATAAAGTAAGCAATAAGGTACGAGAGGCTGTGCTGTATCATGAATAAGTCACGGCTGAAGGGCGTTGTTAGGCACGATGCGAAGTGTCCAGCACTTATACAGTAGTATACAGAGTATACAGCACTAGCCTCGAGTACCTTATTGCTTTTATAAAACGGTTACCACACAATACATATATTAAAGCCAAAAATATGTATCAATGCAACTTTCATGAAGTAAAATCTTACTAAAAGCCTTCCTTCCGCTGAAAAAAATAGTCCCTGACCGTGAACAGCAAAGGAAGTTACATTATTACGCCATTAGATGGCGGCAAAGACTTTATGAGTGAGTCAGTCAGTAGCAAAGACTTTTACATTGAAAAGACTGAATCGTTGTGAACACGGAACAAGACGCAACTGACAAATGCTTTGACTAGCTCTGTCAGTCACGGGAAAACCCCTTAACTGTTAAAAAGACAGGATAATACATCAGACATTTAAAGTCGCTCACTCGATCTTTTTCTCACAATACTCTTCTACATAATACAGTAAGCTTCAATGAACAATATCAATTGAGATATTTGAAATATTCTGAAACAGTTTACGTTCCTAAGAGTGGTTGCTAAGGGTGTTGTGTAGTGATACACAGAACTGTTGGGTGAAACGGTCATAGCCGTGTTTTATCGTGAATAAAACAGCTATTGACCAATCAGAATCAAGGACAGGAACTAAACGTTTATTATATTATATTATATTATATTATATTATATTATATTATATTATATAATTGTAATGTTCTAGAGTGTGGAGGATAAGCAACAAGCACAAACTAGGAATTCTCTAAATAGACTTTAAATTGTCATGAACTCCACCTTGCCCTCTACTCAGTTGAGGGCACCTTGATGCATTTTAAAAATGTAAACCTATAACCTAAACTCATAAGAAAAGCCGAAGAACATTTAAAAGGTCTAATAATATTTTCATTACATTTATGAACACTACTGTCTCTGCATTACATTTATGAACACTACTGTCTCTGCAACAAACAAATGAAACACATGAGTTTAACACAAAGTATAAAGGCTGTTTACTTTTTTGTTCATTGTTCTTTGAATTTTCGGTCTACATCATGGTCTTCTGTGTATCAGAATAATTCCTGATAAGATGTATAGCTGTATCGGTGTCCTTTATTGCACATATATTTCATTTGAAGAAGACGCGATTAAAAATGTGCACATACACGGTGCTGGTTCATGTTTAGAGCATTAGAGTATGTGAAATCTGTCCTTAACTTGAATCACGCTTACTCCAGTCCGTATGTAATCTCATCGCGGCAGAAACCGCTCTGAACCACTGTTGTTTGAATTCTCCGCTGTAATGCGATCTCATGCATAATACAGCGCAGTGATTGGGTTGAAAGAGTTCATTCTTATGAATAAATGCAGAGAAGCGTTCAGAACCGGATGACGTAGATTCGTGCCTCTCCAGCCCCAGCAGCCAATCACACACTCTGGAGGCACACTTCTATGTCAGATTCTGTGACGTTGCTGCGACTTTGTTTTTCAACCTGGAAGAATGAAAATGCTCAGAAAAATGCAAAAATTACCACTTTCCACTTGTTGGTTAAATTTATGAGTGCCTTTAGTGTTTTCAGTGATGTGCAGCCTGTGCATATCTGTTCACATCTCAAAAAATGTGTTTTGGGGTTTCATGACCCTTTAATGAGAAACACAGGAGTAACACATTAAATAAGACAATAACCGACAAAGGACTAAACTGAACAGGGAGTATATACAGGGGATAACAAGGAACTAAACAAGAAACAGCTGGTAGGAACCATAGGAACAAACAAGGACGTAATCAGAAAACAAGGAAACCGGAACCAAACATAGCATAGAAACAGGAACTAAAGGAAACTGAACAAAATATCAAAATAAAATTCCATTATCGTGACTAATATATTATATAAAAATGTACGGTAAAAAAATGGCAGCTGTAGTTGCCAGAACTTTACCGTAAAAAATACGGTAGCAACGTTTAAAGTTTTACGGGACAGCTGTCTATTTTACAGTTCAAAACTGTATAATTTAAAGGTTTATATTGTAATAATTACGGTTCATAACTATTTATTTTACACAATGTAAAAAGTTCTGTTAAATTTACGGTAAAAAAAAAAAAACTGTATTTCATTAACTGATATAATGTTAATTTACTAACCTATTGAAGTACTAATATCTGTTTTGTACCTTTCTAATACACTGACAACCACCAATCACAGTGGTGATGAGTCACATGATGAATCAAAGCTCATCACAAGCAGCCTTTCCACAAGCTGAGAAGGACAATACTAATATATAGAAGGTACACACAGTGTCATTCACACAAACACTAAACACCATCATGGTAACACGTGTGAAATTTTAAAAATGCAATAAACATTAATTTAACAACAATAGATGTAACATAAAACCCTAATGTACATAACTGATTAGAAAAAACTAAGAAGAAACAGTTATTTTAACGAAAATACATCAAATGTGAAGTGTCACGCAGAGAATTGTGGGAATGTCAATTTACGTTTTTTCACTGTAAATTATACAATGACTTGTTATTTTTCACTTCCAAAAACTGTAAATTTAATGTTATTTTACCGTAAAATTACATTAAATGTACCGTTAAAATCAATTACAGTTATTCACCATATATAGTACGTAAACTTTCCTTAAACCAATTAACTGTTTTTCACCGTAGAATTTTTAGTCTTTTACCATTAAAATCACTGTCATTTTTTTTTTTTTACAGTGCATGCTTAATTTCACAAATAATTATTTGAATACTTACAGAATATACTGAATATTTCCTCTTCTTTTTATACAACTTTTTTTGTGATTAGTTACATATGTATTTTTCTGTGGTGAGCGAACTTTTGATGACTTCGTTTTATCTAAATAAATTAAATTCTTTGAGTGGGGTCCAAAAGTCAGAGACAACTAGTAAAATGGTTGTACACTCTAAAAAATGCTTGGTTAAAAACAACCCAAGTTGAGTTGAAAATGGACAAACCCAGCAACTGGGTTGTTTTAACCCAGCGGTTGGGTTAAATGTTTGCCAAACCTGCTGGGTAGCTTTATTTAACTCAACTATTGTTTAAAAATTACTGTATTACTTGCTTAAAGTGAATCCAAAGTATGTTGGAAATTGATTTGTTGATTTGTTATATTACAATGTCGCAAATTAATATTTGATTAGTGGCCTAGAAATAATACAGAATATTTTCTCCTCATGGTAACTTATGTTTGTTTTAACATGTTTTAATACATTTTCCATAAACCTGTTTAAAGGCTTAAATGGGGAAAATAAATCCTATTTTATTACAAGTCACCACTAATATCTGATCTAAAATGTAATAATTCAATTCAATGTTTTTATTTTGCCCATCACTAAATTAACCTTTTGTGTCTGCGTGTTTTTCAGCTCTTAGATTGTAACACTCAGATGTGTAGGTGTGCAGCCCAGTCTGAATTTAAGACAAGAAAAAATTCTATAGATCAAAGGAAGTTGGTCAGTAGACATGCATCAGAATGCAGGAGAATGCTCAGAGTTACACCTGCATCTCATCCGTTCCCTCCCCACAAAACAAAACCTTCCCACGAGCACCACATCAGACTCCCGTTGGGCTTCAGTCATCAGCCGACGGGAAGAAGAGCGAATATAACAGGTGACAGGTACTGACAAGAGGATGCACGCTCCGTTAGACCCAGTATAGGGTAACAGGGCCATTGGGACAATAAGGAGTAATTTGTCATTTCCTTACACCCCCCTGCCCCATCCCCTTTACATAAAAAAGATGAAGAAATACAACTGTAGTTGATGCAGTAGGTGTCAAGTGCATCTGCAATTACTGGGGTTGTTGCCAGATATGCCACAGCAAGCAGGAAGCTTGACAATATTGTTGTGTGTACTCAGGCTCAGATGGGAATAAAATAGGTGCTTATTGATATAGTTGTGATACCTTGTGCGTCTGTACGCTGTAAACCTTGATATGCTTATGTACTTAAACAGTGTATTTATATTTACCACTTATTGTTGGCAGATGTGGCTGGTTTGCAAACAAATTGAAGACACAACAAGGAAATGAAGATGTCGAATGTGAATGTATAAATTAAAAAAAATGGTCAGACCAAGAGCATGAATGCAAGTGTGATATTGCTTTTACAATATGACGGATTGATAAAGTATATGCACAATATGTACATTTTCGCCGCTAGAGGTTGCTTATTCAAAACAAAGGCGTAGCTTGATGACGCCTTGATTTCGCGGAATCATGGGAGGTGTCGTCTTCACGTCTACAGCCGGTGGAAAAGAATCGGGACGGGACTCGGGCAGAAATTATGTTCATGGATGAGATTATTAACGTTACTGTAGTATGAAGCAGAGAAGGGCCGAGTTCTGTGCGAGCAGAAACGAGACCGCTGGAGTGACACACATCTCGAGAGCAGCAGAACTTTTATTATGCTGCAGTCGCCGCTTCCGCTTCTTCCGGTCAAGCGTATGTGGGGCAAAGCAGTGCTGTTTATCATATTAGATACATTTGTGTGTTGAAAGTTGTTATAGTGCTACTCTGCGTTCGCTTGGCGGCTGCTATGAGACACTTGTTGCACACTAGTAAGCTAGATTGATATTAGGCATGGTAAAACATGGTACTCGCGGTAAATCAAGAAAACGAGATTTAAATAATAAGACTAAACGTGTTGAGCTATATAACATTAGTTTTCTGTTGTTGAATGTATCCAAACAGTTGCTCATGTCTAATAAAACACATTATATATTAAAGCATCTTTGGTGTTTGGTGTTTCCATGGTTTCTACAAACACAACACAACTCGGAATATAATATACGATGCCACATTGTGCAGCTTTTGGCTGTAATTTTCACTCGATGAGCCACAAGAGAAGCGATGTAAGTCTCAGTACTTAGTCTTTCCTAGCGATAAGAGGAGAAAAGAATGGGAAGTTTTGAAGAATGTGGACGAATAAAACTTACTAAAGATCCACGTTTTTGTTCTCTTCACAAGCCCTGGTGCCTTTGAGGCTTTTAGGAGACCACAGTTGAAAGAGTTTGGTTGCCGATGGATATAAGTGTATGCTTTAACCAAATGCCGTGCCTGTCGTGGAGATTGACGAAAGTGAGCCTATAACACATCTCGATTGAGACAGACTGCCTCAAAGCTTGTGTGCGCTGTGATGCACGAGATATCTGTGATCGCATAAAACAGTAGCATCTTCTCAGCATATTTAACTGTGTGTCATGCATTCAGGTGATCAGACGATTTTAACACAATCATACAACAGTAGTTCGAATAGCCACAGAGACATTGCACGTCTTCAATGCTTTCATCCTCACTAATTTTGCACTCTGGCTCAAATTGAAAAGGCTGATCATGTTTTAAAAGGAACCCCGCAGATATTAGGACCTGTTTGCATTACTAGATTACCGTTGCACCAAAACATACAGATAAAAAGCCTCAGTGATCAGGGCTAAAGTGAAGAGAACAAAGACGCAGTTAGGAAGTCCACATTCAAACAAAATGGCGCCACCCTTTGTCCAAATATGTCATGGATTTTTTAAATAACGTAAATCTTTCATGGGTTTTCTACTACATAATCCAGTAAGAGACATCATTTACGTTATATTAAGCCATACAAGTCTTAACACCAGGGGTTCCCTTTAATATTAAAGACCCAGTATTACCTGTTTGTGCATTTCATTCCTGAGTCAGTCACTTGTTTTGTTCTTTTTAACAAATTGGTTGAGTGAATGATTCATTGACTCACACCTAAGCAGTAAGTTTTATTTCATACTAATGTTAAATGTACTCGGATGAGAACCAGCATTTGAGTAACTTCAAAGAAGGTCAGAGATTTAGTATGACTGAAACAGGGTTTCTAGCCTTAAATTAAAACAGGTCATCGCTAAATCTCATTATGATAAGCTCTGAGTGACAGCTTCCTCATCTCTTTATATTCCTCCTTCCCTTTCAGCCCGGGAGCAAAATTTCGGAGACCGTTTCCTCCATGTGTTTCTCCAGAATGAAAGACCAGTGGCCAGGTTGGGCTGCAGTGGCATTCATGTTTTGACCGCAGCTGCTCATCAAAACATCAGGAACGATAGCTTGGTGCCAATTACAGTGAGGTGAGAATTGTTTCATTTATTTTTGAACTGCAAAAGATCATTTTCTTTAGTATTTTTGTCCTGTTTTAAAATATTTAAACACTAAGCAAATTAATTTGCTTGAGAAGCTGAACTGTGAAGATATTAAACCTTTTTTTCAGTAATTGGTTTTTCTTGTTTTAAGCATTAACCTTACAAATTTTTTGTAACAATTTACCAAATAGGTAATGAAAATCAACTTAATTTGTGACATTCTCTGAAAACATGACTTAATATCTTGTGCAGTTTTGCTTCTCAAATAAATCTTTTGGTTTAGGGAGGTTTAAGACAAAAATACTGTTTGTTGTTTTTTTGCAGTGCACTTTGTCAAGAAATGTTAGCATCTTAGTACTCTAACAGTTCGGATTTAATAGAACACAAAATTATTTCTTATACAGGGTATCCGCGGGGCATTAAAAAGCATTAAAAGTCATTAAATGGATTTTGCGAAAATTAAGGCCTTAAATGGCATTAAAAAGCATTAAATTTTATTCCTATAGGCATTACATTTTTAAGATAGTTTTTAAGAAAAATAATACTACCAGTTCATTTTGAATATAGCCTTTATAATTAATAACTTTGATTTGCTGTCGCAAAATACGTACGGTAATACATTGGTAATTGCCTCCGGCCGGTGCAAAATTGCCATAACGCCGGTTTGGACAGTGGTGGCCTGGGGACCTGGAGACGCATCAGTGTTGCCAACTTAGCGACTTTTCAGACCCCTTTTGCGACTTTTTTTTCCAAGAAAGCACATTGTGACGAATACAGTGACTTGTTAACCTGATCTAGCTTCCGAGACCCCCCGGTACTGCCGCACGAGCGCGAGATCTTGCTTTCCTGCCGCAAGCGCACCTCTCTCTGCGTCTGCTGTTCAGTGAGTGACTGAGAGGAGCAGCGCATTCAGTTGAGGCTGTGCAAGTGTGCGCTCTGTCAGAGAACAAATAAAATAGATACTATTGCTTCTAACCTGAGTAATCATTTTACGTGTATATATAGCCAATATATATGTGGTGATTTTGTCAGACAACGTCTCTATTATAAATCAGGATTTTAGCGCTGGTTTAAATAATCTGGGTTAAATGGATTTTTTGAAGGGGCAAGTGAAAGAGAATTTGACTTGCCCGGCTTGACAAGGAGCCTGATTCAAAATGGAGTTTTTATAACTTGATACAGTTAAGCAAAATCACAGGACCAATGCTGTTTTCCTAAATACAATCACGATTAAAAACGTGACACTGATTTCATTACTGAATGATTCAGCATTTTGAACGAATCGGTTCAAAGATTCAATGACCTATTCATAAACAATTGCCTCATTCTTGAATGAATCAGCCATTGTAATGAATCGTTTGAACGAATGACTCAATGACTCACTTATTAAGACGGTCACTTGCCGCCACTTACTGATGGTTTAGTTTAATTTTTAAAAGTATCATTTCCCCCCAACATTTCTTATTTGTACTTTCAAAAATAATTAAAACAATCCCATAACATTATGTAATACAGTTGTATTTTTTTTTATTGTTGTAAATGATTTAATTTGATTGGTAACAGCCCTTAGTGTCTTATTCTAATTGAATACAATTTAAGAATTGAAAATGAAAGATGAATCATTTTACATGAATCATACAACATGAATTTAAAGATGTCAGATGATGATAATCATACAGCAGATTTAAATATGTCAAAGCTGCAATATTCTGAAAGGATATTGCTTCAGAATAAATTTATTTTTACACCAAGCAACTGTTGTACTCGTACAAGTGAATGACCGATTTACTTGTCCAAAGGACAAGCACACGACAATGAATATGAATGAATATAGACATGAATATTCTAATTGCGGTATTATGTCATTTATCAACATTTATCGCCATATATATATATATATACACACACACACACACACACACATATATATGGCATTAAAAAAGCATTAAAAAGCATTAAATTAGATTTGATGAAACCTGTAGAAACCCTGTTATAACTGTACATTTATTCATGCACAGCACCATTTTCTACAATGATTTTGATTTTTCACACTAGCATACACTGACTTTGATCAGACAAATTTTTATATGGATGATTATAATCACTCTCCATTTTAAAACTAGCAAAACTACTAAAAAATGATGAGGCCATGGTAAAAGTTTCCAAAAGTTTTTAATTTGACCTTCATATTAAAAACAAGAAAAAAATATAAATCCGTTTTTCTAAAATCTATTCAAAATCATAGTTTCAAAATCAAAGTGCCATAGTTGAAGAAATACTCAAAAATGTTTTTTCTTGAAGATGTGTTCAGAAGTCAGTTCTATGCATGTTTTCTATATGCCAATTTTATATGCTCCTGCAATATATCACAGCTACAGGTTTTAATATTGAATGTGTTATCATTTATAAATGGCAGCAGCTCTTTTCTGGGCTTTTTGTTTGAGTTTATGCTCTGTGAATCACATGCCTGGGACTCATGAGTTTTGACATGTGAATGCTATGGGAATCACATCAAAGCTACTTTTTCATATGGCTCGGGTTTAATGTTTTTCTTTGTTGTAATTTCCATAATCACACGGCAACAATGAAACTTTCTGCTACATATTAGTCTTGGTTCGTTTCAACACCTAATAATAATGCAAATTAACATTATCTTGAGGGAGCCAGTCACCGCTTATATATAATTTCATAATTAATATAATAAAATGAACATATGTAGATATGACCACTCAAATGGGAAATGTATTCAAGGCCACAAACTCGCACTATTACTATTATGATTTCTATCATATGTTTAGTAAAGATGACCGTGCTTGAATACAGTATATTGCTAATTTGCATAAGAATTCAAAATACAGTTGCAAGAAAAAGTATGTGAACCAGAATCTGTGAAAATGTGCAAAATTTTAACAAAATAAGGGAGATAATACAAAATGCATGTTATTTTTTATTTAGTACTGTCCTGAGTAAGATATTTTACATAAAAAATGTTTACATATAATCCATAAGACAAAAAAATAGCTGAATTTATTAAAATGACCCAGTTCAAAAGTTTGTGAACCATTGATTCTTAATACTGTGTGTGGTTACCTGAATGATCTACAACTGTTTTTTTTTTGTGATGGTTGTTCATGAGTCCCTTGTTTATTCTGAGCAGTTAAACTGAGCTCTGTTCTTCAGAAAAAATCTCCAGGTCCCAAAAATTCTTCAATTTTCCACCATCTTTTGCATATTTTAACCTTTTACAACAGTGACTGAATGATTTTGAGATCCATCTTTTCACATGGAGGACAACTGAGGGATTCAAACACAACTATTAAAAAAGGTTCAAACATTCACTGATGCTTCAGAAGGAAACATGATGCATTAAGAGTCAGGGGGGTGAAAACTTTTGAACAGGATGAAGAGGTCCAAATTTTTCTTATTTCGCTTGAATATCATTTTTTTTCATTTAGTACTGCCCTTCGGAAGCAACAGAAAATACTTGCATTTTTAATGATGTTTCCCGGAAGACAAATTAAATACAATTTACCTTGATCTTCAAATTCCAAATGTTTTCACCCCCCATCTATTAATGCATCATGTTTTTTTTTCTGGAGCATCAGTGAATATTTGAACCTTTTTTAATAGTTGTGTTTGAGTCCCTCAGTTGTCCTCAGTGTGAAAAGACGGATCTCAAAATCATTCAGTCACTGCTGTAAAGGGTTCAAATATGCAAAAAATGCTGGAAAACTGAAGAATCTGCAGGACCTGGAGGATTTTTCTGAAGAACAGAGCTCAGTTTAACTGCTCAGAGCAAACAAGAGACTCATGAACAACCATCACAAAACAAAAAAACAGTCGTAGATCATCTAGGTAACCACACACAGTATTAAGAATCAATGGTTCACATACTTAAGAATGGGGTTATTTTAATAAATTCTTTTTGTCTTGTGGATTATATGTAAACATCTTTTATGTAAAATATCTTACTCAGGACAGTGCTAAGTAAAAAAATAACATGCATTTTGTATTATCTCCCTTGTTTTGTTCAAATTATTAACATTTTCACAGATTCTGCAAGTGGTTCACATACTTCTTGCAACTGTACTTGAATGTCAAGAGGCTGTTAATAGAATTGCAATCATTTGCTATTAGCGTAATTACTGTATTAAATGATGTGAATCATTAAATATTAGAATCAGGACTTTCAATGTAATGAGTTAATTAAGTGCAAATAACTGTTTAAAAAAAATTATGCATTGAAACAAAATATCACAATCGTGCCTCCTCCAATACTGACCTTGATAAAGAATTTTAAAAATGGCACAGTCATGGTGTAAAGCTGAAAAACTGAGACAAAAGTCTGTATTTGTACATACAGAAGGCCAACAGTTTAAATCTATTGCAGATGGAATACAAGAATCAATCAAGTTTTTATTGATTGACAGCCCTATACCTAGACCTAACCTGAAATGAATTACTCTCAAAAGGAATAAAAATTTGTGTTGGTATTGGTAAATGTATTGTTTATAAGCCTACAGTGTCTACATGTTTTATGTGTAATTTTTATACATTGCTTTCATTTATTCAGTTGTATTTTAGCTTACCCTGGATGCATGTAAAGCATGTAGTTTAATTAAATCTATCCAGATGTAATGGTGGTCAGAGAACCTAATTTTTTTTTTTGGCATCTTAGACTATTTAGCCGATGCAGACTAGTCCTCGGCCATTAGAGTGCTGATTTCACTTGTATATTTGATGGGTTTCTTGAACAGCTTTTCTCCCATAGGGGGGATGTGTTTAGATGCCAAGCACTTCTAACTTAACAATCCGACAGCCTGTATCAGTTGTCTCTAGATATTCCTGCTGTCTTGTTTGACTCAGTGGTCTCATCTCATAGGACTTGGAGAAGGTTTCTCCCCTTCTGTCACTCGTCTGAGGAAATACTCTGGCTGATGGAATGGAGATATTGTCAGATGTGCCATCTGCACTTTTCTGAATGTCTGCTTTCTTTGTTCTCAATATTCCACAGAATGAGTCATTCTTTTGACATTGGCACATCCATGTCTTATAAAATTTTGAATGTGGTTGTGAGATACGGAAAAAAATGATGCATATAATCCTTTAGAAGTACCTGATTCAGGTGGTACAGAATGAGAAATTAAAGGGGTCATGACATGAGAAATCAAATTTGCCTTGGTCTTTCAACGTACAAGAGGGCTTTGTACCTTTAAAACATCATGCTTAAATACGTGTACAAAAACTTTATTAACATTATAAGTGGACCTCAAGAAATATGTCATGACCCCTTTAAAGTATTAAGGGCATTTGACATTCTTGGAGCACAAATTAAAAAACTTTCTTTTCCATACAATGAAATTCTATAGTGTACAATGTTGCTTTTTTTTGTGAACTATCCTTTTAAGATCACGGGTTATTTTTATACGATTAAAGGGTGAGTGTTGCTAAGCAAAGCCACAAAAGAAACCAGAAATTCAAGAGTCAATTACAGAGGCAGCATGTGATAACAGTCAAAAAGTGTCTTAAGTATTGTACATTTATGTAAAATTTCTTTAAAAACAGCAAGGATCAATGGCAAGTTTAACAGGATAAAAAGCATCTCTAGTTAAAAAATGAAGCAGCAATTGACACAGCATGGTTTCTGAAGTCGTGAATCAAAGAATGTCTTGAATTGGCCAATGTGCACCAGCAACTAAAACCTTTTAAAAGAAGTGCAGCACTGTCATTTAAATAACATTAAGAAAACAGCAAGTTAAAGACATTATTGCAAACAAACGCACAGGCACCATGCTGTGCCAACAACTGATGCTGAAGACAACTGGGAGGGTTCCTTTGAGTCACCTGTTTCTAGCAGAAGTGTTTTGCATTCATATTTGGAAAATAAAATAAAATTCTAGAAAAATATTAGAAAATAAAATTCTCCCTGTTGCATTTCTTTGTGTGCATGTGGAAAATTGATATAAATTCCACAAAGTAACCAAAATCCACTTAAAGGGATAGTTCACCCAGAAATGAAAATTTGATGTTTATCTGCTTATCCCCAGGGCATCCAAGATGTAGGTGACTTCAGTAGAACACAAATGATGATTTTTAACTCCAACCGTTGCGGTCTGTCAGTCGTAAAGTCACCTACATGCATAGAAACAAAGTCACCTACATCTTGGATGCCCTGGGGATAAGCAGATAAACATCAAATTTTCATTTTTGGGTGAACTATCCCTTTAAAGGGTTTGTTCACCAAAAAATGAAATTTCTGTCATTAATTACTCACCCTCATGTCGTTCCACACCTGTAAGACTTTCGTTCATCTTCGAAACAAAAATTAAGATATTTTTGATGAAATCCGAGAGCTGTCTGACAGCAATTTAACCACCACTTTCAAGGTCCAGAAAGGTACTAAAGACATCATTAAAACAGTCCACATGACTACAGTGGTTCAACCTTAATGTTATGAAGCGACAAGAATCCTTTTTGTGCGCAAAAACAAAACAAAAATAATGACTTTATTCAACAATTTCTTCTCTTCCCTGTCAGTCTCCTACGCTGTTTATGTTCAGCACTTCTAGGTTCTACGTCAGAATACCAAGTCTTTATTGGCCGGGTCCTGCGTCAGCATCACACGCATGCGTCGTGCTGCTCACGTGAACAGCGTCGGCCAATACTGAGCTGGCGTTCTGACGTAGAACCTGGAAGCACTGGACGTAAACAGTGTAAGAGAAAGACGCAGAAGAGAAGAAATTGTTGAATGAAGTCATTATTTTTGTTTTGTTTTTGCGCACAAAAAGTATTCTTGTCGCTTCATAAAATTAAGGTTGAACCACTGTAGTCATGTGGACTGTTTTAACGATGTCTTTAGTGCCTTTCTGGACCTTGAAAGTGGTGGTTGAATTGCTGTCTATGGAGTATTCAGAGAGCTCTCTGATTTCATTAAAAAATATCTTAATTTTTGTTCTGAAGATGAACGAAGGTCTTACAGGTGTGGAACGACATGAGGGTGAGTAATTAAAGAGAGAATTTTCATTTTTGGGTGAACTAACCCTGTAATATCAATATGCAGATTGAGTCATTGAAATTAGAAGTTGTTGTACACAGTAATGTTTTAGCTGTATTACTGTATATACAAAGCCTAATGTCATATCCATATACAGTATGCACCCTGTCCCTGACCCCCGAGTTCTGACATGAGGGTCTAATCTCCTCCTCCTGTCAGACGGTGAGAATTAAACCTGGCATTGTCGATATCAATAATTCTGCCGCTTGATTTTGAGGTCATCTCTCTGGGTCTGCTGGAGCCGTGAAGATCTGATGAGATCAGGCGTTGCATGGTACTGGATCAAGGTCAGCCAAGTGGCACTTAAGCAGAATTTTAATGCAGCTGGAAGGAGCGTGGCACCTTTCATTAGAGGAGAGAGCATGAATCGCATGTGATTTAATTTTCTTTTTAATTACCGTAAATGAATTGGTATTTTTATGTGTTTGGCGTCAATGCGTGATTTTTGGGGCTATACATGTGCATTCATGGCCAAGAGTACATAGACAACCTGTTATAATTAATGGGTTTGGCTATTCAAGATACATCTGTGCAAAAAATCAATCATACAGCTGTGCAATCTCATTAGACAAACATAGACATATTTCAGCTTCACAATTACCTGAGGTACATATAGAAATTATTTACTTAGTCTGGTGTGGAAAAACTTGACTGGCGTGCATAGAGCCCAGACCTGAACCACCTTTGGGATGAATTGGAATGCTGACTACCTGACCACTTGTGTCTGAATGGGAGCAAATCCCTGCAGCCATGTTCCAACATCAAGTGTAAAGCCAAGGAGGGCTAACTGCATATATTTTGAAATGAAATGCTCCACAATCATATGAATAAGTCCTTCCTGTGACTCAGATTATGCTTTTTATTATCTTAAACTTGCTGTGGGGATTCCTATCATCTCAGGTTTTGCATTGCTTCGGTGTAAAGGGTCACTTGAAGAATCAGGCTCTGGAGAAAGTAATGTGAATCATTGGCCACTGATTATATACCTGAAGAACTGAAGAGCAGTGCAGGGAGTTTAAGATGCATATAGGTCTGTGTCAATGGTCTGTTTGGTCAATGTTCTTCAGCACTTGAGAAGTCAATGTTTATAGATGAGGCCGACAGAATTATAGCAACTGCTGAGCAGTTGAAGAATGATTGAAAACCTTGTCAATTGTCTCAGTTAACTGAAACATGTCACGTTGCACCATTACTTATGCATTACTTGTTCATTTATCATCAAGCTGGATGGAACAAAGCACCAGCAGCAATAAAATTAAATTCAGCATGCCTTTTACAGTTCAACTGCTGAATATGATTTGAATTATATTGGAAAAAAATTAAAACAATGATTCATGTAACTGCTTTAAAGGGTTAGTTCACCCAAAAATTATGTCATTTATTACTCACCCTCATGTCGTTCCACACCCGTAAGACCTTCGTTCATCTTCGGAACACAAATTAAGATATTTTAATGAAATCCGATGGCTCAGTGAGGCCTGCATTGCCAGCAAGATAATTAACACTTTCAAATGCCCAGAAAGCTACTAAAGACGTATTTAAAACAGTTCATGTGACTACAGTGGTTCAACCTCAATGTTATGAAGCAACGAGAATACTTTTTGTGCGCCAAAAAAACAAAATAACGACTTTATTCAACAATATCTAGTGATGGGCGATTTCAAAACGCTGCTTCATGAAGCTTCGAAGCGTTTCGAATCAGTGGTTCGCGTGTATCAAACTGCCAAAGTCACGTGATTTCAGTAAACGAGGCTTCGTTACGTCATGAGTGTTTTGAAATTTCAATGGTTCACATGATTTTTGTAGTTTGATACATGCTCCGAACCACTGATTTGAAACAAAAGATTCGTTAAGCTTCAAAGCTTCATGAATCAGTGTTTTGAAATCGCCCATCACTAGATATTGTTGAATAAAATCGTTATTTTGTTTTTTTGGCGCACAAAAAGTATTCTCGTCGCTTTATAACATGAAGGTTGAACCACTGTAGTCACATGAACTGTTTTAAATATGTCTTTAGTACCCATCTGGGCATCTGTAAGTGTTAATTATCTTAATGTCAATGGAGACCTCACTGAGCCATCGGATTTTATCAAAAATATCTTAATTTGTGTTCCGAAGATGAGCAAAGGTCTTACAGGTGTGGAACGACATGAGGGTGAGTAAATAATAACAGAATTTAAATTTTGGGTGAACTAAACCTTTAAACCTATGTCGGCGCTGCCCACTAGGCTATCGCCGCTGGCAATGCATTTTTGTTTTTCAGTATTAAATACTCCCAAACATGGTAATTCCTTAAACATTAGATAATGCTACTAATCAGTGTTTAAAAATCCCACCAGTAGAAATGTTTGGTAATTATACTGTCACAATATTTGAAGGGTTAGTTCACCCAAAAATGAAAATAATGTCATTTATGTTTCATAATGCAATTTACAATGTCATCTGATTCAATGTCATCTAATTCATAACACTCTGAAGCTTTCTGAAGCAGTGTTTTGAAATCGGCCATCAGTATATAAGTGTTATTTTGGTTTTTTTTGGCGCACACAAAAATATTCTTGTCGCTTTATAATATTAATATTGAACCACTGTACTCACATGAACTGATTTAAATATGTTTTTAGTACATTAATGGATCTTGAGAGAGGAAATGTCATTGCTGGCTATGGAGGCCTCACTGAGCCATCAGATTTCAACAAAAATATCTTAATTTGTGTTCCAAAGATTAACAAAGGTCTTACAGGTGTGGAACGGCATGAGGGTGAGTAATAAATATGTATTCTACCTATCAGTCTACATAAACAACATGGGTAATTAGTAAACTATATATACAGTGGGTACGGAAAGTATTCAGACCCCCTTAAATTTTTCACTCTTTGTTATATTGCAGCCATTTGCTAAAATCATTTAAGTTCATTTTTTTTCCTCATTAATGTACACACAGAAAAACACAGAATTGTTGACATTTTTGCAGATTTATTAAAAAAGAAAAACTGAAATATCACATGGTCCTAAGTATTCAGACCCTTTGCTGTGACACTCATATATTTAACTCAGGTGCTGTCCATTTCTTCTGATCATCCTTGAGATGGTTCTACACCTTCATTTGAGTCCAGCTGTGTTTGATTATACTAATTGGACTTGATTAGGAAAGCCACACACCTGTCTATATAAGACCTTACAGCTCACAGTGCATGTCAGAGCAAATGAGAATCATGAGGTCAAAGGAACTGCCTGAAGAGCTCAGAGACAGAATTGTGGCAAGGCACAGATCTGGCCAAGGTTACAAAAAAAATTTCTGCTGCACTTAAGGTTCCTAAGAGCACAGTGGCCTCCATAGTCCTTAAATGGAAGACGTTTGGGACGACCAGAACCCTTCCTAGAGCTGGCTGTCCGGCCAAACTGAGCTATCGGGAGAGAAGAGCCTTGGTGAGAGAGGTAAAGAAGAACCCAAAGATCACTGTGGCTGAGCTCCAGAGATGCAGTCGGGAGATGGGAGAAAGTTGTAGAAAGTCAACCATCACTGCAGCCCTCCACCAGTCGGGGCTTTATGGCAGAGTGGCCCGACGGAAGCCTCTCCTCAGTGCAAGACACATGAAAAAACACCTGAAGGACTCCAAGATGGTGAGAAATAAGATTCTCTGGTCTGATGAGACCAAGATAGAACTTTTTGGCCTTAATTCTAAGCGGTATGTGTGGAGAAAACCAGGCACTGCTCATCACCTGTCCAATACAGTCCCAACAGTGAAGCATGGTGGTGGCAGCATCATGCTGTGGGGGTGTTTTTCAGCTGCAGGGACAGGACGACTGGTTGCAATCGAGGGAAAGATGAATGCGGCCAAGTACAGGGATATCCTGGACGAAAACCTTCTCCAGAGTGCTCAGGACCTCAGACTAGGCCGAAGGTTTACCTTCCAACAAGACAATGACCCTAAGCACACAGCTAAAATAACGAAGGAGTGGCTTCACAACAACTCCGTGACTGTTCTTGAATGGCCCAGCCAGAGCCCTGACTTAAACCCAATTGAGCATCTCTGGAGAGACCTAAAAATAGCTGTCCACCAACGTTTACCATCCAACCTGACAGAACTGGAGAGGATCTGCAAGGAGGAATGGCAGAGGATCCCCAAATCCAGGTGTGAAAAACTTGTTGCATCTTTCCCAAAAAGACTCATGGCTGTATTAGATCAAAAGGGTGCTTCTACTAAATACTGAGCAAAGGGTCTGAATACTTAGGACCATGTGATATTTCAGTTTTTCGTTTTTAATAAATCTGCAAAAATGTCAACAATTCTGTGTTTTTCTGTCAATATGGGGTGCTGTGTGTACATTAATGAGGAAAAAAAAATGAACTTAAATGATTTTAGCAAATGGCTGCAATATAACAACGAGTGAAAAAATTAAGGGGGTCTGAATACTTTCCGTACCCACTGTATATATATAATATATATATAGCTTCCTCAAACTTAATCTCTGAACTGAAAAGGCTTCTTACGTTCTGAATTTACTCAACCCTGTATAACAGTACAGTTAAAAATTTCACTTGGATTTACTTCTGGTTCATTCATCACAGCGCAAACGGAAGGTCAAGATGAGTGCATTGCTTTGTTGAATACAGTATCCCACGCAGTGAGCTCTGCTCTAACTTGCACATTTTATCAAATGCAGTAGTTCATCCAGTATTACATTCATGCAGGAACTCTAGTGTACAGAGCACTGTATACAACATATTGCTAAATATAAGTATGTGCCTCACTGTACATACTGATTACCAGCCATATAACAGTCTAGTGGGGGAAAAAATAAAAATAAATAACAGTCCCATGGATAATAAATGTTGACTGTATATTCATAACAGCATCTATCGATCAAAAATAACTGCTGTTACCCACTTGTGTGCAGCGTACAGCCTGTAATATGGTGTTTATTATGTGTGCATGTTTTTGTTTTAGAGGAATTGCAAGTGATTCACTCTATTATGGTGTTCATTTTGTTCTGTTCTATCTTGCCCTTTTGTGTTTACTGGCCCATGATGCACAGTTCTGTTCTGCATGACACTGTGCCACTGTGACAAGCAAATTTCCCCTCAGGGATCAATACATTTCTATCTTATCTGATCTTACTCAGCTCACATAAATTCATATCAAGTGACAAGTGGATGGGTCGACTGCGCAATATACCACCGCTGCATCGCTTCGAGAAAAGATGGAAGGAATACTTTAGTCCAAACTTTTTGATCAGTCTTCCTAAACTGCTGATCTAGATTTCAGACATCAAAGCACGCCTCTGAGTTTTAAAGAAGTCTGAAACTTACACCTCATTCTCCCTCTCTCCCATTTCTGGGAATAACATTGTGTTGTGAATGTTTGATGTATTCAATTCACTTGAAGAACAATCTTTTATTCATACGTTGATCTTATTAATTCATACTTTGTGAACGCAGTTTGACTGTGCTGTTTCTGAGCAGTCCGGCCCTCCTCTTCTCATTTCTGCCTGCTGGATTATTTCTTTGGCTTTTTTTTTCTTGTTTAGGATAGATATACAGAAAATAAGCAGTATACATTGCTGTTGGCTTTTTTTGAACACGTACTATTATCAGTCGACATGCTCTGTAAACTGCATATAAGGTTACCCGATTAATATGGTCTGTTGATCTCGCATGTGTATTGCTGGAGGCTTTTTAATGTTGAGTTTGCTTTAATCTAGTGTAGTAATGGTCTGCGCAGCAGACAGGTTAAATTAGGTTAAAAGCTTGCGGTGGTGGCATATTGTTTACCCTGTGAGTTCCTCCAAGTCTGTTGCCAGTGTTCATATGTCTATGTATGTCTGCATATATTGTCAGACGCTTCTGCTGCGATTGGCATTCAAGCAAGTCTGCTGTTTGAGTCATTTCTGTTCACACAAAGCCAAAGGTCAACAAGCATGAGATGCTGCATTACACAGCCTTCTGTCCTGTTCTTTATTACACATGAACTTTTCTGTCCCTAGCACATATTATTATTTAAATGTATGCCATTTATTCCTGGGAAACTACTGCTGGTTTTTCTTAAAAAAAAAAAAAAAGGAAGCATTCTTAATGTGGCTGCTTTGTGGATCAATGAATTAGATCTGCAGATATTTTTGCTTTTCTTATTTATTTCTTGTTTTATAGACCCCATTTTGGTGCTGTATATTCTGTCCCCCAGTCGTTGAATTTGTTTTTACTTTGCTTATGATATTACATTTAAGACCATAAAATTACTTTGAATATTAAATGCATCAAAAACACAGGCAAGAACATGTACTCAAACGTATCTGGATGAGCTCATTTCCAAAAAAAAACAAGAAAAAAAGCTTCTGTGAACCTACAGGCTAGACAGTTGCTGGTGGCATCACGGGGAAAGACATTATAGAGAGATTTTGTGTAGTGCAAGATGAGTCATCAGTATTTTTGCTCATTTTTCCTGGAAGAGATGGGCTGCGCTTTAATTCATGTGGACCCTACACAAGTGTACACTGCTTCATACACATAGGAGTAGGAGTCCACTTCATCCATCTACTCTTTTATATATATATATATATATATATATATATATATAATATAGGGCTTGACATAAACATCTGCCAACCTGCCAAATGCAGTAGATTTCAGCAGTGGCAGATAACACAGTCACTGTTACTAGCAACTTTGGCTAGTTGAATTTTATATATAATATAGGTCTATACATTTTCATTTGTAGTCTTTTAAAAAGGCATCTGAAATAATAAACTAAGTACAATATTGTTGTCAAAAATATCGCTTTTTCAATACTCATTTACTGGAAAAATACACAATACCAGCTGTGCTTTCTCGCTCTCTCATCTCTCTGACAGGGAGATGACACACAAACCCTTTACCCACTTGTTTCATTTGCTCCAGATGAATATTGTTGGTACTACAGGGCTCGAATTTCGGCGTGATTGCACGTATTGCGCTTAATTTTACTTATTCCCGCAGATTTTGCACTCTCACCGAAAGTGCGCGCATAGTATAATGCGTACATGCGTCTGGTCTTAAAGTTACAGCAGCCCTAATATAGCCTACCGGCTGCCAATTTATGGAGATATTGGAATCATGAGATAATATTAAAAAGATCTATATGTCAGTTTTTCCCGATGGTATCAATGTCAAATTTGTGGCCAGTGAAAATTCTGAGTGGCTAGTAACTTCGGAAAACCACTAGCCACAGTGGCTGTTGAGCAAAAAAGTTAATGTCAAGGGGCATGCCGTCCATATAAGCTGCGAATGCTCTGCATACCCAAGCCATTTGTGGACTCGCTAATTAGTATTAACACTATAAATTACTATAAATTCCCTTGTTGGAGGTGTACCATAAAGCTTGATAAAAATTTGGTAATACGTATGTAACTGTCCTGTCACTTATTTATTTGCCAAACAACGATAATTTTCTTAAAATCTGCCAGTTATGGAGGGTTTTGGGTAAGCGTATCCACAACAGCTTTGGCGGCTACACTCTGTTATGTATCGTCATCATTGTCCCGCATTCTCATTGGTTTGCTGGCATATGGGGGATTTCATGCGTAGGGAAAGCTGTCCACGAATCGCTCGCCCAAGCGGAAAAATGTGCTGTTGCTCCCAGATCTTGATCACTGAAAATCACATTGCATTTGATACAAAACTAGACTAAATAAAGTGGAAAAAGGTCATAACTGGAACTATTTTCATAGTATTTCATTTTCCATAGGAAAATGTATTTTTTACGGAAACTTAAAAACTGTTAAAGACAGGCCTACTGTAAGCAGACCTACTGTAACTATCCTGGTTGTTAATCGATAGTCTATTTTTTTTTAAAGTCATTGCATTATTTCAACTTGTTTTTAAAGAATACTTATATCTTTATTTATTTATTCTTATATTTATTCTAATTATATTTTACTTATTTTATTTATAATAGCCTAGTAAATTTTGCAAATGGCCTTTTTGCTCGTCGTGCCTCCCTCAAACATCTAAACATCACTTTCACAGTTCTTACGAGTGCTTGTGACAAAAATGTAGTCTACTTTCAATAAAAGGTCCAACATATAAAGAGTACTTTTAGCTGTGTTTCTATGTGTCATGAGAGTAAGCAACTGAGTAGCTAACACTCTGTATAGAGCAAACACGAGCATCTCGCTTATAATAAACCCATCCAACGCCTCTGCATCGGGCGCTTTTTTTGACATGACGCACCACCCAGTTAAGGAAGTCACCGCTCAAAAAAAAAAAAAAAAAAAAAAAAAAATATATATATATATATATATATATATATATATATATATATATATATATATATATATATATATATATATATATATATATATATACGTTTTACAGGCACTACTGGGGATTGGAATGATTGGAGAGTCTTCTCACTGTAATCATATTTTCAATACAGCTGCTCTTGAAATGTTTCTTTCATGCATGCTTTGAAAATATACCAACTTTCTGAGAGTAATATTTGTGTCTGGCAGGCTGTAAGCATTGTTATTTTTAATCAGGAAAGTAGTCAGACTCCTCATCTGGAGCAGCGTCTCAAAGCCTTAGGGCGCGCCTGTAATTTGGGTCTGGAAGATCAGCTGGAGACATGACTAAGAACACAGGCTGCCCAAAATAACTGAAGCCTATTCGAGTGAGCTTGTTATGCAAAAAATGGGTTGACACTTTAATGCAAGAAAGTCAGTGCAGCTGGTTGAGTGAGTCTGAGGGGCTGCGCCTGTCTTTATCGGCTCCCTCGGTGGGGGTGATCAAGGGAGCCGTGTTATCTGCCACCGGCCTTTGACGCGTTAGCATGGCTCTCAAAAAGCAGGCATGTGGGAACAAAGCTCTCCAATTCTACATTCATCTTAGGTTGCTTATGATGCCACCGTCAGTTTGAGCTATTGATATGTTTTAGACAATGTGATAAAAATGATCAATGAGTGGCAGCAATTGTGACTCTTAATGGCTCTCATTCAGATGAGGAGCAGTAAAAACAGGTCGAAGTGAATGCATGAATGAATGCAAGAATTGTAGACCTGTTCAACAGCCCTTAATTAGCATGAACACATATTTATCTGTACATTATCCATGGGCCAACAGAGAATTGTGTTGATGGTATTTGCTGAGATTATCACCCATCATATTGCCGCTTGTTATTATTCCTGTTCCTGTTGGACTTGCAATGTGGCACGAACTAAAAGTCCTCTCTAATTTCTGCCTTTGTTTTCACGTCCACTAATAAAGAAGCAGCAGTGTGTGTATATGTGTGTGTTTGTTTGTGTGTGTAAGTGTGTGTGTGCGTGTGTACTGCAGAGATGCAGCTTCATGATGTTTTACTGCCATCTGTTGCCAGTACTTTATACATATTTTGTAGTTGGAGCAATAGAGGACCTGCGATGCTCCACGTCTCCCAGCATCCATTAGTGAACTGTGGCATGAACTGCAATTATATTCAGCTCTTAGATTTCATTGTTGTTGAACGGCAGCACTTGTGTGTGATGTCATGATGTTGCATCAGGTCTGAGTGAGCCAATGTAAACCCTGTGAGCCAATAATTTTAGTCAAATATAAAAATAAAAAAAACACATCTTTTTAAAATAAGGCTTTTTAGCAGTATGGAGTGCAGCAGTGCCCACCCCCTTTTTAGCAGTGCTGGTTCTGCAATAATTTTTTCCATTCATTTTTCCCATAGGGATTTTAAAAGCGAAGTGGAGTGCCTGCAACCCCTTCAGCCGTGACTTATTCACGATACAGCACCAGCCTCGAGTACCTTATTGCTTTTATAAAATGGTTACCACACAATACAAATATTAAAGCCAGAAATATGTATCAATGCAACTTTTATGAAGTAAACTTTTTCTAAAAACCTTCCTTCTGCCGGAAAAAAATAGTCCCTGACTGTGAACAGCAACAGAAGTTACATTTTCACGCCATTAGATGGCGGCAAAGACTGTCTTTATGAGTGTGTCAGTCAGTAGCGAAGACTTTTCAATGTAAAAGACTGAATTGTTGTGAACACGGAACACGATGCAACTGACAAATGCTTTGACTAGCGCTGTCAGTCACAGGAAAACCCCTTAACTGTTAAAAGGACAGGATAATACATCGGACATTTAAACCGATTTTTTATTATGAACATAAGACTGACCTGAAGGAAAATGCTAAATCTGAATGCAGGTAATAAACTCGCTCACTCAATCTATTTCTCACAACACTCTTCTACATAATACAGTAAGCTTCAATGAACAATATCATTGAGAACAAACAGTTTACGTTGCTAAGAGTGGTTGCTAAGGGTGTTGTGTAGTGATACACAGAACCGTTGGGTGAAGCGGTCATAGCCGTGTTTTATCATGAATAAAACACATCTATTGACCAATCAGAATCAAGGATATATATATATATATATATATATATATATATATATACACGCAAACATTTAAGTATTTCAAGAGTGTAGGGAGATCGACTCGATTAAGCCATTTGCAATTTGCAGTTCTTCATGGGAGTGGGTGGAGCTAATGAGATCTGCGTGTTGCTTTTTTCAACTCTGATTGGTGAAATTTCCCTGTGGAGAAAATGAATGGAGTTTTTACTTCCGGAACCCAGCTGTTGCACTCTATGGCTCCATGTACACTAGTGCGTTCCCTTTCGAGTCGGTCTCTCGTCACTGCGTCACCGAAGGTGGCGCTATGGGGTTATCCTCTTCTTCCTCGAATCTACTGTAGCCTCATGAAATCCCACGGGCGAGAAATCGGCCGCCAATGGCGTTCAATTTCCCACAATTTTCAAATTTCCCTGCGCTCACATGATATGTATTGCCCATGTATTAGTGCAGCAGTCTGTCGTGTACGGATGACAAAATTCCCAGACACTCTCACGATAAACAGCCCCTGTCTCAGTCAACAGTCTGTCGTGTACAGCAGACAAAATGCCCGGCACTTACACGATGCAGCCCCTGTCTCAGTGCAGTGGTCAGTCGTGTACAAAATAGCAGATGGCAAGACGACTGAGCAGCCATTGAATGTCTGAAAGGCTTCATGGCCACACCCCTCTCTAGCCGTGTCTCAACTAGGTCGTTTAGACCGATATACAGCGCCACTGTACTTGCACGATTAGCAATGGCATATGCAAACTGATGCTTTCACGACACAGCCTTCTGTTTTCTATTATTTCTAAAGCGCTACGACTGTAGCAGTCGTAAGAGCTGGTTTAATGTGTATGCACCAATACGTTGTTGCTTATTATTCCACGCTCCATTTCATTAGTCCAGCATTGCTCGACTGTGTGTAGTTGGACGGTGCTCATGATGCCGTATTGGCCCTCTGCCAGCTTGATGTCTGGTGTTTCAACTAGGTCCGGTACCCAGCCGAAGTGAGGCAGGTGCTGCAGGCCCTTTCAATGAATGAACTATGAATGTTGAGCGTGACTATCTCCCCTTTACACGAGTGGAGCGCGCGTTCTGAATGATTGATTCATCATAGTCCATTCAGAGAGTGTGTTAATCAATCTAATCTTCTGCTTCGCAAAGTCCTAAAACCAAAGTAAAAAGAGAACTGGGCCTTGTTGTGATGCGAGCTCGCATTTCACAGGGGCGTTTACAGTTTGTGACTCGCCTCCGCTCATTTTGAGCCGAGAAGTTTCTACCTTTAAGTGTTCTCAGGAAGCTCTCAGGCTGATGGCTGCGGCTTGGCAGAGTGTTTTGCTATGCTCTCACTAACATGATGAAAACAGCGAGACTGTCAGCTCTCTTATGGCTGATCTCACGTCCCCCTCTCGTTGCGGGCATCAGAAGCAATAATGGCCTGCGTGTCAGGATCGTTTCGCTGTGCAGCTGAATTATATCATTGTGCCTGATGTGTATCTCTTTTTGGTCAGACAGCCCCTTGTCAGTGGCCTTGTCTTTTGCAAGAGTGCTTGGACAGTGACAGTATGCCCTTTCTGTTTTAAGTATACTGCTATAACGGAATGTCGCCTTCATATTCATAGTCGCCAGGCATAGAGCACTGTCGATGAGAATTTTGAGTGGCACAAGAACGCACTCGCCCTTCTACTTGATCATCTCGTGGTGGGCACTTTGATCATTCTGTGAATTTTTTTTTTTTTTTTTTTTTTTTTTTTTTTTTTAAGTTTCCTCACTCGCATCGCGGTGTGCCTTGCGAGAGGATTATATCTACAACGTAAACTGACATTGAGAGTGTTGTCAGATAGGTCATGTGACTGTTACGACAGTTGTTGACATCCCTGCTTAACGGTGTTCAACTAGGTCGTTTAGCCATTCACAATCAGACGTTACAGGCGCAGACGCTGCTGCCTTTCTGCGCAAATGGCACCCTTGTGGGTTATTTTATGCGCATTGCTGTTGTACACATTCACAAAGCGCAGACATGGATCCGTCATCATTTGTGTTTTCTTCCACACAGGTAATAACCTTTGTGGAAAACCTATGCCAGGTTGGCTATGAGGCACCTATGCATGTTGCTATAATGCTTCCGCCTATCCATGCACCTTTCCATGTGTTGTTGATGCAGTCTGGAGACAAGAGCAACATGAATGCTGGCAATGTGTGTATGGTTAATCCAGGATGCAGGCGAGACCACTGTCCTTTACTCTGCGATGTGTTTGCAGTAGCCCATGCTTGTGCAACTTGTTCTTATAGCTGCTATGCTGCTGAGCTTGTGAGGTCTCCGTTGCATGAAGTACTTTTAGCTAGGTCAACGGCTTGGCTTGCAGTCAGTCTGGTCCTTTGCTATTAAAACGGCGGGATTGTATAGGTCCCCATAGCGCCAGCTTCGGTGACGCAGTGTCGAGAGACCGACTCGAAAGGGAACGTCTCCGGTTATCTAACATAACCTCGGTTCCCTGAGAAGAGGGAACGAGACACTGCGTACGCTGCAGTCTTTGTCAAACAGCACTCTGTTTCAGTCCAAGATTCTGAGGCAATGGCATTCAGCGCCACCCTATAATGCGGAGGAGCCCGCCTTTATTTCGCGCGCTTGAACGCCATTTCATAAGGCTTCAGTAGATTCGAGGAAGGAGAGGATAACCCCATAGCGCCACCTTTGGTGACGCAGTGTCTCGTTCGCTCTTCTCAGGGAACCAAGGTTACGTTAGGTAACCGGAGACATTTTCGTTTTAAAATGCATAAGTTTTGCTATGGTTATGCTTGTGGTTTACACTACGCTGGCGTTTTCGAACCTCAAAAACGGAGACTTTCAAAACGCTGCAGACCCCGTTTTAGTTTGAAACCGCCGGGGTGGCATTTCGGTATAAACGGACCAAAGCATGGCAACCACCCATAACACCCAATCATTGTGGTTGTCAGTTTTGATTTAACTGTCATTTAAAAGAATAACTAAATGACAACAAGAAGAAAATGGTGTTTATTTTAAGCTATAAAATTTTAATGAGGAATATTTTTATGCCTGACACGTGGCTGGTGTTAGGCAGGGTGACACTGACACACATGCGAAAAGGACTATGCTGTGCAAGTGTACATTGCTGGTGACATTATTCACTCATATTCACTCAAGATTTACAGTTTATTCATGTCATTTTGTGCTAAATGTATTTTTGCCCAGTTTGTTCATGGTTTTTAAAATGACAACCACAAGCAAATTTGGACAGAACATATCAAAATTGATTTGTTACTTGCTATTTCTAATCACCGGTGGAAAGTAATCATTTTATTGTTTGTCCCTGGACTTTTGTGTTACTTCCTGCCTTGAGTGCCATGCTGTAGTCCTGTGTAGTTTTTCCCCTTGATTGTCTTTCCCAGGTGTGTCTTGTTAACTTGTTATCTTGTTAAGCTTGTTTGTCCCAGTGTGTATATAGCAATATAGCCCTTGTGTTTGTCTTGATGCCTTGTCAGTTGTGCCTGTAATGGTTGCTTCCGGTCCTGTTTTCCTTGCTCTGTTTTTTTTTTTTTTTTTTTTTTTTTTTTTTTTTTAAATAATAATTTTCATGTTTTCATAGCAGTAGTTAGAAAAAACATGTATTTTGTAACATGTGTTTTATGGTTTATTTGGAATACACTACTGTTCAAAAGTATAGGGTATAGATTTATTCCATAATTCAAAATTAATACATTTATTCAGAAAGGATGCATTAAATTGATCAAAAGTGACAGTAAAGAAATACTTAAACTTTTTTTTTTTTTTTTTTTTTGGAACTGCTTTCTACTGTGATGATAAATGCTTCTTGAGCAGCAAATCAGTTAGAGTGATTTCTGAAGGATCATGTTACACTGAAGATTGGAGTAATGATGCTAATAATTCAGGAATAAATCACAGGAATAAGTTACATTTTATAATACATTATTATTTTTATAAATTGTAATAATATTTTAACAATATTACTGTTTTTACTGTATTTTTGATCAAATAAATGCAGCCTTGCTAAACAAAAGAGGCTATAAAAATCTTACCAACCCAAAACTTTTGAACGGTAGTGTATATACTTTGTGCTTTTTGAGAAACAAAAGTTTTCCATTAAAGTACAGATAATAAGATCTGACTGAGACTCCCACATGACAGAATTGTGCCCTTTCTCTCTCTGTAAATAAGCAGTGTGCTCATTCTGTTCCCTCAGGACTGTATCCACGTGTCCACAAGAGCTCATCAGAAAGAATGACACCAGTGCCCACTTAGATCATCACAGACATGCTCAGCCACAGCACTGCACTAGATGTTCCTTTAGATCTTGTTAATTTGAGCCTAGAGAAATATTAGCTGTCTTTGCCATTTGGTAGCATGTAGCCATTTAAGATTGTGTCATCTGCCGCACTTTATAAAGTGACATTTAAATCCTTTTTAACATCATATTTGTATTGTCCAGCATAAATGTAGTGTGAGTGTTTGTGATTTTTTTTTTTTTTTTTTTTTTTTTTTTTCTCTGTCTCTCTTTTTGTTGTCTGTGGTTTGTTTGATGTAATGCTTTAAAGGGACAAACCCCTGTAGATCTCAGTGGGTGCCATTTAACTACTGTCTAGAGAAGAAAACAGTGACACAGTAAGCTGGGAAAGAGTTTAGTTTTAAACACAATTGCCCACAATATTGCTTGAAAATAAGATTGGTTGGTTAAAAAGATAGTCTCATCCCCAATCTCGCACTTTTTGGTTGAGCCAATGTTATGGTGTCTTCTGTTGTATGGACAATATGTGTTTTTTTGTGTTAAGAAGGTCATATAGACTTAAAGCAACATGAGGTTAAGTAATGACAGATGTCATTTTTGGGTAAACTGTCCCTTTAACCAAATTAAAATTAAGTTAGAGGACCTATTATGCTTTTTTACACAACTTTGTTTAGTGTAATGTTGCTGTTTGAGCATGAAAAAGGAGGGGCTTCATAGAGAAAGGAACTAAACAGGGGTGCGTTTACTGTACAACGTAAGTTGCTGCTTAACTACCATAGTACATCGTATGCATCATTGAAAAAATCAATTAGCTAGTCATGACTGTTTCCCAAAACCGTATTGTCGCAAATTTGTTGTTCAACCACGTTGGTGAATGATGTCACGCAGGTGGTGGAGTAATAACTTCTTTTAATGAGCCCATTTGAGATCAAATTAATGTTAGATTTTTTGCTATAAATTATGGACATGGCATCGGAGGACTAATTATCTTTTTTCTCAGTTATTTTACTTTATTTCCAGATTTAATCATAGGCTCATTCTTGCATCTCCTGGCAAACCAAAAGACGTAAATGACATTTGTGTATGGGTCAATGACGTGACGGGTCATTTTTTTTGTCCAAAGGCCTCAATAATAATAAAAAACAAAGATATGACATCTAAAGTATGTAAGGTAGTACAACTTGATCTATTTTATTGAATCCAAAAGATTTTAATTATATTTTGCTACATATAAAGGTATTTCAAAGATTCTGAAGTTTTAAAAGGTCATTCGGTTTAACCGTCCAAAGGCCAATACAGCCACTACGTTTGTGAATAAAATATCTTAAAATGTAATAAATGTTTTTTTTTTTTTAATATTATTATTATTCTGGCATGATTTTACAACATCATATATCAACATGGTGCAAAATGGTATTAAAATTTTGTGTAGAAGTCGTTGCTTTATGAGAAAGAATGTCCGGAAAAATTAATTTCATTGATGTCATTTGGAGTAACCAATATAAAGAGACCATTTTGGATCAAGTCATGTGGTCAATATCATGTGACAGGATGTGACATCATTCAGACACCTGCAAAGGACCACATGGTCATAAAGCAAAGTTATTCTCTCTTAAATATTTGAAAAATTCATATTTTCACTTGCTCATACGCATGTCCCGAAATATCAGGTCATTTGGTACAACCGCTATAAAACATGGAAATGTTGTAATATTTTAAAAACTTGTACTAAATATAAAATGTTTGATTGTCCTTTTGCTAGCAAGCTAACTAGCCAGCTAGATATCAGCCTGTTAGCTTTGTTTGAAAATATCGTCATTCGGTAAAATCGCAATTTTGGTTAAACCCAATGACTTTTTTGGTGACAAATTTTGTCCATCTTGTAATAACTGACAAAAGCAGTGTTAATTGATTAAAAAAAACCCCACAAAATCTCATTGTTAACACTTGATAAAACTTTAAAATTAATTATATCTCCATTATATTTTTTGACACTTTTAAAAACCTTATTCGTTAATGACCCGCATATATTTGCGGGTATAGATTGTACTGAATGTCAGCTTGCTTATTTTGCTCAGAATAGGGATTTATTAAGTCTACATGTCATACAAACAAACTATGCTTCTAACAACAGGTCGAGAGCTGTCGTTCCAACCACACAACTTTGCAGTGCTGTTTGCAAATGTTCAATGGAACTACGGTTTCGGGAAACACCGACTGGTTGAACTATGCTGATAACGACGGAACTTGCGACCATACAGTAGTTGGCTAACGATGCTTTCGAGAAACACACCCCAGAGCGTTACTGACAGACTGGGAAGAGAGGTGCTGCAAAAATGTAAAATATGTGAAAAATTATATGTTTTGAACATTTAAACATGAAAAGCCATTCTAGTAGACCCCAAAACAAAAGCAAGGCTTTATAAAAGGGCATAATATGGTAACTGCATGCTTATGCGTTTACCAATGCTGAAATCATCATATCATATAGGACACATTGAACCTGATGAGAAGTCTCTATAAATGCAAACAGCTGTCCAATGCACCTAAAGTGATTATCGAGCCATGATTAAAATAATTAGTACCTCATAACATCCCGCTACTTGGACTAATATCAGAATATTAAAGTCGTTGCAGGAGCCTTGGCGAACAATCGAATCAGCTCATGTCCTTATGTTCAGGATTCATCAGCAATACTGGTTCAGCGGCAGGCTGTCAGTCACGTTGAATTTCCTTCTCATAGTCCCAATCGGGCATTAATTTGTCAATCTGTATGCAGAGCGACTCTTATAACTTCCCTAGTGTTGTAATTAGTGCTACCTGAAGTTGTAGGGCTTTGATTGCCTTCAGGGAGGTGTCCTGCAAGGCTGTTTCAAATTAGCATGAGGGCAATCGCCCTGATTGCTCGCATCTGGTCATTAAAGGAGAGGGGACTTTTTCTCCCCCCCTTGCCCTGAACCCAACATGGACTGAAATCAAAAGCTGATGCTCAAATAAGCAAGTCTCAAGTTTTTCAAGTGCCTGAAACAGCTGATTGGACAGCGAGAAAATCCATGACTTTTGCGTATGGATGCCAGTTACATGTAGTTTTCAGTGAGGACGATGATGTTTTTTGCAGAATAACAGTTGGATCACGTCAAGCCACAGTTGAAAGCTTTGTGGGGGAGATTGCTGAAACATTCAGCAGCTTTTACTGTTGCGTTAGGTACCTGAAATGGATTATTTTTCAGCCTGTGAGCAGGGAGGAGCTGTCTTTTGACATTTTGAGATGATTGAGAAGATATGTAGCTGGAGTAGTAAAATAGGAAAGGATGGATACAGAACACAAGCCTGGAAGATGAATTTTTTCACTGTGTGTGAAGGAGTTTGAGATGATATTTCTTTTTTCTGTGGAGTGGCCTAGTAGCAGCCCAGAACTCCCCTCACCAATTTGTGTAGTTTTTATGCTTAAATGGATTTATTGTGAATGCTGCATGATCTATTGAGATTTTCCTTCCTCCCTCTCATGCCCTGTTTCTGTCTTACTCTATCATTCTTGATCTGTATTCCCTCCTCTTTGTCTCTCTCTTATAGATATGCATTGCCATCTCGTGACAATAGCCGGCTCTGTTTCATTGAAATAGCTGTCACTAATGGAACTGCTAATCGGCAGCAGAAATACATGGGTGAGCCTGTGTCAGAGGTAAACCTGCTTCTACATTCAATCATTTTAATGACTGTGACAGTCTATATTTTCTATATATCTATGAGTTATCTGATTTACTTTAACCATTCTACTGTAATTGTTACCATCATTTTTATAAAGATTGCAGTATAAATTGGCAATTTTTTAAATCACAAATTATAAATGTGAATATTTAGATAGATATGCCATTATTTTTGTGAAGAAAACACCTCAGTCTTTTTGAGAGCTGGTGTAATGATATTTGTTCGAAAAATAAGAAGTTTGATCGTTCACGTTAAATAATTGGTTGATGTTTGCGTCCTAATTGATGAGACCCTCAGAGAGAGCTGTGGTGCAATAATCAGACACTTTCAACAGACTATAAGAGACTTAATCAGACTATAATGGCCTCACAAATCCATTTATAGAGCTGCATAAACACAGAAAATGACTCCAGGTTCCAGAGCTGTTGTTTGTCGAAATGTCTGTAAAATGGGCAAGAAGATGACAAACGTTAAATGTTGTATTTAAAAAGCCCATTTTGAAAGTTTAAGGTTAGTTTTATGTCTGATGGTTATATACTGTAGGTCTTGTGTAGTTTAAATACCTAGACAGTTTGAAGTGTTGTTTGAAAGCTATATATATCTTGTGTGCTTTGAAAACATTTAAATATGTATAAATGTGCTTGTTAAAGGGTTAGTTCACCCAAAAATGAAAATTCTGTCATTACTCACCCTCATGTCGTTCCACACCCATAAGACCTTCGTTCATCTTTGGAACACAAATTAAGATATTTTTGATAAAATCCGATGGCTCTTGAGGCCTGCATTGAGAGCAAGTTAATTTAGACTTTCGAACACCCAGAAAGGTACTAAAGACATATTTAAAACAGTTCATGTGACTACAGTGGTTCAACCTTAATGTTATGAAGCGACAAGAATACTTTTTGTGACCCAAACAAAACAAAATAATGACTTTATTCAACAATATATAGTGAAGGGCGATTTCAAAACACTGCTTCATGAAGCTTCGAAGCTTTACGAATCTTTTGCTTCAAATCAGTGGTTCGGAGCGTGTATCAAACAATCTCAAACTGCCAAAGTCATGTGATTTCAGTAAACGAGGCTTCGTTACATCATAAGTGTTTCGAAATTTCAATGGTTCACGTGACTTTGGCAGTTTGATACACGCTCCGAACCACTAATTCGAAACAAAAGATTCGTAAAGCTTCGAAGCTTCATGAAGCAGTGTTTTGAAATCGCCCTTCACTATATATTGTTTATTTTAAATTGTAAACATTTCACAGTATCACTGTTTTACTTTATTTTTGATCTAGTAAATTTAGCCTTGGTGAGTATAAGAGACTTCTTTCAAAAAAAATATTTTTGAGTACTTTTGAACAGTAAAAAAAAAAAAAAAAACTGAAAAAATATTGGTGGTGTTTGGTTACTTTTAAAAAATTTTCACTCAGAAATTGCTAATAAATTTCACAAATAATTACAAAGAAATGATAACACATTGATTTTTTTTACAACATACTTCAGTTTTATTTACTACTTTGCACTTTAAAGAACAGGCTAATCTAACATGATTATCTTTAACTAGATAAAATCATCATTATTTTTAACGTCGCATTTCTTCCTCCCAATACTCAGGTGGTGTTCGGCCCCACGTTTCTCGGTGGCGTTCCATCCGTCTCAGAGCTGCACCACAACAGTGGGAATGTCTCTGGATTCATCGGCTGCATACGGGAATTGCAGATGGGCTCCAAAGAGCTGCATGTGGTGGGGGAAGCAATCAGAGGCCAAAATATTCAGAACTGTGACACCACAGTCTGCCAGCATCAACCCTGCCGCAATGGAGGAACCTGTATCAGGTATGATTTCACTTCCTTCTTATTTGAAACTCTATTGGAGATAGAACCATCTCAACTTTAAATGGCTACATCCTACAAATAGTGTTTTCAATGTGTCTGTTAAAACAATATTTAGATGAAAATGACTGTAATTGGATGTGTCTCAATAAAGGACTGGTGAGTGATAGACAACGTGACCTGAGGAGTTCCTCACTGTACGCGCAGATGTCATACCCATACGATCAGCATTCTTTCACAAGCATCTCTTAAGCTTTCAATATTTGGCATACATGCAATTTTCTACTAAATTTACTCCTTTTGCCAGGGCACAGAGTTTGTAAATATTGTCAATGATATGCGGATGCTGTGAAGATGCACACTTGAGTTTTAAATAGCGGTAATCAGAGGCCTGATTGCAGGGACGGGAGTGATGTATGAATGTGCTTTTTGTTAAACCACAGGCAGCGTTTTTGTGTTGCCTACAACCAGTAGTTTTAATTACACATTATTTGAGTTTTATGTTTACTTTTCTATGTTAAAAGGATGTTTTGATTAGGGTGGGAATCGTTGTCACGATTCTGTTATATTCAGTGAGTCATGATCTGATTTAAAAACGATTCTCAATGCATTTCAAATCAGCAACTGTCAACATAGGTGGAAAATCTTTTGTAAGGCTGACCCTGGCTTGCTGCGGTAGTACCGGTGTTACACGGTGTTACACGGTGTTCGTCTGTACAGTGATTACATTACTAGCCCACCACCCCCACTGTCATTTTGCTTTTTTATACAAATAAAAACCATTTAGTTCAGTTGGGCAACGGATGCTATGGTTATAAACTGAAAGCGTCTGCTCTGATCCATACAGCACAAGCTGAGTCACAGCAGGAGACAGATTTCAATTATCACATGACGAGAGTAAGGAGAGATGACTGACAAGACAATGGCAGAGGATTTGGTGTGCAACAGATCCTGAGCGTCATTGACAAATATTTTATCTTGGAAAATGTGCAGCCAATGCTATCGCTTGGCTGGTCCCTATACACAGAGTACGCGTGATCACCAATTTTTAAAAGTGAAAAGCAAGTGCACATTCAAAACTGATTTCAATACTCCATATATTGATAGCGACTCCCTGATGCCCACAAAATATAGGCCTATACACAGGGTACACATGATTGTGAATACGAAAGTGAAAAGCAAGCACGCATTCAAAAGCGATTTCTGTATAGTAAAGGTGTATAGTAACGTAGCATCAGTTTTCGTTCTGTATAAATACTGTAACATACTGCATCGACCTTAAAAAAATCAAGAGTTGAATATTTCAAACATCTTTTTTTTTTTAGTGCGTATTTAGTATCATAGTGTATTTGTACTAAGAAAAGTATTGGAAAAAAAGTTTTTACCGTATTGCCGTACTAAAATTAATTGTAGCCTAATTTTGCATATTTTTGTGCCTGACCACATGACAAAAGATTAATTTGTCAACTCATGACCACTAAAGAGTTTTTTTTTTAGTTTCATCTAATGAGATATTTATTACAAATCCGTGTAAATGTCAGTCTTGAAAATGCCTTTTGCTCAGCTGATCGTGTGCTTGACCACATTAGCTTGAGCACAGGCACTCAGCGTGCGCTCAGGGACTCTGTCTGACAGCCGTGGAGTGGTTGTCCTGAAGGACTACAGAGCTCTGAACTTAAACCTAAACACTTCCAAACACAGAGATATGGTGTCATTTACTCTTGTTGTGGACAAACCTGATTTATTCATTATATACTATAAGCAGAAAAGAATATTGCAATACAGAATCCATGGAGGACTTTTGTTTGGAATAGCGAATAAATGCTGAAATACACTACTTTTTAAACTGGAATACTGGAATACTACTGGAATACAACTTTTAAAATCGGAAGAGATTTTAAAACACTAGGTATCATATGAGGTATTAGAGAGAAAAACTGTGCATCCTACATTAAATGACTGAGGATCACACACTTTCAGACTCAAGTCATTGTAAACACGACAATAGGGCTGGGCGATATGACCAAAATCTTATATTACGATATGAGTAATTTTATATCACGATAACGATATATATCACTATATAGTTATTTTTGCTTTAAATAAGATTTTTATGATATCAACATTTTCCATATCATTGAAATTTCATAATTATCATCATTTTCAATATAATTAAAAAAATTAATACTAGCCTAAAAAACACTCAAGCTTACTGAAGACAAATAAACTGCGATAAAGAAAGAGCAAAGAAGACAATCTACAGTAGAACAAAGACAGACGAAATAGACCTACATCAAAAAACTTCAAGCACTAGAAAATGTATAAAGTAATCAAAGGTATCAAAAACAATGCATAGTCTTCACTGTGTAAATTAAATATACATTTATTCTTATTAAAGTTACAAAAGCAAGCAGTGAGAGATTTTCTCTCTTTTTTTGTTGTTTGATTAGCATTCTGGGGGAGGATAAATGGGAACACAGGGGCACCGCGATGCGACTGCAAAGGGCACTTTCACTTTTGCGATCAAAAGTGAAATGTTGTGCAATATATTTACATACTATGATATATACGATATAGCAAAATCTCTAACAATAGACATTTTATTTTGTGGTAACGATATCGTCATATCGCACAGCCCTACACGACAAACTCGTTCAGAAACGTGTGCTTCGATGCTAGCAGATGCATGATGAATAAAAACAATATGTGTTTTAAAACTGTCTCAAAATGTCAACCATGTTTGATATTCTCAGACTGGATGGAATCAAAGTCTAATGCTAAAGATTCGCAATCTGTGCCTACAATACACTAGTATTTTCCTTGAAATCCGTCAACTCACACACTGCCCAAAATCTGCAGACTGGTGCAGACTTTCAGCAGCTAGCTTATATTTGGTTCATAATTCAAAATGTTATATGTAATTAGATGCCTGACACATTGCTTGTTTTCAAATTTTCCAAACTTTTGTCCTGTTTATTTGATAAATCAATGTACACAATAATAATAATGAAATTGTAATTAAATAATAGAAGACCCAACTCTTTGTATGTTCTGTAAGACCCCCCTTTCCATTAAACATTCTACTGTCTCACTTTCAGTACAAGTAGACAACATTTTTATGTGGTAAGTTCACTTAAAGGAATAGTTCACCCAAAAATGAAAATTACCCTATGATTTACTCACCCTCAAGCCATCCTAGTATTATATGACTGACTTCTTTCAGACGAATACAATCAGAGTTATATTAAATAATGTCCCGACTCTTCCAAGCTTTATAATGGCAGTAAATAGAGGATGAGATTTTGAAGCCCAAAAAGTGCGTCCATCCATCATAAAAGATATCCACAGGGCTTCAGGAGGTTAATAAAGGCCTTCTGAAGCAAAGCGATGCACTTGTGTAAGAAAAATATCAAATCTGTTCCTCACACAAAGTTCCAGAAGATTGGGAATGCGGCGTCTGAGGTTTGAACTGCTTTTCAGGAAGTAGGGGAGTAAGTAATTGCAGAATTTCCTTTTGTGGGCGAGCTCTTTCTTCATTGTAATTCTAGGTCGTAAGTGATATTCATGGTGTAAGTTCTCCATACAAGGAGGAAGATGTAAAACAAGAGAACTTTAGAAAGAAGCCTGCCATTTTGCTGTTGGGAGTCATGAAGGAGTCCAATAGTGTCTTTAAATGTCTCTGATGCTCCTCATGAAAATGCATTTGTTTTTTAAAACTTTAAAAATTAAAATAACTAGCTTCGGCCTTACGCATTGATTTACAGCAAAAGAGTAACCCCTGACGTGATGTAGGAGTAGCGTAAGCTTTTACGCCTCACTGTTCAAACAAATAGGGCTGGGCAACCAACTCAAGCTCCTCTTCTCTTTTATTGAAATCCTCCAACATTTCTCTTTAAAAATTCTCTTTTAAGACTTCTAATTCGTGACCGGTGTTTTGTTTTGCTCTCTCCTCTGTGCTTCTGCGTTCGTTAATACGTAGGGTCAGATATCACTCTTTCGCCGTAAATCGATGCATACGGCCGTCTGTCGGAGGCTAGTTATCCACACGGAGCTGTTTTTTACTATTATTACTGTTGTTGTTGTTGTTGTTGTTTTATATAGGTGTTCCAGTTTAAACATGCTGGCTTATACATAGTGGCGTCCTTATTTCTCATTCTAAACTCATCTTGCAAAAGTCTGTTTCACTAAAGTGCTCTGTAAAAATGGATTTAAAAAAAAAAAATCGTAAGAACCGACGTGGGGCATTAGCCCCGTCACTGACCTTTATGTGATGAGCCATTGAGCAGTCCAGTCTCGACGTTTGGTTTGTGTTTGAATGGTCTTTTTCTATGGTGATGACTGTCCTTTCTTTTATCTTCTTCTCCAGGTTTCCTGTAAACAAATCAGCGGAGTATTCTCTTTGATCACATGGGATTCTTTTGATATGCTGGTTATATATCTTGTATGTAATCATTCATTTTTAGTCTGAAAGGCAGCGGCTTTTATTTTCTTTTGTGACGCCACATGCAGGGTACTTAGCCTCTGCATCGAGAATGAAATAACAGTCCACATTTACTTTAAAAGGGTAAAACTAGCTGCACTCATGTGAGGCAGATAATAGCCCTGGAAGATGTCCTAATGGTAATCCCAGTTAGCTGAGACGAGCGGAGGGTGCATGTTGACACAGAATGGGCGTTTTCTCCAAGCCAGCAGCTGATGTTAGAAGGCTAGTTTTTCTCAACAGATGGTTTTCAAATATATTCCCTCTTTCATTGCCTTTTGCTTCTGCTCAGAGTCATTTCTCTCTCTGTTGTCATCTCCCAAAACAGTATTTCACCTCTGATGTCCTCATCCATTTTCTCTCTCATCCACTTAAATTTTCCGAAAACGTATATGACTGTGGATTTGGGCATGATGTGGGCATTCAAAGTACCTGGCTTCCTGTTTTAAGTCTCCTTCCTAGTGTTGAGCTCTGACAGTGATTCATGGCTTTAACGGTTGTAATCCTTTGACTTTGAGACAGATTCTGCCCACCTCCACCGGGTAACCGCTAGAGCACTCGGAGGGCAGGAGCGAACAGCTGTACATCAGCCGTTCATTTCATTCCAGTAAAGCGACATCATTCACCTCGCTGTCGAGCTGAGCACTAAACTCTTTTACTGAGTGTGTCACGCCCGCCCAAGTGTATAATCGAGTGCTTGGCCCACTAAACAGGCAATCCAGCAAGTTTGGAGGACCAGCCTCTCCATTTTGGGTCTCCGGTGAGCCGTGGCCTCGTGTCATGTTTACAGATCTTTGAATTTAAAATGCTGGTCAGTACTGTTAAAATATCTGGGTTTGTATTGCTTTAGTAATACTATCAGATGACTTTATTAAACAGAACGAAGTAAAGAACTAATTTATCTGTTTTATTGATACCTATAAGATATTTATATGATGTCTACAATTTGTGTGGTTGCTATGTTTACACTGAAAGCAAGCCGGAAGTCAGATTCTTTTTGTCTGCTTGGCTTATTCTCTGGATGCGCCCTTATTTAAACAGACATGGAGAACACTTACCTTGTTAAATTATTCATACACGTTTGCTTCCAGAAGCTCACTTTCCTTGCAGCCGAAATGGTCAGTAGTGATGGCAGCTCATTATATCTTCTGGGAAAGTATGCGTCAGGAAGGCTTTTGACTCGGTTTAGTGGAGATGTCTGTCGCCGCGTTTTCAGAACATCACATTTTCAGTGGTTTTCTTCTTTCTCTTGCTTTGTAGCATTGACCTCTCACCTCCATTCTGCCTGAACACAGAGAAATGTTCTTGGTTTCAGTCTTACATAATACCCCTTGGTCACCAAGTTCATTTAAATAAACATCTTTATATAATTGAATGCAGGATGACCTCTGTGAACTGTATTAGAAATGGTGTCTTTGTAAGTGCTGAACCAAGTATGATACCAGGGTAAAATTTTTGTCAAAATATCTCATAATGTTGCAATGCAGTGAGTGGTGTCTAATTAACATCTTGCTTTTTTAATTTTTAAATAAAAACTTAACACATTTAGTAGATTACCATGGATATTCTACATACTGTATTAGCATATAAGCTGTATATATATATATATATATGTGTGTGTGTGTGTGTGTGTTTTGTTTTGTTTTGTTTTGTTTTGGTTTTTTTTGTAGAAATCAATACTTTTATTCAGCAAGGACACATTAAATTGATCAACAGTGACAGTAAAGATATTTTTTAAATATTTTTGAACTTTCTATTCATCCAAGAACCCTGACAAAAATCACATTTTCCACAAAAATCTTAAGTAGGTAACACTTTATAATAACTGCACACTGTGAAGCATTAGTTGAGCATTAGTAAACAGTCAATTCAACATTTATAAAGCATTAATAGACATTAGTAAGCAGTTTATGAATACACCTATAAATGCTTTGTTCTTGATTTATAAGCATATATATAATGTGTTTAATAATTGTATTTTCATACTTTATTAATCATCAATTTATCATTTCTAAATTAAGTATTACATTATTTACAATCCAGTTATTTAGGAGTTGTCAGTGGTTCATAAGATCATTTAGGAAATGTAAGTAAATGATTAATAAACTATTTAAACATACATTTAGTCATCTTATTATTTAGACCTATAGTAATAGTAACTCAGTGTGTTAATAAATGCTTTATTAATACATATTCCTACTGTAATTCATGATTAATTCAGGTAGTTATAAAACAATTTCGAAGCGGTCAGTTAACTATCGTTGTGAGCTCATCTAAAGTGAGCACTATTCATGCCTCGTAAAGCTTTACAAAAGGAGATTTAAAGGCTCAGTGATCTTCTGCACTGCTGTTCTCTAATATTTTAAAGTTAGTATTGAGGTAGTTTTGACACTATGAAATATTTTATTACATTATTATTATTGTATTTTGGCACTCCTGTAATCCAGTGTTGGCACTGGTAAATTTTTATTCAGCAATGATTACACTTTACAGAAATTTATTTTTATATCAGATTGCAAAAGCTTAGTTTCATTTTACTGCACAGTTATGTTTTCTGGAGGAGTACAGGGATTTTTATTTTGTTTGAAATTGCAGAGGTTTACTTTTAATCAAGTTACCTATCGTAAAGATTCATTTTTTTTTCCTTGAAAAAAAATGTATCCTTTAAATCTCCTTTATAAAAGCTTTACGAGGCATTACAACTCCTCACTTTAGATGAGCTCACAAAAATAGTTAACTGACAACTACTAAATGTTTTATAACTACCCGAATTAATCATGAATTACAGTAGAAATATGTGGTAATAAAGCATTTATTAACACACAGAGTAACTATTACTATATGTCTAAATAATAAGATGCATAAATGTACATTTAAATTGTTTATTAATAATTTACTTACACTTTATAAATGATCTTATGAACCACTAACAACAACTAAATAACTGGTTTGTAAATAATGTAATACTTAATTTAGAAATGATAAATTGATGATTAATAAAGTATGAAAATACATTTATTAAACACATTATAGATATGCTTATAAATCAAGAACAAAGCATTTATAGGTGTATTTATAAACTTCTTACTAATGTCTATTAATGCTTTATAAATGATGAACTAACTATTTGCTAATGCTTAACTAATGCTTCATAGCGTGAGTTATTCTAAAGTGTTACCAGAAGCACAACTGTTTTCAACATTGATAATAAGATAGCAATAATACGATATGTTATGTTTCTTGAGCACCAAATCATCATATTAGAATGATTTCTGAAGGATCATGTGACACTGAAGACTAGAGTAATGGCTATCAATCGCTTTGCCATTAAGGAAAAAATTACTTGTAAAAAAATGTTAAAATAGAGAGCAGTTATTTTATAGTGAAATAATATTTCACAATATTACTGTTTTACTGATTGGTTACTGTTTTACTGAGGTTGCCTTGGTGAGCATAAGAGACTTCTTTCACTTCAGACTTTTGAACAATAATACATTATATATGATACAAAATTTTATATATATATATGTATATATATATATATATATATATATATATATATATATATATATATATATATATAAATACTTGATATATACAGTGGCTTGCGAAAGTATTCAATCCCCTTCATTTTTTCTTCCTTATGTTAAACTACTTTACACTCCTTCCTTATCACCATAAAATCGCCTTAAAGGGTTAGTCACTCCAAAATTAAAATTCTGTCATTAATTACTCACCCTCATGTCGCTCCACACCTGTAAGACCTTCGTTCATCTTCAGATCACAAATGAAGATCTTTTCGATGACAGAATGCTGTCAGATTTCCTTCATTAGACTGCCTTAGCAGCTTCCACTTTGGCACTTTAGAAACTTCATTAAGAGATCGAAAAACTAATTCATATTAATCGAGCAGATTAGTCAAAATTTTCTGAAGAGAATCGATCACTTGTTATGATGAACAGATTGAGAATGAACCTCATTGGTTACGCCGCACGTTTAAGCCTCCAGAAGAGGTTTTTTTCTTGTGTGTTATTCAGGTTCTGTTGAGCTTCTGTTTATGTTAGCTGATCAATGTTTACATGCGAGTAAAAGCCTAAATTAAATCTGTAAATCATCATAACAAGCGATCGATTCTCTTCAGAAAATCTGGACTAAACCACTTAATTCATATGGATTAGTTTTTCAATCTCTTTATGAAGTTTTTGAAGCGTCAAATTGGTAGTTGCAAAGGCAGTCTATTGAAGGAAATCTGACAGCATTCTGTCATCAAAAATATCTTAATTTGTGTTCTGAAGATGAACGAAGGTCTTACAGGTGTGGAGCGACATGAGGGTGAGTAATTAATGATAGAATTTTCATTTTGGGGTGAACTAACCCTTTAAGGCTGGAATACACTACACGACTTTTAAAATCTGAACAGATTTTAAAACACTAAGCATCATACACTTGCCGACTTTGTAAATGGTAACATATATAAACTGGGCATTCTTACACTAAATGACTGAGGATCACACACTACCAGACTTTCAAATCGTTCCAAACACAACAAACGCACACAGAAACATGTGCCTCCTTGCTAGAAGGTGCACGACAGATGAAACAAACATGGATTTGCAGGAGATGACCATTGGAAAAAACGAGCCAAGTTCATTTGAATGCGGTCTTGAGTAGGTAGACTTGGTCAGACTACAGATTACAAAAGAAGTTAGAGGTGAGTGGCGTAGTCACATATTTACATAGTTGTTTTATCTTTGTTGTTACCATCAGTATATAATCCATTATCAGTCGCTGTTTACATTTACAGGTACACTACCGCTCTAGTGGTTAATAAACAAAACCGAAGCAATTTTTCCTTCATGGCAGAGCTCCACTTTGTGTTCTTACAAATTTCTTTTCGAGCTTTGCGACTTTGTGCATATACTGTAGATGGTCTCAAAGCACACATGGACTAAAAGCCAAAAAATATACATTTTAGTTCATGGATTCTTAAATACGTAAATGTGTATATGTGCTGGAGATTTATTTATTTATTTATTTATTTATTTATTTCCAGTAGATGGTCTCAAAATGAATAGACTAAAAGCCTTCAAAACTCCAACTTTGATTTTGTGAAATCTTTTTTCTTTTTCTTTCTTTCTTTCTTTTTTAAAGTTAAAGTGTCATGATCAAAATACAGAATATGTCACTGCAATGTCAAGACTCTCTTTGAAGAGTGGTAAACACATCTCCTGTGATCATACACATTTGGCTACGTACGGGACTCGCCATATGCAGCCGACACCTGAGTGTTCCTCCTGACTGTTCTCTGCATCGGTCTGAGCTCGCATGGCTGGTGAAGGGCAATCAGTCACAGAAACAGATGTGTTTGCATGTTCTACATAATGCGGGGCAATAATCTCACAGTCTGCCGCGGCATTACCCCCTGCTGTCCTGAAAGGCAGTGACAAACCGTCCGCTGTCTTTCCCTGGGAACGTTGCAAAGAGTGCTTGTGTATACAAACCAGGTCACTTGATTAGTCTCTTACAGATTGGGAAGGTTGCATGTTGTCCTATCAAGTGTTATATTCTATATTGTTGTGTGTGTGTGTGTGTGTCTGTGTGTGTGTGTGTGTGTCTGTGTGTGTCTGTGTGTCTGTGTGTGTCTGTGTGTCTGTGTGTGTGTGTGTCAGTCACTTGCACTGGTTCTAAATCCCAGTGACAGAATGTAAATATTTCATTTCAGCTGTGCTGCAGCTCAAAACACATTATTAATTTATAGATTTGAAACTCCTCCAATGCTTCCTGTATCTGATATTATACCTTTGAAAACAGTCTACATCTTCCGGCAGCTTATGAAGTTCTTGTCTGAATATTGCTTATCATGCTGGCCCACCCTCTACCTCTCGCTTGGGGATAAAGCCTGGAATTATAAAAGTTCCGTTTGCGGAATTGCACCTCGGCAGTCAGCCTTTAGCTGGAGCATTTCTAATCATTCGCTTACAGTGAGGCTAGATCAACATCAGCAGAATGTGAGTCTGCTTTTGTAGATGGCCTACAGGCCCAGTTGTGCTCCTATTTAAATGAGTCTGTGATTTATTTATTTTTTTTTAAAGGTGTGCTCAAGGTTTTGTTTATGTGCTCTGACTCTACTTCATGCCAGTGGTCTTGGACACTTTTTTCATTTTTTTTTTTTTTCTTTCATTTTTTTTAGTCTTTTCACTGCCTCATAATATTCATAAAATGGACATCCCAACAAGTATAATGGTAACACTTTACAATAAGCTTCATTAGTTTAACTACATTAGTTAACATGAACTAATAATGAACTGCATTTCTACAGCATTTATTAATGTTTGTTAGTTAATTTCAACATTTACTAAAACATTATTAAAATCAAGAGTTGTATTCGTTAACATTAGATAATGCACTGTGAACTAACATGAACAAACTATGAACTGCTGTATTTTTATTAACTAACATTAACGAAGATTAACAAATACAGTAACAAATGTATTGCTCATGGTTAGTTCATGTTAGTTAATACATCAACTAATGTTAACAAATGAACCTAAAGTGTTACCAGTATAATGTTATGTATATACTGTTTTATGAATATATACTGTATTTTGGTTTAGATGTACTTTGTCTAGATGTGAGCTCTGTCTGAAAGTGCTTTATAAAGTAAACATTTTGTTTTGTTTTGTTTTTTTATTGGCAGTCCGATAATAATCAATAAACATGGCAACGATCGCTTGCATATCAAAATATGTATATCACTTTGTTGAACAGATATACAGCAAATAGGAAAAAGTAAACACTGGGTTACACTTTATTTAACAGTGCCGTAGTTACATTGTAATTACTCAAATAAGTACTGAGTACTATTAATTAACTACATGTACTTACTATAGAGTTAGGGTTAGGGTGTGGTTTAGGATTAGTTACTTGTAATTATGCATAATTTACTGTTATTACTATAGTAAGTTCATGTAGTAACGTGTAACTACGACACTGTAAAATAAAGTGTTACCAAACATTGTTGTTATTAATAATAATGACACCATTAATCATGTGATCTTAAAATAGGGGCAATCCTCTCCATGTTGAAAATTAAAATCAAAAATTTTGATGCCAAGGACCCACAAATATGATTAAGCCATTTGTTAAACTTAAATATAAAAGCAGCAGTTCATTTTCATGTACACTACCGTTCAGAAGTTTGGGGTCGATAAGATATTTTAATAATTTTGATCTAAGTCTCTTATGCTCACCGAAGCTGCATTTATTTGATCAAAAATACAGTAAAACAGTAATATTATGAAATATTTTTACAATTTAAAATGACTGTTTTCTATTTTAATATATTTTAAAATGTAATGTGTTCCTGTGATGGCAAAGCTGAATTTTCAGCATCATTACTCTAGTCTTCAGTGTCACATGATCCTTCAGAAATCATTCTGATTTGCTGCTCAAGAAACATTTCCTATTATTATCAGTGTTGAAATCAGTTGCTCTGCTTAATATTTTTGTGGAAACTGATACTTTTTTTTTTTTTTTTTTTTTTTAAGGATTCTTTGATTAATAGAAAGTTCAAAAGAATAGCATTAATTGGAAATAGAAATCTTTTGTAACATTATGAATGTCTTTACTGTCACTTTTGATCAATTTAATGCATCCTTGCTTTCTTTAAAAAAAAAAAATCTTTCTGATTCCAAACTTTTGAACGGAAATGTAATGTGTGTGTAAAATATTATCTGGAAAATGTATATACTCTGTACTAAGTTGTCTTTTTTGCATCGTATCTGTTAGTAAAATCTTTTGTGATTAATCTCAATGAAATGGTATTAATGCCAAATTTTGTCAATTTTAACAGTTTAATTTATTTATTTTAGAAACTCTTTTTCCCCTCAGAACCCTTATGGATTTAAAAACCCATCCTAGACCACTGACTTTATGTTCATTTATGAGTGAACATCATTTTAATCATATGCCAAATCAAGTGCTGTTCATTTCTGTATCTGTAAAATATTTTTAACAAAGTGCACTTTTACTTGCACTTGCACTGCAAGATCAGTTGATGTTGGTCTGACAAGGATGGTCTCGAGTTCAGGCCGGTGATGTATGACTTCCATCCATTCCACTCTGTGTTCTCATTTGTATTCTCCTCTGCTTTTTTGACACACTCAACCCCCCCAATGCCCCTTCCCAATTTATGCTTTCTACGCAAACTCCACCGAAGGTAATGATGCAGTGCGGGTACATTTCATTGGTGTACTAATGATCTCTCTGTTTTTTTTCCCCTCATTTTGGTTCCTTGTGTGCAGCAATGCGGAGAACTGGTTCTGTGCGTGTCCTTCGCTCTACTCCGGTAAGCTGTGCCAGTTCACCGCCTGCGAGCGAAACCCGTGTGCACGCGGCGCCACCTGCGTTCCCCAGACACAGCTCGAAGCGGCGTGTCTTTGCCCCTACGGAAGGCAGGGTCTCCTCTGCGATGAGGGTAGGTCCTATCAAGGTTTGTCCGTAGACCGTGATTTACACCAGTATCCACTGAGACGTGATGAAGCCGGCATGGCCAGAGGGTGTTTCTTTTGATATTTGTGCCATTCTGAGGTTTGTTTTATTCCATCTCCTGTGCACACCTCCGTCTTTGAGGTTAGACCCATAGGTGGTGTATTGAAATGTATTCCCAGCAGTTTTGTTTAACTGATGCAAGCCGTTGAAATACCATTCCAATTAGAGTAGCTAAGTGCTCTACGCTTGCTACAAACAGATACTGAACTCTGATGCTTTCACAATCAACATTTCCAGGATAACTGCCAGTCTGCATTGGATTGCAAACTCGGTTCCACTACATGCGCTGACCTTTTGAGGTGTCTACAGGTAGTACACATCCAAATATAATGAGCACAGCAAGTGCTTTAAATTACACAACTCTGAAACTTAATTTATCAAAGTGTAGTCACAAAATGTACTTGCTGTAGTTGGGTTTGTTTTATTGTCTCAAATAACATAGCTGTGAAGACATACTACAGCGCCGTGTAACTAATGTACTTCTCTCCCCGGCTCTACCTCGCAGTGTTAAGTCAGCTAAAGTCGAATATCTGCTTACACAGATAGCTCTTCATCTCCTCGACTGTGCTTAGAGGGAAAAGAACTGCTGCTATTTTGCTGTAATCTAATTGGGTGGCGTGGTTTGAAGACCGCTTGGCACAGCACGCCAGGCAGAGCTACCAGACGTCGCTCTATCAGACAGCAAAGAGGCCGATGCCAAATAGAGTGTTCTAATCTCCCAGTGTCACACCGAGTGGGACTGACATTTGAATTTAAAGGCCGATAACAGCAGATAACATCAATCAGTATTGATTAGTAGCCAAGGCCTCGCTGCCTCTGGGCAGTCACTCAACTTTGGATGTGCTGGACTTCTTCAAATGAGTCTGGACTAATGGAATTATAGGAAGGGTGTTTGGAGTCTGTTTTATGTATTGATTTAGTGTTACATTTAGAATTTATACATTATTCAGAAGATCATGATCTTGTTTAAAAAAGAAAAAAAAAAGTTGCCAGGCAACATAGCAAATGTGATTTAAGAGCAGTACATTGATTCTCGAGTCAAGAGTCGGTTAGTGGTTACAACAGTTCTTGAGTCACCGGTATACAGTTGAATGAAATTTGCAAAATGAAAGGTTTATTTCATTAATTTATTTGCTTTTAGACATGTAAAACATCTGCGTTTCACATCATTATTGGGTTCTTTGATAATAGAATTGTGTATATGTGACGTCATTGTGTGGTTACGTAAACAAACTAGCTAAACGGCTCATTGAAACAAAATATCTGAAAGAACCAATTCGCGGAAGATAATCATCACAGCCGAATCGAAAATGACATGACATGAGCTTGAACTTAAAGGAAAAAGCAATCCAAAAATAATGCTGAAAATGAGCGCAAACAAATTGCTAAAATGAAATACAAGGTACATTTATTCATTTGTTGTTGTTTTTTTGTTTTTAGTTTTTTGTGATTTAACAATTAATTGAATGGTTTTTGTTTTATTGACAATTTAATAATGTATTTAATAATTTATTTAAATATTTCATTCATTTAATCATTTAATTTTGAGTAATTTGGTCTTCCATTATTGTTGTGTTGTTTTGTTTTGTTTTGACCAACTTCTGTAAATAAATGCTACTTTATTTTTTTAAAGGCGAATGTTTTTTTTTTGTTTTGTTTTTTTTTTAAGTTGCATTCAACATCCACAGGAAGACAGATAGATTGGTCTTTCGATTTTTTTGTTTTGTTTTGTTTTGTTTTGTTTTGTTTTGACCAACTTTTGTACATAAATGCAACTTTATTTTCAAAGGCGCATTTTTTTTTTTAGAAGTTGCATTCAACATCCACAGGAAGACAGATTGGTCTTTCAATTTTTTTGTTTTGTTTTGTTTTGTTTTGTTTTGACCAACTTCTGTACATAATTGCAGCTTTATTTTCAGGCACATTTTTTTAGAAGTTGCATTCAACATCCACAGGAAGACAGATAGATTGATCTTTCGATTTTTTTTTTTTTTTTTTTTTGTTTGTCTTGACCAACTTCTGTACATAAATGCAACTTTATTTTCAAAGGCGCATGTTTTTTTGTTTGTTTGTTTGTTTGTTTGTTTTTGTTTTTTTGAAGTTGCATTCAACATCCTCAGGAAGACATAGATTGACCTTTCGATTGATCATGGGAGCTTGTGTTGCTGGAAGCAGCTCAATGCGGCAGTGGAGTTTAGAGGACAGACTGTGTTCTCTGATGCGCCGTTAACACCACACTCACCTAAAATAGACCCGTAACATAATAGCACATCTGTCCTAAACTGCCTTAACGCCTTAGCACACATATCATGTGACTTCCTGTATTTTCATTCCATCGTCACCAGGCTCTACGTCAGAAGATTAAAGAATCATCTTGTGGGAAATGTTTGGGATCAGACAGATTTTGTGAGGAGTTGCTCACATGTGCATGTTTTTTATTCTTACAGTATGTCTTTATTTCATTTTTGTGTGCATGTGTGTGGTAAGAGAAGGAAATCAAGAAAAGCAAAATATCTCTGGGTCCAGCCAACACAGCTGACAAAAGGCTATTGAATTTCACTAGAGAAAAATCCTTGCACACAAATGGTTTTTGACTAGAACGAATGAAAATAAATGGGTGATATGTCACCAGTAAAAACTGCTAGTGAGGTGGAGGTTGTTTTCTTGTTCTTTTAGACAGTCACCTCCAGCAACAGCAGCAGAATAATATAGCAGAGAGAACCTTCCTGTGCTCTGCAGTGCCTTTGCATGAAAAGTTAAGCATTAGTTATATGGTTATTTGAGGTCATATCTCATACACTGTCATATGGGACATTGATAGGTAAATTTTTAGTAGTGCTGTCAAATCGATTAATCTGTGTGTTTATATATACTGTATGTATATATGTATATATGCACACACACACACACACGCACACACATTTTAAACATATATATGTATACACAGACATATATAATGTATATAAATATAATAATATATACATACACACACACACAAACACACACACATATTATGTAAACAAACTTTTATGTGTGTGTTTAATCGATTAATCGATGCGATTAATCGTGATTAATCGATTTGACAGCATAGTTATAAGAGGAATTTACAAAAATAATAATGTGTTGTTTTATTCATGTAGTTATTCATGTAGTTTTATTCATCTTCAGCAGTGAGGGGGAAAAAACAGGGAAAGCAAGACTTTTTTGTGGCTATAATTACTGCAGTTCCGGTTACTTTTGAAGTCTAGAATCAGAAATCCCATTTGACTTTTTGGAAATGAGTTAAATAACGTCCTTATACAGGACTGCAGTTTATCTTAGGATAGAAATTGGCATTCTCAAAAAGTACCCAATACATCTGATTAATGAATTGCCGGTTTATTAATGAATTTCACTTTGAGCAAGAAAGCGTAACTCAGCATATGCAGCATATCACAGAGCCATTACAAGACACTGTGAGTGAAGAAATACAGCTGGCCCCATCAAGCCATCCCTGCTAAAAACGCATTCTAGTCCTTCATTAGGCGCTGTGCAAATAAACCGCGACAAGGTAATATATGTGCAATTTCAAAAGGCATCAATAATTCAAGGGGAGAGCAGAGGGAAGAACTTCAATGCTGTTCCCAGAGAAATCCTCCGGAGAGGCTTTGCAGACTGCACAGTTCATAAAGACAAAATGAGGGGTGGAGAAAACTCTTTAGGTAGCACATTTTTTCACTGGACAAAAAAGTGTAAATGCTTAATGTTCCCAAGCTGGAATGTTTCTGAGCGATGGCTGCTGGACCAGGGGGTCAAATGTTGAAATTTCTGAAGATTTTCCACCTCTGAAATACATTGTCCAAAGCAGCAGCCATTCACAAATTCTGACCAATTTCTGCAAATATCACTGTTATGACCACAGTTCATTTACAGAGTAAAATGGCACAAAATTACAATAATTATTGTTAGCAGCAGCATTTCCCCCCCAACGGAAATAATAGATTTGACAAGCTTTATGTATAGTGCAATATCGCCATCTTGTGTCGCTTTCTCATACAGCTGCTGGTAACTTCACCTCAGATTCTTGTTTATTCAGTTAACTTAATACATTTCTCAAGTATAATTATGCTATTATACTATAGCTGGAATTAAACCTGCAACCCTTGGATAATCATTTGGATATATATTAAAAAAATTTTGTTTATTTATTTATTACTTTTTCTATTTCTTTGCAGCTGTCAACATCACTCGGCCCAGGTTTAGTGGACTAGATGAATTTGGATACTCATCCTATGTGGCTTATCCCTCTATTCCCAGTATGGGTCATTTTTATGAATTCCACCTGAAGCTCACCTTTGCCAATAATGTCTCCGCTTTGAGAAACAGCCTCATTCTCTTTTCTGGGCAAAAGGGACAAGGTGAGTCAAAATGGGAATATTGCTTATATTTGTTACTCCATCTCCCTTTATTTACTTTGATTTCAGTGCATCCCTCAGTGCTTTTAATAGGATGCTGTATTTACTGGTGTATGAAAAATAAGAGCTGGAGTCATAGCAGTTTGGCTGTAAACTTTTTCCCTCACACAGCTGAGGCCATGTTAGAGGAAGTGAGGTTTGGAAATAGTATCACTCAACTAGGAGATATTAATGGAGCAGCTCCTGTAAAATGTGCTGTAAATGTAAGTCCAGGGCCCAACAGTAGAGACAATTTGTCTGTGCACAAAACGGGGCGATGATTTTTATTATCTGGCATAAGGGAAAGATCTGTTATATATGAGGTCTCTAAAAATTCTCAGATTATAGAGAAGAAATTTGACCACGGAATTTAAAAAAGACTGTAAAGATAGTAAATAGTTTATATAATAATTATAAAAATGTTGGACTTGTTTACCAGTAAAATATTTAAACATCTTTAAATGACAAATAATTAATAATGAATAATTTTGTAATTAATAATTATTATAAAGTAATTATATATATAAAAAAAAGTCTCGTTTACCAGTAAAAAAGTTTAATATTTTTAATTTTTAAATTACTTGAGAATGTAAATATTATAAAGATTATTGAGAGTAGTGTTCAGAGAATAATGTATTTAATTTTTTTAGTTTTAAGCAAAAATCTTATTATAAAAATACAACCCGAATTCCGGAAAAGTTGGGACATTTTTTAAATTTGAATAAAATGAAAACTAAAAGACTTTCAAATCACATGAGCCAATATTTTATTCACAATAGAACATAGATAACATAGCAAATGTTTAAACTGAGAAATTTTACAATTTTATGCACAAAATGAGCTCATTTCAAATTTGATGCCTGCTACAGGTCTCAAAATAGTTGGGACGGGGGCATGATGTAGCATCTCGTCTTCTTTACAAAACAGTGTGAAGACGTCTGGGCATCGAGGTTATGAGTTTCTGGAGTTTTGGTGTTGGAATTTGGTCCCATTCTTGCCTGAAATAGGTTTCCAGCTGCTGAAGAGTTTGTGGTCGTCTTTGACGTATTTTTCGTTGAATGATGTGTCAAATGTTCTCTATAGGTGAAAGATCTGGATTGCAGGTAGTCCAATTCAGCACCCGCACTCTTCTACGATGAAGCCATGCTGTTGTAATAGCTGCAGTATGTGGTTTTGCATTGTCCTGCTGAAATACACAAGGCCTTCCCTGAAATAGACGTCGTCTGGAGGGGAGCATATGTTGCTCTAAAACCTTTATATACCTTTCAGCATTCAAAGTGCCTTCCAAAACATGCAAGCTGCCCATACCATATGCACTTATGCACCCCCATACCATCAGTGATGCTGGCTTTTGAACTGAACGCTGATAACACGCTGGAAGGTCTCCCTCCTCTTTAGCCAGGAGGACACGGCGTCCGTGATTTCCAACAAGAATGTCAAATTTGGACTCGTCTGACCATAGAAAACTTTTCCACTTCGAAACAGTCCATTTTAAATGAGCCTTGGCCCACAGGACACGATGGCACTTCTGGACCATGTTCACATATGGCTTCCTTTTTGCATGACAGAGCTTTAGTTGGCATCTGCAGATGGTACGGCGGATTGTGTTTACCGACAGTGGTTTCTGGAAGTATTTCTGGGCCCATTTAGTAATGTCATTGACACAATCATGCCGATGAGTGATGCAGTGTCGTCTGAGGGCCCGAAGACCACAGGCATCCAATAAAGGTCTTCGGCCTTGTCCCTTACGCACAGATTTCTCCAGTTTCTCTGAATCTTTTGATGAAGTTATGCACTGTAGATGATGAGATTTGCAAAGCCTTTGCAATTTGACTTTGAAAAAACATTGTTTTTAAAGTATTCCACAATCTTTTTACGCACTCTTTTACAGCTCTGCCCATCTTTATTTCTGAGAGACTCTGCCTCTCTAAGACATCCCTTTTATAGCTAATCATGTTACAGACCTGATATCAATTAACTTAATTAGTTGCTAGATGTTCTCCCAGCTGAATCTTTTCAAAATTTCTTGCTTTTTCAGCCATTTGTTGCCCCGTGCCAACTTTTTTGAGACCTGTAGCAGGCATCAAATTTGAAATTAGCTCATTTAGTGGATAAAAGTGTAAAATTTCTCCATTTAAACATTTATGTTATCTACGTTCTATTGTAAATAAAATATTGGCTCATGTGATTTAAAAGTTTTTTAGTTTTCATTTTATTCAAATTTAAAAAACGTCCCAACTTTTCTGGAATTCGGATTGTAGTTTAGTTTAATTACGGTTATAATTTATGTTGTCAACTTGCTTTTATGGCATGACATACTGTATTGCAATAACATGGCCTCACCCCCTTTGTTGCTTGTTCTCGGGGGCAGGGTTTATGTAAATTTTGGTGTTAGTGATGTCACCAACCTGGGAAGAAGCTCGTTGTAGTCCCTACCAGCGTTTTGTTGTAGTCCTTAAACAGAGAATTCTTCAAAAGAAAATATCTTCTCCGTTTAAACATTTATGTTATCTATGTTCTATTGTGAATAAAATATTGGCTCATGTGATTTGAAAGTCTTTTAGTTTTCATTTTATTCAAATTTAAAAAAACATCCCAACTTTTCTGGAATTCGAGTTGTATATATCTTAAATATCTTATGAAGTATCTTTAATATCTTAATTTTAAATCTTGTTTAAAAGTATATATTGTTTTAAGGATATTGTTTCTTGAAAGCAACACAAATACTGATTAGGAAAATGATTTTCTGCAGAGTTACACATGCCTTCTTTCTAAATGTAGAAATTTAGGTAATACTTCATTTCAATAGTCCACTTTAGACATTCTACTAACTATAAGTAACTTTGCAACTACATGTCAACTTATTCTACTATCTCAAACCAAAAAATAACAGTCTACTAATACTCTAATGAGAGTTAGTTGACATGTAGTTGCAAAGTTACTTATAGTTATTAGAATGTCTATAATGGACTATCAAAATAAAGTGTAACTGAAATTTATATCCATAACAAAAACCAACAAATCACATTCCTGTTGAAAGTGCCATTAAGAAGACTTGTCGTTTTGAGAGACACAGCATCTCGGTCAAGTTTCCTCATGCCTTGAGCTTCTCTGCCACCATCGGCAATTTATTCTAAGGTCAGTTTCGGTGGCTGCTAACTGACACGTCACTGCTACGAACATGTTTAATCAAAAGACAGGCAGCTGAATAAAAGAGTAAGGGGGGTATGAATCTTCCTCAGTTCAGCGAGTGTCTCCCGGGATTATAGTTTAGGATGATTCATCGAGGGAAAGAGAGAAGAGGACAGCACTGTGAATAATGAAGCAATTGTCAAGGGAGCCGTGCAGCACAGTGGAGAACAAAATCAAAAAGAAGAAATCGGAGAGGATGAGAAGGCAACTGTTCACCTGATAATTGGCCGGATAAATTGGAGCGTTAGATCCATCAGCTCAAAAGAAAAATAAATGACATTTTAGAGATGGTCGGCTTGACCTGAACCACTAGTGAGAATACTTCAATTTGACATACTTTTCTAATTTATTACTTTTTGCATAATAATTGAGTGACCTCATCAAAATTAGAGATTCATTTTTCCTCATCACTTTTCTTTGTGTTGCATTAAAAAATGAAAGATTTTCAATATGGTCTCAGATTTTTGGACCCCACTGCATGTGCTAATTGGATTGTGTGCGTGTTATTGTTTCTATGAAGGCATCAGTGGAGACGACTTCTTCGCATTGGGGGTGCGGAACGGCAGGATTGTTCATAAGTATAATCTTGGCTCGGGTTTGGCAACAATTATCAGTGAGCGCCTGAATCCCAGGATCAACATTCACACAGTACACTTTGGAAGATATCTGAAAAATGGATGGCTGAAGGTGTGTTTTATATTTGCAGGAATATAACAAACTTTTAATTGAAAGTTATTTCTGGGCTCTTTACTTTTATATACACTACCGTTCAAAAGTTTGGGGTCAGTAAGATTTTCTTTTCTTTCTTTTTTTTGAAAGAAATGACCTTATATCTAGCATGGATGCTTTAAATTGATCGAAAGTGAGAGTAAAGACATTTATAATGTCATAAAAGATTTCTATTTCAAATAAAAGCTGTTCTTTTGAACTATTCCATCAAAGAACCCTAAAACATGTCACAGTTTCCATAAAAATATTAAGCGGAACAACTGTTTTCAACATTAATGATAGTAAGAATTGTTTCTTGAGCACCAAATTGGCATTATTAGAATGATTTCTGAAGGATCATGTGACTGAAGACTGGAGTAAAATTCAACTTCGCAATCACAGGAATAGATTACATTTTAAAATACACCGATCAGACATAACATTATGACCACTGACAGGTGAAATAAATAACACTGATTATCTCTTCATCACAGCACCTGTTAGTGGGTGGGATATATTAGGCAACAAGTGAACATTTTGTCCTCAAAGTTGATGTGTTAGAAGCAGGAAAAATGACGACTGGGTCTCCAAAACTGCATCTCTTGCCTTGATATTTGTCTTATCTCTAAGAATGATGAAAAAAAAGAAGGGGAAAAAATGATGTGGAATGGAAATTCAAAGTGTCTCCCTGTTCTGAGCCACTTTTGACTCTAAACTCTTTTTGACCATGCTGACATAATGTTGGTGTATTCTGAACAGGTTGATGGGCAGAAGAGGAGGACAGGTACATCCACTGGTCCACTGGTGGGCCTGAACACCTTCAGTCAACTTTATGTGGGTGGATATGAAGAATACACACCTGAGCTGTTGCCTGCGGGCTCACGTTTCCAGAACAGCTTTCAAGGTACTGTGTTTTTTCCTGTTTTATTATTATTATCGTCTTGTTTGATGTCTTGATTCATATTGTCAGTGATGAAATCAGTCTTTCTTTTTTGGATCATCTGTTTCATGATGTGTCTGCAGATCTGAAGAGACTCTTAACCTTGTGTGCAATATGTGTTGCAACCACCAATCACAAAGCTTTATTACAACAGACATTTTAAATGTCAACAAAATATGGCGTTTACAGGTTGGTGTTATCATTCTGAGGGAATTGCTTGTAAAATGTAATATCTTTTGATCAGTTAAAAGTTTATTTTAAAACAAATAGTAGTATGGGAATTGCCTTCAAAAACTTTTAAACCATTTAAAACTATAGTTTTATAAAGAAATTCACATAATCACTAATCTACAAAATGAATTTTACAATGTTTATAGATATGCGTTTAGATAAAAAGGTTGTTAGGATTTCAAATTCAGTCATGTGTGTCCAAACTTTTCACTGGTACTAAAATTTTTATCTTTAATCTCTGTACACAGCATTTCATCACAGCTGTGAATCACGCTGAAGAGAGTAGGATGGAGTGGATCTTTTGTCTCAGGCTGCTTACAGTCAATGGGCCTCATCCATGAAACGAGCAGAGCAAATTTCTGTGGAAACTGTTCATAAAACTGCCCTACTCTAAAAAATAGCTGTAAAAAATGAAACAAATTTACACAGTAAAATACTGTTTTCAATTGAAACGCAATATACCATAAAAACAATGCATTCTACTACTACTACTTTCTCGAAAACGACAAATATTACCCAGAATGCATTTTCACGGTACATTACTTCTGTTATAATGCATTCTGTATATTACAATGCAGTCTGGGTAATATTATTTGTCGTTTTCGAGAAAATATAGGCTACTTTCTCGAAAACAACAATTAATATTACCCAGAATGCATTGTTTTTACGGTATATTACTGTTTCAATGGAAAACAGTATTTTACTGTGTAAATTTGTTTTGATTTTAACAGCTATTTTGAAAAAATGAATGCATTTCATGAGGAGTGGAAGCAAGGAATTGTTTATAAGATTGTGTCTGTCATTTAAGAAATGTTTAACCTGGTCATTGACTTCAGCCTCATTAAATTCTGTGCAACGATCTTAAAGGCACACTATGTAACTTTTTTTTGTTCAAAATTTAAATAGCGCAATAACCACTAGGATAACCATATTCAGTTACGCAGAGCCGAAGCACAACCAAAACAGTGTTCTTCTGCAAAATGCATGGTTTTGTTTTTTAACTGCTAGAGGGCCAAAAGTTACATAGTGTACCTTTAAGCACAACATCATGAAAACATTTGAACTGATGACAAATGGGCCAAGATACATCCTAACCACTGCATGTTTTGTCATTTAGTCGATGTTGTTTAAGAAATGCTCAGAATTCAATACAAGTCTTTCTCTGTTACCGCATAACATAATTTCAACTCATCCCTCAGTTTATAGTAATTCACTTACAACGGAAGTCCACTGGGCAAATAAAGTACAGTTTCACAACAGCTATCTTGGGTCCTCTTCAACCTCAAATTACATTGTTGAAACTGCTTGATTATGATTTTAAATGGTTATTGACTGAGTATTAGATTATCATATGAATTTAATACTCAGTTATGATTGTAAAGCTCATGGAGCTTGAGGCAGTCCCTTTATATTCATACCACTCATCCGTATCTGCCACTCACTGGATATTTCATTTCATTTTTGCTATTTACTTAAAAAAGAGCAACAATTTTTTTTTCCTCATTTTAGCATTAAAGCTCAAACTCATGGATTTTTGTACCCATTTCACCATGATGTTGCTTTCCAAAAATAATTGCAAACATTGTCACCAATGTTTTTAATGTTTTTGAAGTCTCATATACTCATCAAGACTGCATTTATTTGATCAAAAATACAATAAAAACAGCATTATTGTGAAATATTATTAACATTTTAATATATTTCAAAATGTAATTTATTCCTGTGATCAAAGCTGAATTTTCAGCATCATTACTCCAGTCTTCAGTGTCACATGATCCTCCAGAAATTATTCTAATATGCTGATTTGCTGCTCAAGAAACATTTCTGATTTGTTCAAAAATTGAGAAGAATAGCGTTTGAGACATTTTTTGTACAGTGTCTTTACTGTCAATTTAAAAAAAAATCTTACTGACCCTAAACTTTTTAATGGTACTGTATATTTTGCTCACGGTGTCATATGTGTTTAGAAGTCTTGGAATATAGCGCACAAGTCATAAAGACTACTTTTAAGTTGGGTTTGTTTGTTGGGTTACACCTGTACAGTAGAGGCCGCAGCTCAATCAAACCTTTCAGCTGTGCTATTAGTATGGTTAAATTAGATTATTGAGGGTCAGTAGCAAAGACATTGATAAATAAAGTTAGATTAAATACATAAAGTATATTTCTGTAATTCAATATATTTAATTATAACAGGTTTGTGTAATATTCTGAGTTTGCATTTCACTGTTTTTATTAATTTTGAGGAATACTGAATGTTGTGAGAAAGTAAATGCACGTTCACATTTAGTCTAGAACTACAACAACCATCATGTTCACACAGCGCACACAACACTTCTGCACTTTATTTCTCTCAAATGAGGACAGGAGAGCTGTCAGTCAATAAATGTGAAAAAGTAATTTGCATTACTTATTTGAAAAAGTAACTTAGATATTTTGTTGTAAATTGAAATAGTAATGCGTTACTTTACTAGTTACTTGAAAAAGTAATCAGATTACGTAACTCAAGTTACTTATAATGCGTTACCCCCAACACTGCTGCTCACCATGAATATGAGGGTGAGTAAATAATGACAAATTTTCTCTCTCTCTCTCTCTCTCTCTCTCTCTCTTTGATTTTAAAGGCTGCATTTTCGATTTGCTGTTTCGGACAAGGCGAGATGGAAAGTTTCAACCTCCAGGAGGGCCAGAGGGCAGGCCAGAGTCAGGACGTAATGTGGGGCAGTGTGGTGTTGATCCATGCAACCTGGTCATCTGCCGGAACGGAGGCACCTGTGTGGACTCTGGATCCTCTGTGTAGTAAGACTTCCACTTTAGAACAAGCACCTGTTTGAGCCAACTTGTGCGAGTGAATGACTGACAAACATTATTAATCTTTTCTCTTTGGCCTTCCCCTCCAGCTGTCAGTGCATGTTTGGATGGAAAGGTGCACTTTGCTCTGAGAAAGTGTCGTTCTGTGATGCCGAACACATCCCACCGCCCTCCTGCGCTCGCGGCTCCACCTGTGTGCCCCTTCCTGATGGATACACATGCCAGTGCCCCCTAGGCTCTGCTGGACTCTTCTGCCAGCAAGGTTAGACAACAATCAATCTGACCTCCAGAGAGCTGCTAGAGGGTCTAAGGAAGGGTGCAGAGAAACATTGTGTAAAAAAGATAACAATAAAAAAAAAAGTAGTAAAAATGTAATATTTGCCCATTTTTAAGCTGTCTCATTTTGCTTTCTAAAGATTGGAGATTAATGACAGCTATTTTTATTCTATTGATAACTATATTTTTATGTTTATTTTCATGTATACAGAACTCTAATTGTAGGTAGAAAAAATACACTTTTGTTAAAGGGTTAGTTCGCACAAAAATGAAAATTCTGTCATTAATTACTCACCCTCATGTCGTTCCACACCTGTAAGACCTTCGTTCATCTTCAGAACACAAATGAAGATGATCTTAATGAAATCTGAGAGGGTTCTGTCCCTCCATTGACAGCCTACGCAACTACCAATTTCAAGCCCCAGAAAGGTAGCAAAGGCATCATAAAAGTAAACCATGTGACCCAAGTGGTTTAACCTCAATTTTATGAAGCAACGCATTTTGTTTGTGCAAAAAAAAAAAAAAAAAAACCATAATTTGCCAGTTTATTTGCAAAAAATATTAATCTCTGGAACGACAAGAGGGTGAGTAATTAATGACAGTTTTCATTTTTGGGTGAACTAACCCTTTAATATAAAGTAGGAAAAGTTTTGTAGAATATGTTTTTGAAAGAAATCTCTTATTCTCAACAAGGCTGTAATTATTTGATCAAAAAAAAAAAACAGTAATATTGTGAAATATTACAAATTAAACTCTTTTCTATTTTGATATACTTTTAAATGTAAGTTATTTACTAAATTTTCAGCAGATTTGGTGCTCAAGAAACATTTCTTATTATCAATCTTTGATGAATAGAAAATTCAAAAGAACAGCATTTATTTGAAAGAGAAATAGTTGTAATATTATAAATGTCTTTACTGTTACTTTCTTTCAATTTAATGTATCCTTGCTGAATAAAAGTATTCATTTGTTTCAAAGTGTGTATATAAATAAAATATATGTATTACAGTATAAAAGGATAGTTATACATGAAAATATATATTTGTATATAGCTTTATGTTTTAGAGGGGGAAAAAAATTATTGTAAAAGGGCACTGCAAAATAAGTTTTGCCTTGAATATGTTGACATTTTTATTAAGATATTTAAAAATAAATAGTTATTTTTTTACCCATTATATTTCCTATAAAAATACTCCATGCTCAATTTATGGAAGTCACAAAATTATTTAAATGAGTTAATGAACATTTAAACAGCAAATATTAGACTATGCTTTCTGGTTTTTTATTTTTATTTCTTTTCCAGCTGTATCTATCAGTGATCCTTTCTTCAGTGGCAATCAGTCATCTTGGATGTCATTTCCTCCCATCAATATAAGGCACAGAACCCATCTTCAACTGCAGTTTCAAACACTTTCACCAGAGGGCATCCTGTTCTACACCGCACGGTACTTGAGCAGTCGGTCTGGTAAGTCAGCATCTTGACTGCTTACATTATGCAAAATTAAAGCATTTAAGTGTATCTACTATACATATTAAAGTTGTTCATATGTTCAGAAACCAAATGTGAATAAAACAACAACAGAGATGATTACAGGAGTTTTGTGGTGAACAAAAGACTATGAATTAACATTATTCTCTACCCTCTCCCAAGGTGATTTCCTCAGCATATCCCTGTCAGCTGGATTTGTGCAGCTCCGCTATAATCTGGGAAACGAAACTATTGTATTACAGTCTCCAAAAGAGGTCGATGTGACTGGCATGAAGTGGCACACAGTGAAGGCTGGGAGAGAAGGCAACCGTGCCTTCCTCATTCTAGACGATGAAGCCGTGACCAGGAACTCTTCAGAGGGCACGAGCACTCTGGATGTTGGCACAAATATTTTCGTTGGGGGCGTGTCTTTACTGAATGCAGTGTCCCAGGATGCAACGGAGAAAGACCCGGTGGGGTTCACGGGCGGCATTCGAGAGGTCATAGTTAACGGGCATGACCTTGAGCTTACAGAGACAGGTGCGCTCGATGGAGTCAATGTTGGCGACTGGGACGGGACAGCGTGTGGGTATAAGGTTTGCATGAACAGTGGCTACTGCCATCCAGTGGGTCTTTCTTCATTCAGGTGTATTTGCCCCTCAACGTGGACCGGTTTACGGTGCCAACAGTCCGTTCACTGTGTCAACAGTCTTTGTCAACACGGTTCTCTCTGTGTCCATACGTCTGCTTCGTATTCATGTATGTGTTCTTTGGGATGGATTGGGACTTATTGTGACCAAAAAGTTATATTGAGGACTATAAAGTTTATTGGAAACTCATATTTGAAATACAAGGATCCAAAGTACAACTCTAGGAATTTGATGTACACTGAGGTTTCATTGAATTTTTCCACTTCAGCAGGGGACGGTTTGATTCTTTGGATGGGGAAAGCAGAAAGTGAAGACGATGATCATCTAGCGGTCGGGCTGCAGGACGGTTATCTGAAGGTTTCAGTCAATCTTGGTGAGAGAAATGCTGTTCCTCTTGTGTACCAAAACACATTCTGCTGTAATCACTGGAATTACCTGTCTATTATTCACAACCGAACTCTCATCCAGGTCTATGTGAATGAGGAAAGAGTCATTTTTGAAGACATTGACCCCTTTGAACAGTATGTAGCGGTAAATTATGGAGGGGTGATTTATTTGGGGGGGTTTGAATTAAATAGAGATGTGGCATCTGTTACATCTGGTGTATTTACTAAAGGGTTTGATGGGAGTATTAAAGATGTTTTCTTGTATCAGGACACCAGACAGCTGCAGTTTCATCAAACCAGTGAAGGTTTCAATGTCTATCAAGGTGATGAGTAGGAAAAATAATTGTGCTTATTGTTTCTGTCTCGATATTTGATTTTAGGTATTCACATCTAGAATAGAATACGCAATGAGTCTTATCAAATACACTAAATGACACAATCACAGTGCCAGTTTTCAAGAGGTGAAATCTGTTGTTTATTATTGGCATGATAAAATGATGCTGTCACAGAGATGTCAGGTTGTAGAAGTGAACCTTTATATAATCCAAAAATTCTTCAAAACACCCTCCATCTCAAAATCACCATGCATTTGTTGTTTGAATGAATGAAATGAAGAGATGCGAACACATGATAGCAGGACTGTTGCATATTTGTGCCTCTTATTGAAGGTCAGGTTGTTACATTATTTGCGATGTGTCCAGCTTTGTTGTTTATGCCACAAAGGCCTGTTCACTTTGACTTGATCTACTTTGAATCAAAACAACATGTTTTTTTAAGGAGGTATTTCTTTTAAATAAATAATGTGGTGTACTTTCTAAGGTCTTTTTTTTCCTTGCACGTTAGTATTAAGTACTGAGATTTGTCAAAACATGCAACACTTTCCACAAACAAGGTACAAAATAGGACTTTAAAATTTCATTTTATTTCAGCAAAGAGCCTGAAGGTCAAACTAAAAGTTTTAGGGCCAGATTTACTAACAGCTCGCACCAGCGCAAACCCTCTTTTGGTGTTGTAACTACTGTCAGGATTTACTAAAAACATGCAGTGAAAAATCAGGGCTGAACAGGGCTATCTTTATGGCTGCATATGCATTTGTAGGAGATTCCATTTCAGACACTAAATTTATGGGAGCAGAGTATTTAAATGAATCACGCAACAAAATTTACTAAGGTTTGCGCTAGTCAATTTACTAGTATTTGCGCCATTATTTAACACCCAAAAAAATCAAATCTTAAACTAGATGCTAATATGTACTGCTCTTGGCAGATTGCGTTGGTCATTATGGAAATTATCTGCTGCGTCTGTGTTCTTTAATATGCACGTCATCAGTACATCACATGCAGAACTTTCCTCTCCCATCACCTCTTTTTTTGGAATTGCGCTCATTAGCCCGTTTAGTAAATCTGGCCCTTATTTTCTAAAAAAAAAAAAAAAAAAAAATTGGGTTAGCCTTTTTTTTTCTTACCCTGATGTTAATCTGTGTGATTTTGTTTATATCAAATAAACAAAGAAAATTGTATAAATTGTATTGTGGTTTATGGTGGATACACTTCTGTTTCCCATAATAATCAAATATATATAATATTAATACACTACTGTTCAAAGGTTTGGGGTCAGTAAGAAGTCTTTTTTAGAAATCATCACAGATTCATTAGAATTATCAAAAGTGACACTAAAGACAATGTTTTCAACAATAAGAAATGTTTCTTGATCACCAAATCAGCATATTAGAATGATTTCTGAAGGATCATGTGACACTGAAGGCTGGAGTAATGATGCTGAAAATTCTGCTTTGCCATCACAGGAATAAATTACATTATAAAATATATTAAACTAGAATAGTATATTAGAATATTCCTGTTTTTCTGTATTTTTTAAAAAAATCTTACCCCAAACATTTGAACGTCAGTGTATATATAAATAAATGGCATTTGTTCCTTTAATGGGACATCATTTTGTTTCTGGCAATCCTGCATTTACCCTAAAAGTAGTCTTTTATAATTGCTTTTTTGTTATTGTGAAATACAGTACCTTTTTCTGTGATCTCAGGTATTTTTAATTACAGTGCATGACAATAAAAAAATGAGCATGTTTAACAAACAAAGACTTGCATTTCAGTCGCTTTACTAACAATAAAAACATTTTATTATGAACTGTACATAAACACAATGTGCTGAATATGCACATTTCTGTTGTGTGACAAGCCAAAATGTACAAAGAAATACTTGTCACCTGAAACATAGAAAATACTTAAGAAGCCAAATTTAGAAAAATTTAAACTGAAAAATAAAAAGTGAAGCAAAAGAAGCTGTTCTCATCAACCATGGGATGTTGTGTCTCATGGCACTTTGCGTACAACAGTAGTTTCATTTTCTTGACAACCAGCTGCTTGTGAAGACAATGTTAGTGGATACTTGAATAGCCACGTAGGGAAAATTTACATTTAAAAACAAACAAATATTTTAAGATTTTGAAAAGAAATGGTACTAGCTGCTTTTCATACAAAAATCATTTTGCAACTTTATAAATAGTTTTCTTCTACTGTGTTACAGATTTAAGGAAGGTGAAGCGGTTTGATGCCAAGATCACGAACGCCTGTCTCTCGAGTCCCTCCTGTGTTTCTCATAATCAGAGTCCCGCCTGTGTTTGTCTCTGTCCCTGTAATGACTGCTGCTGCTGTGGTGCCGTTCTCTCGGTTTCTCGTACCTGTCCTCTTTCGAGTTGCGCTCTTTATGACTGTGACTTCTTTCCCTGTGTTTTTCCCGATCCCTGTCGTAGTGCTTGCTTTTGTGATGGTGTCTGTCATAGTGGTCTCTATCTCTACTGTCCTTCCTGTAGGTCTCTTCAGAGCGCCTGGATGGCTTGTCGCCCAGGTCACTGTAAGACTTCTCCGAACTCTTCTCGTCTTTGCTGAGGGGTGAAGAGGTTGGTAAGCTGGACTCGTAAGTCAGAGAAGGTGCAGGGATAGTTTGGGGAGGGACGATTTGAGACCAAGGTGGAGTGAGCATGCGAGGATCGCTTTGAGGGAACATCTGAGGCGGCGGCGGAACAGGAGGAAATGGGAAAGGTGGAGGGACCTGTGGTTGAAGGGGTAAGAAAGGTGCAGGATTGGCTGGAGGAGGGTAATATTGGGGATCAGGTGGACCAGGATGATACGAATGAAAAATGGGTGGACTGTAAACTTTAGGGTTAAAAGAAGACGTCCTAGGCTGCTTGAGACCTTCGTTCTTCCCAATGGATGAGATTGTGGTGATGGCTTGGATGTCCTCTATGGCTTTGCACTCTTCAGAGGGTTGTGCAGATGGTTGCTGAGTAACTTTCTGCTGAGACTTTTCTGAATTACTTTCCGGCTGTTGCAGTTTTAACTCAGTAGGTTCAGCTGATAAAGACACTCTCTTTAAAATACCAAGAGGACATGTCTTCAGAGTCTTGGTGGGACTTGATACGGTTTCGTTTTTGGGGACAGAGCAAGAAGAGTCAGTAACAGAATCTTTCGATACAGCCGATGAAGTGGTTTCGCTTGTTTCTTGAGTAGCTGGTGTAGCTGTGCTGCCGGACTCGGCCTCGGCCTCCTCTTTGGGTTTAGCGGTTGCGAGAGAGGAAAGGAAACTCTCTGTTGAAACATCTGCAGGTTTGTCACTCAGAGAAAATACGACTCCACTCTCTTTCTTTTCTGAGCTGGTCTCCAGACTCAAGCTGGATGGCACCTGTTCTGTTTTAACAGCTTTGGGGTCTTTTTTCTTGATAACAAAGCGGTCAAGTCGAGGAGCACTGGCTGTAGGTTTAGGATGGATTGCTGCATGATTTTCATTTTCGACTGTTGGAGTTTTGGACTCTGGTGTTGTAGAGTCACTCTTCACTTTGTCGCTTGAGGACGATGCTGAGTTTCCGGGCAACTTCAGCACACCGGGAAGAAAGCGCAAAGAAACATTCTCTTCTGTCTCCGTATCCAATATCGGTTCTTCGATGACTGACTTAATTAAGTCTGCAGTGTCTTTTTTCCGCGTGTTCCCAGGACCGCTGTTAAAACTTCGCTCCACATCTTGAGCCACAGGAGCTTTCTGTGGGTAGTCAACCTGAGATTTGCTTTCTGCCAAGAAACTTGGAGCTTCACTGACATCGCTTGGCAGGATTACCCCGAAGTCCCTTTTCAGTCTCTGGCGGATGACCAATCCAAGAAGAACATTCGGACGATTGGTCTCCAGTCCTACAATGTGGAGCATCATGATTAATATCAAAGATTTTGTTGCAAAAATAATCATACAGATCCTACAAATGAACCTGCAAAGAAAGTCTTACCTGGACCATCAAACGGAACAATCTGGTGGGGAATTTTTTCTGTGGAACCAAGAGGAATGAGATACATGTCTTTGACTTGTTTGCGGTTGTTGGCAACAACGCCGTATCTTCTACGGCTGCTAAAATAGGCATACAACAAAGTGTATGAGATCTCATCTTCTTCTGTGTCGGGGGTGAAGCGAATAACACAAATTTCCTGGGGAATAAACATTTAAAAAAGTCACAAATAGCTCATTCAAATATGGTAAAATCTAATCAAATCAAAGGATAAATCATTCCCACCTTTGTCCCAGAAGCACGGATTTTCTCTACATAGTCCCAGACTATTTGAGGGGAAATTCGTCCACCTACTTGGATGTTGTCCGGCAAATCCTGCAGACACAATGATGTATTGATATGCTTCAAATACAACAGTTCAAATGACTCACACATTTGGGATGCATTTTAAAATGTCACTTACCTGTGTTAGGTGTTCCAGTATTCCAGAGACAGGATAAGCTTTTGTTAGAAACCTCGCCACAGCCGGCATATCAACATAGCCGCCCCACAGACTCTCCAGGTTGCTGAGGAAAGTAGCTGTATCTTCTTTGCTACTCAGACCATCTGACCTATTAAAGTAAATAAATCAAAAACCAGCAATTTCATAAATGTCATTTCAAGTCTTGTTTTCTAAACATGGGATTGCTTGAAAGTCATTTGCTTAAATCAGAAATCTTACCTGGATTCAGGCAAAAAGTTGAGAAGGCCTTCCTCCATGGCTCTTAAAGACAGATCGTCCATCAGTGCTGATGTAGGTGTAGTTGTGGAGTGCTGAGATTCGTCTGTCGCACTAGACTGCCTCCTCACAACTGTTGTAGCCACTTTTACCACCTTTGTAGCGGCTTCCTCTGTAGGTGGAGCCATGCGACCTTCACAGAAACATCCACAAAACGTTTAAAGAATCACTTCATGAAATTGAAGTCCACTGTATCATTAAAACATTATATAACTTAAAAATACTAATAACTACTAATTCTGAAGACATTGGCAACTTTGAGATAAGAAGTTTATTTTTAACAAGGTTTAAAGGATTAGTTCACTTCAAAATGAAAATTTACTCACCCTCAAGCCATCCTAGCTTCCGGCCAAACTGCCATACGGATTCTACTTGTGTCTAAAGTGTAACTTACACAACGTAGGACGTTGCGTAGTGCACGTTACGCTTTAGATTCAAGTAGAATCCGTAAGGCAGCTTGGACGGAAGCTAATTATTTTACTTTATAACTTGTTAAATATGGATATTTTTCTTACACAAACGCATCGCTTTGCTTCAAAAGGCCTTTATTAACCCCCGGAGCTGTGTGGAGTACATTTATGATGGATGGATGCACTTTTTTGAGCAAACTTGTGCCCCCCGTGCACTGCCATTATAAAGCTTGGAAGCATCAGGGTGATTATTAATATAACTCTGATTGTGTTCGTCTGAAACAAAAAAGTCAAATACACCTAGGATGGCTTAAAGGTTAGTAAAGCTTGGGGTAATTTTCATTTTAAAGTGAACCAATCCTTTAAATACTTTAACAATTAAGACTGTGCCTGTAAAAAGACACAAACACTTGTTCATTTTACATGCAAAGGAGTTTCTTAATAGACTTAATTTATCAGTTATGTTAGTGGAGCAAAAAAGCTAAGTACATAAGTACACCTAAGGGGGTATTTTTTTTTATTTAGTATGATGTCGCCCCTTTAACTCTTCACAAGAAAAACTTTATTTTAATGGTTTTACCTGTGCAGATTTTGCAGTTGAGGTCAAATAGATGAGACTTGTGCAAGTTGGTGGTATCTATAGATTTCTTGGGACTGTCAGCTTTAGTCTCAGGTGGTTTTTCTTCAGGCACTTCCGCAGCTTTCGGCACAGGCTCTGGCTGAAGATGCAGGAGGAAAATTTAGAAAGCAATTTTCTTTTTCCTTGTTGGAAAATATAACAAAGCTGCAAAGAATGGAGCATAAAATGTCCCAAATCTCACCTCAGCCTCTATAGCCTCTGGTGCCTTGGCAGGCTCCTGATTCTCAATTTCAATTTCCCCTTTATGGGTGATTTTAGTAATGGGGCGTCTCTCTACTTCTCTCTGTTCTTTCTCGATCATTTCAATTGTCTGCCAACAGAAAGATCGATAAGTCAACAATCAATATAAATCAACATAAAAATCTGACAATTAAATGACTTGTCTGATGAACAAATATATCCTGCTGAAAATACACTGCATAGTTCACTTCACTCAGGAAGTTTGCAAATGCCATTTTATGCTGTCTACCAAAAATTAAATTGTGATATTTTGGAAATGCAACAGAGCTCTAATGTTTTACTAACATGTCGATTCTCTCTTTGTCTCCAAGCAGCCAGTTCCTTAGAGGCCAGCTCTTCTGCAGTCATACGCACCAAATCAGCAGGGGAAACTTCCCCCTTGAGTACTCGCTTGAATAACACCTGCAAAAGAACATTTCTTTTCATTAACACAGCATTAGATTTGGCTAGAAATGCTTGCTTTTCCTAAAAATTCTTTCAGTGAAAATAGGTTGCACAAAAAACACTTACATTATTTTTTGCATCTTTCAGGTTGAAAGTCAAACTTCTGTATTTATTTTTGTATTTGCTGTCAACACCCTGAAAGAGAGCAAAAAGCTCCTTCTCTGTCCTTCTGGCCAACTCAGCAGGCTTGTCCAATGAAATCTTCAAGTCAGACTCCTTCAGTCTATAAGATGAGAGGATAAAGTTGGAACAACTTAATATTACACACGTAATATAAACAAGGGGTAGACCGTTCTAAGGAAAAGCTATTGACTGACTTTACTGGCAATCTACCAAAAATCACATTCACACACCGTTTCAAGAGAATCTCCTCCAGTGAGTCCCGAACACTTCGCCTGATTTGTCCAGTGGATGGTTTCTTTGAGCTTACATGAGATATTTTAACTTTCTTTGCCTCATGCTTCACATTTGGTCCTGCAAAAATTTAATCTCAAAATTATTATTGGTAATAATAATTTACAATTAATAATGATACTTTAAAATTGATAATTATTCATTTTAAAAAAAATTAAAAACTAACATTAAAGGATTAGTTTACTTTCAAATTAAAATTTCATGATAATTTACTCACCCCCATGTCATCCAAGATGTTTGTCTTTTTTTTCAGTCAAATTTTTGATGAAAACATTCCAGGATTTTTCTCCTTATAGTGGACTTCAATGGTCTCTAAACGGTTGAAGGTCAAAATTTCAGTTTCAGTGCAGCTTCAAAGGGCTCTACGCGATCCCAGACGAGGAATAAGGGTCTTATCTAGCGAAACGATAGGTCATTTTCTAAAAGGTCATTCCGGCAGTGTAGACGCTTGCTAAGTATATTTCTGCCCTCCACATGTCAAATTTTGAACTAATTGTTATATACAATATGCTAGTGGAAGTATATAACAATTAGTTCAAACTTTGACCTGTGGAGGGCAGTAATAAACGTGTAGAAGCATCTACACTGCCAGAATTCTAATAGAGAAGAAGAAGAGGGCTAATTCAAGACGAGCGTTTATGGTTAAAACGTATGTAATTTTTTTTTTTTTTTTAGAAAATGGCCGATCGTTTCTCTAGTTAAGACCCTTATTCCTCGTCTGGGATCGCGTAGAGCCCTTTGAAGCTGCACTGAAACTGTAATTTTGACCTTCAACCATTTGGAGTCCGTTGAAGTCCACTATAAGGAGAATAATCCTGGAATGTTTATCAAAAACCTTCATTTCTTTTCGACTGAAGAAAGAAAGACATGAACATCTTGGATGACATGGGGGTGAGAAAATTATCAGGAAATTTTATTTTGAAAGTGGACTAATCCTTTACTAATTTTTTTTTTTTTTTGTATAAAATAACTGATGAAAATATCCATACCCCTTGGCATTGAATCTTCTGAGGGTCGTCTTTCTCCTACCTCCTACATAAAACAAAAATAGTTAAAAAAATAAATAAATAAAAAATACTACAATTTAGTACAGTGCCATATGAGCAAAACACATTCAAGTGGCCATATCAGTGGTACTTGCAGATTTGTACATGAGTGTGTAACACACCTGTCCATGTGAACACACCTGTGAGGAACCATTCACCTACAATGAGTGAAAAGCTAACTAACCCCTTCAAACCCACGTGTAAAAAAAATATAGAGAGGCAGATATACAAACCCTTTTAAAGAAAGCAGGTGGCTACCACACAAATCAAAAGCTAAATCAGAAAGGGCAGAACAAAATATGACTTTGTAAATCTGCCACAAGCAACCATCAAATATTTAAATGATCCAAAGAACAACTTGTTTTTTTCCTCTAGATTCATATAGGACAAATCAGATTCGTCACGTCATACATTTTTGTTAATTTTTTCCCCTTGAGGTCCAAATTATAATGTTTTTGAAGATTTTTTTGTGCCAGAGTTTCCATTAGCACAAACTCAATTCCTTTAATTCCCTTTGGTTTATCTGATTTGAGGCAATGACACGCTATTGTTAATTTGACGAGTTTCAGGCACAAATTCACAAGTTCTTAAACGATTAAAAGGGAAGAGTAATTATACATTAATGTCTATACCAGGGGTGGTGAACGTCGGTCCTGGAGAGCCACAGTCCTGCAGAGTTTTGCTTTAACCCTAATCAAACACACCTGAACAAAGCTAATCAAGGTCTGAAGGGTTACTAGAAAGCTACAGGCAGGTGAGTTTTTATCAGGGTTGGAGCTGAACTCTGCAGGAATGGTATTCACCACCCCTGGTCTATACTCTCAAGCATGTCAATTACATAAGGCTATATATAAGTAAAAATAAATTAAATTAAAGCTACTTACTTCGTAAGTACTTCCTACAACTCTTGATTTTTATGATGACAAATGCATACATTTTTATTAACTACACATATAATCATAATGCTTTGCAGTCTAGTACTGGATAACTTGTTTGCTTACTTTTCGGAAGGGTCGTATTCCACCTGCGGTGACCGACTGCTGGGGTCTCTGTTTTTGTTTAGCAGCTAACTTATCGTCTGACTGCTCCGTGGCCTGGGCACCGGTTTTCCCATCCTCTTCAGCACAGCACTTCAAGCACACATACTCCTGGTCCTCCTTTTCCATCTGCTGAACTTTAGCCAGATCCAGACCCACACAATCCCCGTGAAACCAGTCATCACAGCGGCCGCAGCCCACCATGAACCTATTCAAACAGACAGAGCTGATGAAACTCGCAGGTCTGTCTGCAGCCCATCACTTTGAGCAAATACACACAGATCTTAAAGTGAGGCTTTTTTCTTACTACCAATTTATAATTTAAAGAGGCATGCATTAATGTTAAAATTCTGTCCGATACTGATAAGCCGATAATTATTTTCTGATATTAAAACTCTATAGTTTGTCTAAATCTATACAACACTAAAATCAATTGTTTTAAAGTGCACCTATTATGCTTTTTTTGAATATTACCTTTCATGCTGTGTGTAATATAGCTGTTTGTGAATGTGAAAGATCTGCAAAGTTTTAAAGATCAAAGTGCATGACAAATAAAGTTATTGTCTCCTAAAAGAAAGAATCAATTCTGAACTGCTGAAACGAGTCGTCAGTCATTCCAGTCTTACTTCCTGCACGGACCTATGTAGGTTTGTAACAAATGTGCATAATGCCAGCCTATGGTCTTCATTGGCTGCCCGTGAACAATGTCTACTCTGACCTGCCCTCCAACACTGTAGTTGTAGCTGAGGCCTGAAAGAGTTTGGTTTTTGTTTTCTCCATATGTTAAGAAGCTGCTGTTTTCAGCGCTGCGAACCCACTTTGCATGCACTGCGAAAGGATGAGGACTCGCGCTGGGATTATTATGGTAAAACTAGAGCTGCACGATTAATCAAAATTAAACCTCACGCGATTTGGCAAAGGCTGCGATTTTTTTTTTTTTTATGCGCAGCTCCTCAGTGAAGCACGGCTCTGTGATTAGTAGTAGATGCTGCTCCATCTGAAAGCCAGAGGGCGCTCTCGTGCAGAAAATCCAAATATGCCCCACAGAAGTACGATATAACGCATGTTATTCCAGCAAATCCCTATGGTCGTCATACTATCGCTGTAGCTGAATAAAAAAAAAGATTGAAACACTTTGATTTAACACACGACTACAACAATATATGGTTTAAGTGAGTTCTTCAAGCCTTCTCAAGTATTTTCATGATAATAAAGTATATTTATATTTCAATGCTAATCGACATAGCCTTTATCACTATAGAATACTATGAAATATGTTGTGTGCCTTATTCTGTGTGAGAAGCCACATCTCACAGACGGATGCTCGCTATGCTGTTTTTAGATGGAGCAGCTAATGATCACAGAGCTGTGCTTCACTGACAAGCTGCGCATTAAAAAAATAATAATAATAAATTGCAGCCTTTGCAATTTCATAATCGCACTTAGCCAAATCGATTTAAGCGCAATTTCATGTTAATTGCGATTTATCATGCAGCCCTAGGTAAAACTGAAACCATTACATTCGCATTCGACATTCGCATTTCTTATATGTGCTGTAAGCGGTAGACCAATCACAACAGACTGGGCCATCTGACCAATCAGAGCAGAGAAGGCTCTGGAAAAGGGGGGTTTAGAGAGACTGAATCTTCGAAACGAACCATTTTCAGACTCTTTAAGAAATGGGGTGATGTGCAATGTGTGAGAAAATTAAAGTGTTTTTTGACCTTGGATGCATGTAAACCTATTGTAAGAGACCTCGTAAAACAAAATTAGAAAACTTTAAAACAGCATATGGGCACTTTAAATATTGCAACCAGTTTAGGCACCACAACATTCTAGAGGTGTAACAATACCCTCATGTCATCATTCGATACATATCACGATACTGAACTCACGATACAATATTTTGTGATACTCCAAGACGTATGGTAAAAGGTTAACAAAAAATGTACTATTGATTAAAATGCTACATTTGGTATTACATATGGGGTGGAAATGAATAGGCTTGGACTTGGTGCTGGTAACCCAATGCACATCACAATGGTGACACCAGAATAAAAATATTCATGATTCTGAAGCTGAGAATACAGAATTATTTTAGACGAATATGTTTGCACTCTGACACTGACTAGATATTTAAAATAATTTAGGCCACTTTTTACTGGTAACATAAGACATTTGGCATTATCAGGACCCATAAATTACATTATACATTATATTCAACATTATATATAGTAGTTTAATGTAGTACTGTCACTAAAACTCTGTAAATTTGAATTTTCTCACACACAGTAATTTTCATTGTGTCTGAACCATACACCATACAGATTGTCACTATCCGCATCAACGATACATATTGTTGCATTTTTGTATTGCGATATATTGTAACACGATATATTGTTACACCCCTATAATATACAGATTATATTAACAGGGTTATTAATTTATTAGCATTTTTAAAGATTAACTTTAAAGTTAACTTTTGAGTTTTAGATGATGGCAAAGGTGATCTATAAGCAAAAATACGAGAAATGAGCAAACACACTTGAATATGAATAAAACTATATAAAAAAAAAAATTATTGATTTATGATAATGAGAAATTTAGAAATAAAACTCAACATACCTGTTGTTGTGAGGTTTCTTGCATAATCCACAGTGTTTGCTGGGGTCCCACACAGTCTCGCTTTCAGGAGGAGGTTCACCCTCGGCTTCCTTCTTCACCACAGGGGCATTATCAGGGATAAACAGCTGCGGCTCCTCTATCGAGATACTCCTAGAGTTTCTGCTCTTGTGTCTTTGCTGGATCTTCTCCGCCTTCTTGATCTTGACCTTGTCCTGCTCCTCATCCCCTTGGCTGTTTGTCACAGGTGGGCTTGTTTTGTTTACCGGAGTGGGAGGATTTTGTGGCTTTTTCAGAGGGTGCGGAGACTGCACTGACTTGACACCAGGGCCAGAAACAGACGATGGTTTTCGACTGACTGTCGGGGACACCGGGACAGATGGACTTTGATGTGCAGTTTGATGTGCAGGATGTCCATCCTGAATCTTCTGTATTTTTGAGGCTGACTTAGGAGCAAGTGGCCCGCCTGGGCGTTTCAAGCCCACCTTACTAGGCTTCCCCTTGTGACTCTCTGGTCGGCTCGTATGTATTTTTTTGTCTCTGGGATGTCTGGATACTTTCTGTAAGAGCCCTGGCCTGTTGAGATGAGACGGCTTGTTTTTGGCAGCAGACAGAGCCGGTTTGTGTTTCAGAAGCTTTTTGACTGCAGGCTGAACCGCTGTGCCATTCTTGTTCCCCTTTTTGTGTGCGCTTAGCTTTTGGGTCTTGATTTGGTCATTTATTTTGGTGTCTCCAGATGTAGCATTGTTCATACTGGGCTTGAGCGACATGGTGCTGTTAGTGTCTTGTACTTCATTAGGGTTCACGTACGGCCCAAAATCCATAGGCATGTCATCGCTAGCGGGCTGGCCAACACTCACTTCCCCAACAACCTCTTGTGTGGAATTATCAAGTTCTTGTGCAACTTCATCTTGATTTTGTCCCAAATCGAGTGCGAGGCCATCAGCAGTGATGCCGTCCTCTTGGAAGCCCAAAGACTGAAGGTCGCTCGTGCTAAATGATCCAAATGCATGCGACGGTCCAGGAAGCAGTTCGATTTTATAGCCCCCTACAGTAACAGTTAATCGGCGTAACACAACAACTGGATTCATCGAGGAGTCAACCTCATGGATTCCAAAACGACGGCTAAGCAGAGCTTCCCTTTTTTCAGCAATGCTTTTATCTCCATCCGAGTTTCCGCTGCATGTTGACTCCTGTTCGCTGCTCTCGGCTGCTTTTCGTGCAGGACCAGGGCGCCTGCCTTTGACTCGACCGCGGCTCGCTGAAAGAGAAAAATGGTTTCAATACACTTGCAGCGCAAAACAGAACAGATGAGCAGTCAAACAGAAAGCAAAAATATTGGTTTCAGGAATACTTTAAGCCCAATAAACTCTCAGCCATTACTAATATCGCAATATGGCAAATATTTGATATCTAAAGACGCCAAAAGGAGGGTGCCAAAATTTACAGTTATAAATATTTTTTATTAAAAACATTTGTCTTTTTTGGGGGGCAAATGGTCACTCGTGGCATACAGTGAAAAGCAATAATTATTCTACATGTATCGCCTTCTAATGGTTTTCCACTTAAGTAAAAGTTACTAATAGACGTAGAGGAACTTCAGAAGAGTCCCCTATAAAGAACCATTTAAAACGGATTTAATTTTAAAAAGTAAATTAAAAAAATATTAATAAAAATCTTTTCAAGTTGATATAAATAGACGTTTAAATATTTATTTTATTGTAAGAATGAAATAAGTGCTGTCAATCGATTTAAAAAAAAAAAAAAAAATTAACCAATTAATCGCAGATTACAGCATTACAGCATAAGTGAAAGCTATTCATTTCGATATTAAATTAATTTAAGTGAACTTAGAACAATCTTCTCACAAACCCATTATATGAATGTCATATTTATCTAACAGGTAGGAAATATCCTACAGAAATGTAATAGTTATCAAACACTTTACAGTCCTCACTGCATAAATTATAAATTAAATATAGATTAACCCTTATTAAAGCTACAATTTTCTTTGTTACCTTTGTTCTTTGATTAAACATTAATGACAGACATCACAGTAACTGGTTTATTAGACTGCTGTTACTTTAAGAGCTGCCGCTGCCGAACATGACGCGCATCTCATTATCTCACAACTCTTTAAGTTCATTTAAGACGTTATTTAACTCATTTAAGACTGCTTTTATGTGGATACTCGACAAAATGGGCATCTTGGCACAATTCTGTTTGTTATTGTTTGTACAAGCATGAAAGAGAACTTGATACTGGCGCATGCCTTTCTGTGCTCACAGGCTGTGTGTGTCACACAGACATGACATTCACAGACAGCGTGTTCTCGTTTGTCTTGTGGCGCTTGAATGGTTTAAAAGCATTTGCCTGAATAAAAGCACGATCCTGGAGGGCCATTGTCCTGCAGAGTTTAGCTCCAACCCTGAAAAAAAAAAAACACTCACCTGCCTGTAACTTTAGTAATCCTGAAGACATTGATTAGCTTCAGGTGTGTTTAATTAGGGTTGGAGCTCAACTCTGCAGGACAATGGCCCTCCAGGATCAATGTTCCCCACCCCTGATATCATGTAACGCTCGCCAAATTATGACAGAAAAAAACGGATGCTGAATTAATTGCGTTAAATATTTAACACATTCAACTGAAAAAAATTAATCGCATATGTTCACGTGTTAATTTTGACAGCACTAAATAGTAAATTGCAAAATAATTTTAAATGCAATTTTTGAATAGCATTTTTTAAAAAGCTTTTGCTAATTACTTTATTTACCAATAGAGTAAAAATATATGGATAGTTGCGAACAACCAATGAACTTAGGATTAATTCTGAACTTTTACTGCAAGAAGATTCAGCAGATTCAAAGCAATCCAAATAAATTCACCCAGTTATGTCCCTTTTTCCCCTTATGTTACGTGCACCTGTTTGTCGTCTCTGTAGAGGACCTGCATGTCTCCTGCCCCGTGAGAAGCTGGACTGACTGTTCTCTCCATCAGATTGACTCTGACTAACACCTGCTGCTGTCATGTCGTGATCTGCATCTGCAAAACACACGGTCGAAGGAGTTAATTGCAAACTTTTTTCTAAATTAAACCACAAACAGACTTCAAAAGCAACTACTGTACCTGCTGAGCTTCCAAGCTTAAAATTGACATCTTCATTTTCTAAAAGATGAAACTGGGCACTAGCAGATCCAAACATGGGATCTTTGTCACTGAGCATGTTCTTCAGTGAATCTTCGGGGTGACCGTGACCTGTTTCAAATTCATCACTTGCTTCACATTCCAGGTTCTGTCCGAGAAGTAAGGAATCATCCAACTGGTCACTGGGAACCAGATGATTGAATGGACCACCAACTATATCCATGAATGCCTGCACTGTACGGTTTGCTCTGGAAGAGTAAAACAGGTAAGAATTATAAAATGTATCTTTATCACTGCATAACCTTCTAAGTTGTACTATTTTGACAAATAAGTTGGATTGATGACATACGCTCTGTACAGTACTCTTACTACCACTACTACTGACAAAAAAGCACACTGACAAAATCTCACAGTTTCCCCTTCTTTATAAAATCTGGCATGTTTGGCATTCAAGTAAAATCTTAACACAAATGTCTTGCAAACCATACAGAGATATAAGGGAGGTCGGGGCTAGTTGTCACAGAGGCTGTATCTCAGTAACTACAAGTCCAAAGTCCAATTGCACAAATGTTTGTTTACTCTAGCAGTAGTTTATGTTGATTTAAACCTAGTTTCTTACATTAAAATTTGTAAAATTAGAATTACATTTTATTTTGGCAATATATTTAAAAGCTGTTTTGGTAGCCAAAACTTCAAAGTTTTTTTAACCTTTATTAAAACACGTCAACTAACATGCACACATACACTATATATATATATATATATATATATATATATAATTTTCCTTAATTCAGCTGCTTTAAAGATTGAAACACCAGTTTCAAATCACTTTAACTGCCACAAATCTTGAAGCATCTTTAATAAACCTATATTTGAGTAGACAAAGTATGTGCTTATACAGACTTATTCACTGGAGTAAAAAGTGTGACAACTAGCCCCGCTCTCCCCTACTTGTAATAACAACCACAGAAATGCTTGTCAATAAATTACAACAGTAAGCAAACAGAGTATGGCATCAGGTGTCAAGCTGGTAAAGTGCATTATAGAATACAAACACTTTATAATCAAACTCACTGCAAGAGTCCCTTTTATTTGCTTCCTGTCTTAAACCTTTTAAAGTCTTATTAACATGCACTCAAAGTAGACTGGTGAGGGCCACTGGTGTTTTTATTTTGGCTAAAGATCGGCTCACGTGCACAGACAGCTAGCGCATGCGGCCTTGAACAGCTCGCACATTGTTTGGTCCTCTAAACAGAGAAGACAGCTTTAAGAAGCAGCTTCAGATTGTGCAAAAGATGCATTCGTCGTTTAAGCAACGAACAACATTGAAAAGCCTCACAAAACAAACACACCATCAAACGCTTCCGCGAGTACCAGGGGGGCCTTTAGCAACCAGTCTTCGTGTATTTCACGCGCTTACCGGTCCGAATTAAACTCACTTTTATCAACAACATGAGTTTATATGCAGCCAAAGGGTGCATATAAAGTTAGCGGCACAAACAAGGCGGTTTTTGCACAAACTCGTCTCGAGCTGGAGTTGCGTCGCGTGCAAGAAGGCCTCGCGCTGAACGAACGAAGAGCGTGCACGCCCACTCCGCGAGGGATGCAAGATAAAACACTCACCGCGTTTGTCACTGTGATCGAAGAGCCAGCGCATAATGGAGAAGGAATAGTATTATCGCTTACGCTGTATGGACGCCATATGGGTTGCTGTTGTCGTTAATGCCACAACCTTTTCCGCTTGAGAACTGCGGTGGGACACAAGTAGTACTTCCTGTTGACCCTCTGAGCCAGCAAACAACTCGTAACGTGCTGGATCTGTCGGCAGGGGGCAGTGTGGTTTAGCTCTAGTCAGTCCCAGTGTTTTACTGGCATAGTAGAAGCTACAGTGTATGGTTTTGCAGAAGATACTAACAATACTACTTCAACAGAGAATGAATAAAGATGATAATAATAATAATAATAATAATAAAGTTAATACGTGAAAATTAAAGGTATAAGCTAACAAAAATTAGCTACAGAAAGACAGAAACAAAGAAATGCAATGTATTTATTTTCTTTTTAATGAATTGTTTGTTTGTTTGTTTGTTTGTTTGTTTGTTTTAAAGATGCGTGGCCATTTTAGGAGACGAATACTAACAAGGTTCGTCCTGCTGAACAGATATTTCCCGCCTATTATTTATATTCATATTTAATGTTTATATTATCTCCACATGTACCTTCAGTATTTATCTGATTACCTTTTAGAAAAATAAATTGAAAAATACATTGCAAAACTCTCAAGTACAATATATATTTTTCAAAATACACCCGTATTACCGTATTATTTACTTTTTTTCCTCGATTTTTTATATATTTATTTATTTATTTATTGCAGAAAAACACAATTGCAATAAGGCAGTACTAAATAACAGAGCATAACTCTATAAAAGGAAACAGAAATAAAGAGGAAAAAAAAAGTAGTTTCTAATAGTTTAAATTTCTTCTACCAGAAAACAGAAAAACAGAAAACAATGGCTTTGATTTAAGGCACTTACATTTATGAGTATAACATTTCCCCAGAATGAAAATATTATTCAGTAGAAATTGAATGTGCTACTTATTATTTACACACACGGACACATTTATCTTTATTCCAAAATGGCGTTGACGCGTGATGCTTGTTATTTTTCTCAGCGCTTCTCGGGATCGGCCAATCACGGTCGGATGTGATTAGTAAATAAACCATTATGGTAAACTTCAACAAACTTTCTGCGTCGTTTTTCTGCTTTTATTGTTAAAGGTCGATACAAACTAATTTATTAATAAATATAAAAGATTATACCCTTTAGTGACTATACTTCTCTAAAAAACGCCCCCTAAATGTATTTCAAAGTCAAATGTACTTCAATGGAGAATTCTGGTTTCTGAGCCGCCAAGCGCCCCGTGGAGGAGTAACGTTACTACTGTTAATGTAGTGCCGCAGTGAATCATTTGGGCGTGTAGTCTTCAAAACCTAAGATGCAGTACAAGTCTTCCGAATGAAAAGTCATTCTGCTGTTGTCACGCTGTAGTTTAATTTATTGTAAACTTTTCGAAAGCATGCCGTTTCCGAGAGGTGAGTAAACACGTTTTCATAAACGGCACAACGCAAAGGTATCTCCTTTGTATTTAATAGTTTCTTTTTAAATTCTTTATATTTTTATTTTTAGCTCTCTTCGCCGCCATTGGGGTTACAGCTGGGGCTGGTAAGTAGCAAACATTCTAAACTGATATTGATACAAGATGTTCATTTTGCCAAGTTCACACATTAATGATAATATCCAGCAAGGTGTAGGTAGGGTAGGGTGGGGGAAACGCCCCCCCTTAAGGACTGTGTCAATTTTTTCTATGAAACAAAAGTTAAATGTGTCCAATATAGCTATCATAGTTTTAGTGACAATGACATAAATTATAAACCAAGTATGAAAAATGCCCAGCGTTTTCATGTTATTAGATTTTTAACAAAAATTAAATATGTTCCAAGGGGGCGTTTTGCCCCACATGTGGGGTAAAATGCCCCCAGTCTGACAAAGCAAGTTGCTTTATACATTTACAGCAAAATCAGAGTACAGGCAGTTTTAGCGTAAAATTAAAAAGAATATAATCAATAATTATGATTTACAAAATTATAATATCTTATTTGAAAAATATTGTTTGCTGATGCTAGCTAACTAGCTACCTGATGCTAATTTTAGGTAATTTTTAAAGGGGTCATGGATTAAGAAATCAACTTTTCCTTGAGCTTTTGATATATAAGAGGTCATCATCGTACTATAAGAATATCCTGTAAGTTTCAGAACTGAAAACTTCTTTGTTAGTCTAAAGCTTTTATTGACACCAGGCCCATTGAATGACTGATCCTGGAATGTGCCTGTCATATATAGGTAAATGCCGCCTCCGCAGAAGAAACCAACACCTACTTCATCATTGCAATGTTAGCCCCGCCCACTGGCGTGTTAGTGAGATGAGGAGGAGAGCGATACAACAGGACAAAAATAATATTACCTTTCAAAAGATCCTAATGCTAGGAATATGGCTATTTATTTTCAACAATGTGAATGTCTCAGTTGAGCTTTATTTATTTCTATTCAGTACGTCACTGTGGATTCTTTGGTAAATCAATCGCATTTCGGCACAGGCTTTGCAAAGACTTTTACGATATGGACTCGACAGTAATGCAGCAGTTGAGTTACTCCTACTGTTCTAACGCCTGATCTGATATGTAATGATTCATGTACAGTCAGATGTTTTTTGTGTCAGTAAATGAAACCAGTGACTAAACGGTTAACTTCAGTTGTTTATCTTAGTAGGATGAAAATAATCTGTTATTTAAACGGTGATTAAATTATATAAAAATAGCGATCAAAGAACGCTCCCTTTGCAATCGTTGGAGCTGTCAATCAAACAGCTCAAAATCTCTTAGTTATATCGCGTTTGCACTGTTAGTGATGATGAAAGCATTTGTTAGTGTACAGAAATTGAGTTGCAATGACGAGATCACTGCTTTCATGCGCTCAACATTTGGCTACAATCTTCATCACTGCAACATTTCATGCCACAATCTAAATATAATGCCATAGATCTAAATGTAATGCAGCACTTTTCACGATTAGTTAACCTTGAGAGCTGTAATAGTAAAAACATGCTAAAAATTGAGAGTAATAGGCTACTTGGCTATTTCAAATGGAAAGATGTTAGCCAATCACAGCAGTGGGTGTTTACACTGAAGTCTCACAGCAGACATGCCCCTTAAAACAGAGCGTTCGAATCAGAGGGCTAAAATCAGAGTAGGAAAAATGCCTTTTATTTCTAAATTATGTCAATTTTTGATGTAAAAAGCATTTTAACATTATAAGTGCACCCCAGGAAACATCATGACCCCTTTAAATATAAAGTCCAAACATTTTTATTCAACCACCTAGTTAGATTACATTTGATTGAAAAACAAAGGATTTGATGTTCAGAACAGAGAAACTAGCTATACAGTAATTATGATAGTGGGAAGGGAGCGTTTTACCTCACAGACTATGTTTGGAAAAAAAAATTGTCATTCTGAGAATATAATTATATTTTCCTTAAATTACACATACTCCCTATCTACAGGCCTTACTATTCTCATATTATACAGTTCTCAGCATAAATGAGTGCACCCCCTTTGAAAAGTAACATTTTAAACAATATCTCAATGAACACAAAAACAATTTCCAAAATGTTGACAAGACTAAGTTTTATATGACATCTGTTTAACTTATAACATGAAAGTAAGGTTAATAATATAACTTAGAAAACAATATTTTCAGTTTTATTCAAATTAGGGTGATGCAAAAATGAGTACACCCCACTGAAATGAAAGTTCATGCGAGTTCAGTAGTTCTACCTTAATATTATAAAGCGACGAGAATACTTTTTGTGCGCCAAAAAAACAAAATAATGACTTTTCAACAATATAGTGATGGGCCGATTTCAAAACACTGCTTCGGAGCTTTGCGAATCGAATCAGTGACTCGGAGGGCCAAAGTCACGTGATTTCAGCAGTTTAGCTGTTTGATAGGAGATCCGAGTCACTGATTCGATTCGTAAAGCTCCGAAGCATGTTATAAGTTAAACAGATGTTATATTAAACTTAGTCTTGTCAACATTTTGGAAATTGTTTTTGTGTTCATTGAGATATTGTTTAAAATGTTACTTTTCAAAGGGGGTGTACTCATTTACGCTGAACACTGTATGTAACGGTGATGTTCTACAAAACAGCAAGCTTTAAAACACTTTTTTTTTACTGCTGAAAATTAGATTTGGGAAAAACTGTAGGGGGGGGCGTTTTCCCCCACTCTACCCTATCTATAACTTTTAAAGACATTATTTTAAGATACTATGTATGAATATACTAAAAACAATGCTTGCTTTGTTATAAATGTATCTTCTTTGCAAACTTTATATCCACAAATGTAAGTTCACAAACAACAAACCAATGTTTTTTGTCTTTTTTAAAGAAGGGTTAGTTCACCCAAAAATGAAAATTATGTCATTTATTACTCACCCTCATGTCGTTCCACACCCATAAGACCTTCGTTCATCTTCGGAACACAAATTAAGATATTTTTCATTAAATCCGATGGCTCAGTAAGGCCTGCATCACCAGCTATTACACTCCCTTTTTCAATGCCCAGAAAGCTACTAAAAACACATTTAAAACAGTTCATGTGACTACAGTGGTTCAATTTTAATATTATAAAGCAACGAGAATACTTTTTGTGCACCAAAAATAACAAAATAGTGACTTTATTCCACAATATCTAGTGATGGGCGATTTCAAAAGACTGCTTCATGAAGCTTCGAAGCTTAATGAATCATTTGTTTCGAATCAGTGGTTCGGAGCGCCAAAATCACATGATTTCAGTAAACGAGGCATGGTTACATCATAAGTGTTTTGAAACTTCAATAGTTCACGTGAATTTGGCAATTTGATTTACGCTCCGAACCACTGATTCGAAACAAAAGATTTGTTAAGCTTCGAAGCTTCATGAAGCAGTGTTTTGAAATCGCCCATCACTAGATATTGTGGAATAAAGTCGTTATTTTGTTTTTTTGGCGCACAAAAAGTATTCTCGTCGCTTTATAATAATAAGGTTGAACCACTGTAGTCACATGAACTGATTTAAATATGTTTTTAGTAGCTTTCTGGGCATTTAAAAAGGGAGTGTTATTGCTGGCAATGCAGGCCTCACTGAGCCATCGGATTTTATCAAAAAATATCTTAATTTGTGTTCCGAAGATGAACAAAGGTCTTACGGGTGTAGTACGACATGAAGGTGAGTAATAAATGACATTATTTTCATTTTTGGGTGAACTAACCCTTTAAGTATCTCAACACCATCTCATTTTTAGTAAATAAGAAAGCAAGTAGAGTGACTTCAATTTGCAGTTACTTTAATTTTGTACTCTAAATGATATATAAATTATATCTTACCTTCATGTTCTTTTTCTGTCTTCTCTTATTTTTCTTTTTTCTTTAGCAAATTATTAACTCTTTTTCTTCTCTGTATTCTGATGACATTGAACATACTGCTGCTATGTGTATTTTATAGAAAATTATATATTATAAACATGTAATCTCTGTATTGTTTGGGGAAAAAAAGAAGGAAAAAAAGGCCGGTTTAAAAAACAAAACCAGCAGGGTTAATAAAGAAAATGCCTGTTAGTACAATAATTTAAATGATAAATGTTATTTTCCTCAGAAATGCTTAGCAGTATATTGATTTATTTTCATGTTGTTTAGCTGGTGCTGTTATTTTGACCCCGTTCGCGCTCTCCATGGCTGGGTTCTCTGCCGCCGGAATCACGGCTGGTTCTTTGGGAGCTGGAATGATGTCATCAGCAGCCATCGCCAACGGGGGCGGAGTGGCTGCGGGAAGTTTGGTCGCACTGCTCCAGTCGGCAGGTATTTACTAAAGCCTTCATTAAGATTATAAATGCCTTAATAAGAGAAAAACAATGTAACAAACCTGTGTTGGAAATAAATTAGCCTTATAAACTACAGGTGTAACTGATTTTTTATTAAATAATAGTACCTGATTAATATACATGAAATGTTTTGTATTCTAATTACAAAACTGCTATACCTGTTTTATGGGTCATTCTGCAAGGCTTTTAGTTATTGATGTCATAAGGTGTGCTGTCCTTACTCTCAGGTGCTGCTGGTATGTCTGCAGCTGCAACAGCTGGTGTGGCATCAGTGGGAGGCACTGCGGGGGGTCTGTTAGGAGGAGCTGTTGGTTTGTTGAAGAGGATGAGGAGATAAGGAATGTCCATTGAGCTTCTGATCACAAACACTGACAAAGTCAGTGCAGCTTTGCAATTATAATGTTGAAAAAATACCAGCTAAATTATCTAAATTTCATAGGTTCATGGCAAGGGCTTGCCCCACCTTTGTTAAATTAATTTATTAAAAAAAAGAAAAAAGAAGATGGATTGTGGCATTGGTACTAGGTCTTCATTAGAGCGTGTTGCTGGGTGCTATATAGACAAACGACTTTTGGACAAAAAGTATTGTCTGTAATGGGGAGTATTTATTGAAATAGCTTACCCAGGTCATTAAGACACTATTCTACATATTACACCTACAAAGATCACCTTAAAAAGTTGCTTATGTCGAACCAGAAGTGTAAACATTTTACTTGGTTATTTTAAATAATGTGTGGAGTATTTGGCTATTAATGCTTTATGTATATTTGAGTATGTGTCCTTGTGTACCTGCCTAGGGACTACGGATGTAAATTAGCAATGTTGCTATAATCCGGCTTGTTAAACTTTTGTATTTTATACTAATGTTCATAATTTAATTGCATTTATTGACCCTATTAAATAAATAAATAAATAAATTGAATCAAAAACAAATCTCTTTTCTTTCAGGTTTGAGGCAGATATTTTGCTTGTAAGTCAATTGTTTATTGTAAATGGCCATTTATTAAACTATGAGGAATTTCTCAGTCCTTTCAACATTCCCATTACCCCTAAAGAATACTATAGTCTTTGATGCCATACCATCTGGAGTTAATAGACTGTTTCAACATATCCCCGATCCCTCTATTTTACCTTCTTTAGACCCTACTGTTTCAGTGGTGGGGAAATATTGTTTTTCATCAGCTTCTTAATAGATTGATATGTTTATTATTTCGTAATGAAAGTGTGTCTGTCACGAATGTGGCTCCCTCGCCTCCTCCTCCGCACCACCGGAGGGAGCCATCACCCGAATATTGACTGTTCCCATTCGGACTACGTTTCCCACAGGCCCTCATTCCTGGGACTGATCACGCACACACCTGCACCTCATCACACCCACACTATTGAAGACACACACACACACACACACACTCACACTCACTCACTCACTCACTCACACACACACACACACACACACACACACACACACACACACACACTCACTCACTCACTCACTCACTCACTCACTCACTCACACACACACACACACACACACACTCACACTCACACTCACACTCACACTCACACACTCACACTCACACACTCACTCACTCACTCACTCACTCACTGCGAAGTCCTGATTTGCCCCGGTGATCATTTCTGAGCGTTTTCTTGTGGACTGTTTATTCTGTTACCGTTGGACTGTTTATTCGTTGTGATTCTCTGCTGCCTGCCCTGATCTTTGCCTGTGTACTGGACTGTGTTTGCTTGCCGCCTGCCCTGATCTCCGCCTGTGACCCGATACTGTTTGTCTGCCGCCTGCCTCGACCATTGCCTGTCCCTGTTTATGTCCTTGCCTTTGCCCCTGTCTGCCTTGTTGTTTTTTCTAAATAAAGCTGCAAATGGATCCCCATTCTGCCGACCCTTCATTACAGTGTCAATCCCAAATGTTGAAGTTTATTGAACTTGTTTTTTTTTTGCTTGCTTAAGTCACTCAAATCTGGTCTAATTGTAGAGGATTTTATGTATGTTTAAATTTACTTTCTAAAAGCACTTTTACATCCTGTCATCAAGTTCAGAATTATTAATATTCAGTAGTGTTTGTCATAGAATGTGTAAATGTACTACTTTAAAATGAATCAACATATTAAATTCCTGTCCATAATACATCAATGTAAAAAAATATAATCTGTAACCTTTTGCATGCTTTTACTGACAATATTTTACAGATATTTTATTACCCAAAGTATCTTGCTTAATAGCAAAAACACGTTATTAATCATGGAGAAAATAAAGTTTCAGTGCAAAGTTTTGAAGTTGACCAGAAGGGTACAGTAAAAACAAATGGTTCTTTTCTGGCATCTGTGGTTCCATGAAGACACCCACACTCTTAAAAATAAATGTTCTTTATTGGCATCAATGGTTCCATGAAGAACCTTTACCATCCATGGAACCAAATGGTTCTTGATAGTGGAAAAAGGTTCTTTAAATTATAAAAATGTTCTTCACACTGGTTCTTTAAAGAACCTTTAAGTAAAAGGTTCTTTGGGGAACCAAAAATGGTTCTTCTATGGCATCACTTCAAAAACCCTCTTTCGGAATCTTTTACTTTTAGGAAAGTTTCCATTACACAAACGGTTCTCTATAGTGGAAAAAAGGTGCTTCAGATTATTAAAATGTTCTTCACTATTGATGAAAGTTGTTACACAGTGATGACGACACTTAAATATCACCGGGGGAGGGGGAGTGACCACTTTTCTCAGACTTGATGAATGAAACTATTATGGTGCGCTTCTCAGGAGTAAAGTGCATAACTGACATGAGTAGCAAGAGAATGAGAACAAGAGAATGCCCCTGAAGAACTAGAGATTTACAGTTCTAATTGGGATATATCCGTTAATTAAACTTGGCGCATTGGCTGTAATGAAAAGACAGAAGCAGGGCGAAAGCTAGAATTAGCAGGTACATCTGACTAACGATTAAGCAATAAAACATCTGAAAACAATATATTCTATTTAAAGCCTGTATGTATCGCAAGTTATCTAACAAACAACGTGAAATGTACCTTATGGTGATAGAGAGTAGGTAATATCACATTAAAAAAAAAAAAAAAAAAAAACACACGCGATGAAAAGTACACAATCCGCTCAAAATCATGAGGTCATGAGTTTTGTCGTGATGTTGCATCATGCACTGTTGCCAAGTTGCCAAATAATTTTCAGCAGAAGTTGCTGGCAGGTCGATTTGTTGCTAAAAGTTGCTAAATGACGTTATGATGTGACGCAAAACTGTTATTGCATAGACACAATGAGATTACTCAAATCTCAGCAAAGTATTTGATGTTAATTTAGATTTGTTAGTAAAAAATAATAATAATAAAATTAATAGAAACATTTTATTTGTAAAAGTAATATAAACATCTTTATGATCAAATATTTTTATTTTTAAATACAACAATGAATTACTGAATAGTTACGCATTTTTGAACAATTATAGGCCTAGTTTTAAGCAGTGTATTGGCAGTTAGTTAGTGTGCTACACTAAGAAAGGTCTGTGAAAATAAGTGACACCTGTTTTAAATTATGCATTTTGTGTTTTAGGGTTACAGGGTTACAGCTTAAAGGATCATGTCCTGACAGAAAAAGACCTGTACCTTTTCCGTTTTTCTACATAAATTTTCTTACTGATAATAATCTTTCTAACTGAAAAACAATTATAGGTACAACTCCAAGCTAATAACATGCTGTATAATAAATTAACAATTATTATTGAGCAATTGCAACTAGTAGCCTAACTTAATTCACATTTGATGTGTGTACTGTTAGTTGCCCCGTGTATCATCACCTTTTATGTACCATTCTCTAGTTCTCTTTAGGTTGATGGGCTGCTCGGCTGGCTATGTCAAAATAAAAACAAGGCACAAGAACTACAGTTATTAATAAATTATTACATTTTGATTGCTTTGTGTTTATTTTATGGAAACTTGCATGGTGTTTAAGGAGGTTTAGGTACTCTGCCTGAGAACACCCTTTAGCTTTGAAATCTCCATCACAGCAGCTTGTGCCTTGTTTTTATTTTGACATTAATTACAACTTTTACTTGTCTATAACGATACATTTTTTTAAATGTAATAATTTGATATATTTTTAACACTAGATATTCCAAACTGAACTAACCCCCTCATCTATCCTGGTTTAACAGATGGATTTCACTAACCTTGGGGTGGACTGGGATGGTCCTGTTCCTGCCATGGATTGTGGTGTTGTTGAAGTTCCTGAGGACCCTGCATCGCTTCGGCAGGCTGTACTCCGAGAAGTCACTCAAAACATCAATCCCCTAAGGTCAAGTCAGTGTTTTGGCTTGGATGTTTATTTGGAGGCACTAAGACTCAGTGAAACAGTCACTGTTTAGGGGCCCAAGCAGTATAGCTGTTGGTGCCTTGTTTAAAATGTTATTTGTAGTGAATGCTCTTTTGAATGGTGTTACCAAATAAGGAATCTGTTGTAAGCTGATTTAAAAAAAAACAACAAAAAAAAAACATGAAAGTAGCGTATACCATAAACTAATGTGATGGTTACAAAAACAATGCAATTTTTGAAATGTCAAAAATCTGCAGAACCAGTGTTTAAGTATGACAACTGCAAATCAAAAATGTATCTTTAGTTAAAGTTATATATTTTATCAACATTTGAACTTTGCAAAAAGGGAAATGTCACTTTTTCAGAATATTGTATATTGAAGATAATTTGTAAAATCCACAAAAGCTTTATAGATCTTTATTGTAAAGTGTTTTTCATGCTTGTTTTGCACATTCATATTCAATTTTATACATGCATCTAAATGCCACTTCTGATGCAGATTCTGTTTCCTCTGCCATGGAAAAAATAATGGTAAAAGCCCTACAGTGAGTTATTCTAATTAACATGAAATTGATAGCCAAGGTTAGGGGGAAATTACCTTTTTATAAAGGTAAAAAAAAAAATGCCATGACAATCAATTTCAAGGGATAGTTAAACCTAAATGATAATTCTGTCATCATTGACTTACACTCTAGTTGTTCCAAACCTATATGAGTTTCTTTCTTCTGTTGAACTAAAAAGGATGATATTTTGAAGAATGTCAGTAACCAGACAGTTGATGGTAGCCAGTGACTTCCATAATATTTTTTTTTTTTTCCCTATGAAAGTCACTCGGTACAGTCAGCTGTCTGTTTACTGACATTCAAAATATATTTTTTGTTCAACAGAAGAAAGAAACTCAAACAGGTTCGGAACAACTAGAAGGTAAGTCAATGATGACAGAATTTTTATTTTTGATTGACCTATCCCTTTAAGGGAGCATATACAAATCTGATGATTAACAGTTTACATCTTAACAGTAACAGTTTACAGAACACTGATGGGAATATTGCTTCAGAATAAATTACATTTACAACACAAAAATGATAAACTTTACTAGATGTAGTTAGTTATTGCACCATCACAGTATTTGAAAAGAAACGTGAGGAGAGTCAATTGCTGCTTGAGGAAAGTGAGTCGTTCGCTGCGTGAGGAGAGTGTGTATACAGATGCACCGCCGGCCTATCAGTGGTAAACTCAGTGGCTGCTGGCAATTGTATAGTGAATTCCCGCGACAAGTCGGTAGCCATATTTTTGGACCTTCCGGCCCACCATACACACGCGGCATTGTGCCATGTCACTACTCTATCCGTACCGGAAACACGATTTGTACTGCGAATGCGTGAAAATGCGTCTACTTCCTGTCTGAAGTATGTCGAAACAATTTATGGATCGAGTAGTGACCAAGCAGCAACCTCCCCCAGTTTCTCTTGAAGCCAATACGGAAGTGACTTAAACTGCAGTTCATCGACTGGCTGCTAGGGACAGGCTCCAAAAGAGAGCAGAATCTCATTGAGTCCCATGTTAAAATGCCCAACTTTACAGCAAAAAAAAAACCATGTTTACAGCCTGGTACAAATTGTGGTTTTGGTCTATACAGCTAATTTTGCCCTTCATGACAACTCTGAGGGGGGGTGAATTTTTTTTATAACTCATCCGTTTAAATTATATTAAGCCTTAAAGTTCTGCATAATTAAGGGCGTGGTCACTTGAGTGACAGGTAGATTTGCCTCTGCTGTCTGTAAGTCATGTTACCTCAGCTAATTCCAGCAGCTGAATTTGGCATCTCTGCCGTGTTTGTGCTTTTTTCTGGATTATTTTATACAATTATCAAATAATATGGCTTGCTGTGCGGTTGTGCGTCTGTGTACATGTCCACACATGCGGAAGATAAACAACACACGTTGTTGGATCATCTTGGCATTGGCTAAAAGTTTTGTTTGTGAGATTTACTATGACAATGACTGGAGAATATGCCTCTCAAGGCACCAGAAATTCCGACAGCACTGCTTGGATATTATAACTAAAACTGCTGCACTATTTTGAAAAATACACACCTGACACAAATTACAATATTACTGTTGCTGGAGCATCTATATCGTAAAAAAAGACACCATAGATTGACGGTAAACCTTTAGAACTTTCAAATGATATAACTTGTTATCTTTATTAATATTTTAGATAGTGTCTAAGATAGATAGATAGCTTCTTTAGCCTGCTAACATGCACATTTTCAGTTATCCGGGAGTGACGCGCTGCCAAAATGGCAACGGCTGCTTTTTCGCTTTAAAAATGCTCTTCAGAAATCTAAGGGTGACGTCACGGACACTAAGTCCATATGTGTTTTTTTTTTTTTTTTACAGACTATGGTAGTGACAGGACTTTCCAATTCAGCCCATTGCAAAGGTTCCGCCGGTAGTGGGCACTCATGCAACGTAAGCAATGATTTACATCCAAGTCAAAGAGACTGAGGGAAGTTAGCAACAACTGGTGCAAAGCCTATGGCCGCCATGTTGAAGGGTCGTTCCAAACCAAAGTGCTCAAAACTGGCCACTTCAAAGGGCCCTTCGGAATGAAGGATTTCGAAGGGTACAACTGATGGACTCAGGAAAGGTGTTTGACGTCACAGAATGGGTACAGGGGGCTCGGAGTTCGATTTTACCTATAAATGTATATTTTCTATTTTACTGTAATGTTCATACGAGTTTGATTTGGTACATTATTATGGTCAAAATGACATTGTACTTCAACAAAAATACTGTACATCTACCTTTATCAGTCCATTCAAATGTTTCAAATCAATAGACACAATATACATTATATTTAACGTAATAGACCGGCAGTAGCTTATAATGTTACTACAGTAAATTAATGCGTATTAATACAAAGAGTACACCAGGGGGAAAAGACGAAGACGCTTCCTTCATTGTCACGTTAAGGTGACGCAGAAGTGCGTTCCAAAAAGGAGTTTTTTTGACCCCTACACCCTTCCGAATGGAACGCAGGGTATGTGTATCCTTTGCGGAAGTCTTTCCCATCGAGAAACTGCTTTATAAAGTTTATTTAAACTGCAAAAGTATAGGCCTATCACATATTTCAACGAGACATCTTGCATTATTCATATTTATTATGATTTTATTAAATAACCAAACTTCAACAACATAAGGGCAGATCCCTCGAGCGCAGCTGATGACGCTTTTACGTGAGGCTCGAATGATCAAGAACATTCCGATATACAAATAACGTTAGGCTCGTTTGAGATGAGCAAAATCTGCGCAAAACCGATCACCGGTGATCACCGCGAGATGCATGCCGGTTAGAAATGTGTCCGAGGGTGGGCAGACGTGTGTCAAAAAAGTCTCCGACTGCGCTGACCAAAAGCACGATGGGAAACGACTTGCTGATGACACAGTTTAATTCTTATTGGTTTAAACAACAGTGATGTATTGATCTCTTTTAAAATGTTTGATTTTAAAACTCTAATATCGTGATTTTATGTGTATAAAGTATGTGTGAATATTCCCAAAGTCTCTGACAGTGCGATCTCTCTATGGGTTATGTGATTGTTGTCATTTATTAAAAAAAATATAATAAAACATGTCTGTAATTAAAGTAAAAATAATTGATACACACATCTTTCGAATGGAAATAAATAACAAGTACTTGCGTGCATTGTTTATTATGTTTATTTTCATATAAAAGCAACAGAACTTAAATTACATCCAGTTTATCAGCAACGAGTGTGAATCTCGCGATATCCGCCTTTGATCTCGTAGATGTCTGATCCACTACGAGAGCAGAGAACTGTCCGCCTTGCCTGCACTTTTTTTACTCATCCCCTCACTGCAGCCGCCTACTCTCACCTACATTTCAGGCGAGGCGCATCTCAAACAATCCTGTTTCCTTCGATTCCTCCGTGACCGTCCTCGTTTTCTTTTCTTGCATCCTACGGGGGGTGGAGCTGAGACGCGAGGAAAGGAAGCTAGAATAAGAAATGAGAAGCACCCTTTGACGAACTCTCAGGAGCAGCTGTTGGCAGTTTCATTTTTCTTAAGTCATTCCGTCTGCAGCATAATATATAGCGGTAGTACAACTGTGCTACGATCTTCTAAATCATGAGGCGCGGTAAGTAGCACAAACATTTGCTTTTATGGGATGTTATGCAAGTGTCAGGAGGTAAAATGCAGGAGGTAAACTATTTTTTCAGCACTTTTCACATTCGGTTATATTTTATAGAAATAATGTTGATAGTAATGGATGGTAGGCCTAATGTACAAATGTATATAGCCTAACAATTAAAAATTAACAACATAAATGTTCAATCTGACAATAAAATCGTAATAGCTACTTAGCCTAGATATTTGGTGTTCTTAACATTATTCATATTTGAGATTGTAAGAGAAATTTGCTCTTAAATTTGCTCTGTCACTGGCCCACCGGTGGGCCCACAGCCATTACATATTTAAAGCAGTAATATTCTATACTAAACCTAAACTAATCTTGACAAACCATATATCATTTGAAAGCTTAGAATCTCTAGTTTTCATATTTGGTGATTTTCAAAATAAATTACAGAGGAGCAGTAATTTATCAATTTGCAACAAGCATATTTTCATACTCATAAGGCATGCTCAGACCTTTATTTTTTTTGATATAGCGATGAACATGAAAAGGGTCATTCTACAGAAACGTCCACTTTTTTGTCCCTAGACTTCACAGAAATATTACACTTGAAAAACACTTTAGGATTACAATTTTTTTAATAGTTTAATATGAAACAATATGTTATTTGAACAATTAAACCTTCTTGAGCCATCAATGTGGCAGTATTTGTTTTTTAATTATAAAAATTCCAAGCGCCACAGAAGTGCTTGTCCCCACAGTCATGTACAGAGGGAAAGTGCTTTATTTTGAGCTCAGAAACAAGTTTTTCTACCATTTAAAATACAATAATTATACATAACTATCAAATATATGATGTAAATGACATAAAAAAAACCAAATGCTGAATAAATATTATTAAATATATAATGAATGTAGTGGTCCCCTGGAGTTGTCACTGGTGTTACCTTTAACAAAAATCTCTTATTTTGAAATAAATGACACAGATGACATCACTTGACTTCCTTCTTCCTATTTCCTAAAGATCAATGAAGAAAGGCCAATGCAAAGTCCACTATCTCTTTTCAGTTATCGGAAATTTTAATTAGAAAATCATAATTTCATATGAAGCTTTTAGTTGAAGTCACTGGTATGACCTACTTTATTGTTAGGAAATTTTAAAAAACTAGAATACAAATGGATTAAACTACTTAATTTAGTGAATATACCATGATTGACAACATGTGGATTGATACCTTGCAGCAGCCATTTTGTAAAATGCATTTTTCATGAAAATTGTCACTGGTGTTACCTTTTCATGAAAATTGTCACTGGTGTTACTGTCACTGGTGTTACCTTTTTATGAAAATTGTCACTGGTGTTACCCGTTTATAGATAAACTTTATTCAAAGCTATTCATTTAGTTCTTTTGTATAAAATAGCACTAAGATTACATGATTCTAACTTTTCTTTCTCATTGTTAATCCTCTTTTGGGCAGGTATGGCTAAATTGAGGGTATATGGCTAAATTGAGTGCAGCTGAGAAGCAGCGACTTTACAGACAGTGTATTTTACAGACATTTTTAAAATGTTGTTTATGATATTTTACTGACTGCTTTCACTAAGTGTCAATGTTAAGTCTTTGATTGTATACCGAATGTAAAAATTTAGTCCCATCTACTTAATTATAGTTGAAGAATAAGGATCTTTGGTCTTATGTGTACGTCACTGGTGATTCATTTTGTCACTGTTTTTTGTCTGTCACATTAAATAAAATGTGTCATATGTGACATGGTAATAATTTTACATTCATTGAATTCTGCTACACTCAAGAATTAAGATTTAAAAGATTGCATCATTACTTGTTTATAACTGTTTTTCAAATATTTTCATTGTTATAGCAAATACATGGTTGCGCAATTGAATTAACATTCAATCACATTTTTAACTAACCTGATTAAAATAAAAAAAACACATAATCATCTTATTTTTTGCATTATCATTATTTTTCTGTAACTCTGATTGCATGTGCTGAAAAAGTTGAGAAATAATATTTCATAAAAACGTTTAAAAATGCCAGAGAAGTAAGGTAACACCAGTGACAAAAAAAATTGGTACATGCGATCTTTAAATAAATGCACAAAAAAAAAAAAAAAAATCATTAAGCTGTCATTTATGTGTATTCATAAAGTCAAAGTGTAATATAATAATGTGGTCTAAGTTTAAATGTTAGAAAACGAAATACATTTCAAGACATTTTGTCATACCAAAAGTGGACGTTTCTGTAGAATGACCCAAAAATCATTAAAGATTGGTTGAAACATGTTTGTTTTCATGCCAAGAGTTCAAAAGATAACATCCATTTAAGTTTTTGAGAAAAAAAGGTCTGAAAATGTTTTTAATAGAAAAAAAAATACATTTATGATTGTGGTGGCGATCTATAATCCACATACATGTTGTTTTTATGTTTATTAGAGGCTGAATTCATATCAAATTCTGCCAAAGTTCCCATACTACTTCTATATAGGATGTCTACTTCATAAAATGTATGAAAATAATGGAAATATATGGTTCAGATCACTCAAACCATATATGGAAATGGAGGCGCCTTTATATGGTCAGTAATGGAGCTTGGTTGTCATCTAGTGAAAAAGTGTGGTACTGCGCCCAAACAAAAGCTCATTTTTTGAGATATCAACCTGAAATTTGGAACACAACTTGTTCAGATTTTTGGCTTTGATTTCCTTGCAGTTTTAGAGTAAAATATATATTTTATATAAAATATTATATTTTTACATTTTCATAAACTTAATCTTCTATAACTTTTTTTCTGTTTCACTTACATAAGTTATTTCACTTCTACAATAATCTGCCAAATTCAAATGCATTATTTGTGAAGTAGGCTAATCAATGAACATTTAAGAATTCATATATAATTTAGGACATGTACAGACTTGGCTGTAAGCAAATTCTTCAGTGATTTCATCAGGTTTATTCTTTTTCAGGTCTGTTCACCATAATTGGGGTGGCAACTGGGGCAGGTAAAGTTGTTCTGAGGACTGTTTCTTCAAATGAAACCATATCAGTTGTACAAAAGATAGTTAGTGCTATTTGCGTCCATTAGTTGGTGCAGTTGCATTGGCTCCGGTGGCGCTCACCATGGCTGGATTCACCTCCGCTGGTATAGCAGCCAGAGAACCTGCTGCTATACCAGCGGAGGTGAACAGCTCTGCACAGTTTAGCTCCAACCAGCTCCAACTCACACCTGCTTGGAGGTTTCTAGTAATCCTGAAGACCTTGATTAGCTGGATCAGGTGTGTTTGATTAGGGTTGGAGCAAAACTATGCAGAGCTGTGGAATTGAGTTTGAGACCACTGGTTTAAAGGAAGTTGTGAAGTAGTCTTTTCTTTCATATTGTGACGTATAACCAGATGAAACGGTTTCTCGAACAAGATAAAATGTAGGGCGGGACTTGATTTTCTCCATCGGGAATTGTGGGATGGTTGTGGTTTGCTATCATGCGAGTGTCAGGTTGTCCCATCCTCGCGCCAGTAAACACGTCATCAGAAAAGAGATGTTGCTGCAAGGAGAGGAGCCTATTTTGCTTAAAGATTAACAGGCACATAATTATTTTCATTTTTTTTTTTAAATGACGTTAACAGATAAATCATATATAATAAATAGCCTACTGAAATAAGTCACCATGAATCAAATCAGAATTGATCATTCTTGTTATTTAAGTGCCTTAATAAGAATAAATGTAACAAACCTTTTCAATTTTAAAAATTCCATTTTAAAGGAAGAGGCTAGTTCACCCAAACTTCACCCATGTCCATCATTTCCTGACCCCCATGCCATTCTAAAAATGTCGTTTGGTGATTTAAAGATTGTCTCCTCCTTTTAATGTTCTCCCTGGTCAGGTGCTGCTGGACTGTCTGCAGGTGCAGCAGCAGTCGTGGCGTCTGTGGGTGGAGCAGCAGGTGCTGTAGTAGGTGGAGCTGCAGATTTGCTTTCTCATTCCAGTAGTCCACCTTCATCTGGGGATGAAGATAGCGAAGAGGAGGAAGAAATGATGAATTTGCCGATGACCAAAGAGCTTATGCCAAAATAGACTGTCGGTTAATAACTGATGATGACAAAGTATTTGTGTGAGCACTTTGTGTAGCCTACATTATATAATAATTGTATGCACCTGCAATTCGAATGTGCATGTATTTTTCATACATGTATTTTGTGCCATGCAAGATTGCAAGAAATTGTAATTAAAAGGACCTGAGTACTTGAATATTGTGATTAAACTCAATTATTATGATTAAACTGATTAAGTCATTTAAAAGCTGTTTGCAGCATTGTAAATTATTTCAACTTACAATGTAAGTTATTTCAGCTTACAAATACGAGGGATGCACTTTGTTTTTTCCCTGGCTTTATGAAAATTAAACATTTGTTGTAGGCTGTATTTATGTGTGGTATACAGTTTGTGGGAATTTTTTACCCATTTACCTCCCATGTTCTCACCTGCATACCACAATTTGTAATTAAGTCTTTAGTAAAACTTCTCTCACTTGTTTTTCTCGTTATTGTCTGATTGCTGCCTTCGCTCTAAAAAATGAATTGTTGGATTTACTTAAAAAAGAAGTGTCAAGTGGTTCCACGCAACTATATTGAGTAATTTGTACAAATAACAATTTAGTTGTATGAACAAAAGAAACTCAAGTAAAGCTGACAAAATTTCTTTGAGTAAACACAAATCATTTGAATGTCACTGTTACATAATATTTATATGTGCAGTTTACTTAATAATGTTATGTTTATTACGTAAGGTGAACACGTTTATTGACTTAATTTACCTTATTAAATGAACTATTTGCTCTACAAAATGCACTCAAAAAATAACTCATTGAACAAACTCAATTGAATTGAGAGCAGAAATTCTATCCTAAACATGCATATATATGAGGCTCAGAGCCTAAACACAGGCACCACTTTTCTGCATAATGGTAACCACAAAATTCAAAAATATTACAGAAACCCCTCTAAATGTCCAACATAACTGAACATTAAACACTAACATAAACTAACAACATCTTTCCCTTTACTGAAAAACATAAAATAACACTTTAATCCATAAATTTACTCTCCTAATGCAGTCCCTTGCAAAGCATGCTGGGAACTACAGATCCACTGCCCAGTTAGTTATGTCAACATTAATTTGTGCGTTTCTCTCAGCAATGTTAAGTTGACTGAACAAACACTTACTAAGTAAAGCTGACAATACTCACTTTTAGTAGAAACAATGCAGTTAAATTACATTCATGTAGTTACATGAGTTTTTTAAGTAATGTGAACAAGTATGGTTTGAGTGAAACTAACAACAGTGAAAGTTCATTTTTTTGAGTGTTGTAATTGAACTAAATAAATCGGTCAGTAAAGACTACACAGTAAGCAAACAGCAACTGCTGAATCAGAACAATATAACCAGGTCTGCCCTCCTCCAGTGTTAGTTCCGCTCTATTTGTTTGTGATTTGGTTTCGGTTTCCTTTCTTGAAAAATAGCCGCCCAGAGTTATTAGGACAAACTCTCACACATCTTTAAAGGACTCAGAACAAAGCAAGAACATCCGGTTTGTTTGCTTTACTAGAGTTCCTTAAATAGCCTACTATAAGCCTTCTTTCTAATTCTTATTTAGCTGTTTACACCGTTATCAACAGCTATTTAATATAAAATTGTAAATTTTATGTAATAAAATATACATTTTAATAAACACATGGCTGTACACACAAATTATTGTACATGCATGTGTTTTTCTCTGTGAACATGTGGCAGTTTTAGACATAGGCCTACTATCTGCCACGTCCTTATCTGCAATGTAGCCATCTGACCAACAGATGTCCTCTCACCCCATTTCTTATTATGACTTTTCTCTCAGGTGTTTTTAACTGTCTCGTGTTTATGATCATTGTAATGGAATAATTCACCCAAAAAGTAAAATTGTTGTAAAATATCCTACTTTATGTACCATCATGTCATTCCAACCTAGATATTAGCCTATTTTCTTCTTTCTTTAATAATCTAGCCTACTGTATACAATGTCATCATTAGATGACTTTTACAACATCATGCCATCACCAGTAGGCAATTGCACCTTTTTATTAGTGTTTGGAACATAAGGACTTATTTAGTATCTCAGCCTAAATGTTAAAGGTGTAAAGTTTAATAATGGGGCATCATGAAGTTCTGATGTTCTTGTCTTTTAACACGTGTGTAACTGATGAATGAGATTTTTCACATTTTTGTCTCTGATGTTTGTTTCGATTTCCTTTCTTAAAAAATAAGACAGAATGCTATTAAAGCAAGCTCTCACATGTAAGAGATCCATGTAAAGCAAGAGCATCCTTCCTGACTTTGTTCGCTGTCAACTTAAAATGGATCCCGGTATGTATTTTTAATATAACTGTAGAATTTTAAATGTTTATCAACAACTGACAGTGTACTTGTTTTTTTCCATCTATCCTCTAGTTACGCTTACTGCATCAGGTGCAGCAGCAGGTAAAAATGTAATATATTTTATAGTTTTATCTGCTGTTTTATGTTACTTTGTCAAAATCAACAATATAGATCAAAAGTTGTGTTAATTTTATTTAATGGGCCTGAGCTAACATGAATTAACAATGAACAGCTGTATTTGCAACTAAGGAAAACAAAGATTAATAAATATTGTAACAATATATACAGTTGTGGTCAGAATTATTGGCACCCTTGGTAAATATGATCAAAGATGACTGTAAAAATAAATCTGCATTGTTTATCCTTTTGATCTTTAATTCATAAAATTAGCAAAAATCTAACCTTTCATTGAAGGAAAAGAATTGAAAGTGGTTAGAAAATCACATTATGAAATAAATGTTTTTTTTCCAAAACACGTTGGCCATAATTATTGGCACCCTTTTATTCAATAATTTTTGCAACCTCCTTTTGCCAAGATAACAGCTCTGAGTCTTCACCTATAATGCCTGATGAGTTTGGAGAACACCTGACAAGAGATCAGAGACCATTTCTCCATACAGATTCTCTCCAGATCCTTCAGATTCCCAGCTCCATGTTGGTGCTTCTTCTCTTCAGTTCACTCCACTAATTTTCTTTAGGGTTCAGGTCAGGGGACTGGGATGGCCATGGCAGAAGCTTCATTTTGTGCTCAGTGACACTTTTTTGTGTTGATTTTGATGTTTGTTTTGGATCATTGTCCTGATGGAAGATCCAACCACGGCCCATTATTGGATTTCTAGCAGAAGCGGTCAGGTTGATTTTTTTTATCTGTTGGTATTTGTTGAATCAGTAATACCATGTATCTGAACGAGATGTCCAGGACCTCCAGCAGAAAAATAGGCCCACAACATTAAAGATCCAGCAGTATATTTAACCGTGGGCATGGGGTACTTTTTATCCCTGTGTGCACCAAACCCATCTGGTGGGTTTGCTGCCAAAAAGCTCTTTCTTTAGTTTCATCTGCAAGAAGCCGGTCCCGTATGAAGTTCCAGTCTTGTCTGACAACTGAATATGCTGGAGATTGTTTCTGGATGAGAGCAGAGGATTTTTCTTGAAACCCTCCCGAACAACTTGTGGGGATGTAGGTGCTGTTTGATAAATTTTTTTAGGCTTTCTGAGACTCAAGATTCAACTAATCTCTGCAATTCTCCAGCTGTGATCCTTGAAGAGTCTTTGGCCACTCAAACTTTCCTCCTTACCGTGCATTAAGACGATTTAGACACACGTCCTCTTCCAGGCAGATTTGTAACATCTTTAGTTGATTGGAACTTCTTAATTATTGCCCTGATAGTGGAAATGGGGATTTTCAATGCTTCAGCTATTTTCTTACAGCCACTTTCTATTTTGTGAAGCTCAACAATATTTTGCTGCACATCAGAACTATATTCTTTGGTTTTTCTCATTGTGATGAATGATTAAGGGATTTTGGCCTTTGTGTTTCCTCCCGTGGAACAGGAAGTCATGGATGGACAATTTCATGTTCATGATCACCCTGGTGTGCTAAAAAAATGTAAATATGAATGGGAATATACTTCAGGGATATTTTACTCATAAAAAATTCTAGGGGTGCCAATAATTGTGGCCAATGTGTTTTGGAGAAAAACATTTATTTCATAATGAGATTTTACTAACCACTTTCAATTCTTTTCCTTCAATGAAAGGTTAGATTTTAGCTAAATTTATGAATTAAAGGGGTAAACAATGCAGATTTATTTTTATAGTCATCTTTGATCATATTTACCAAGGGTGCCAATAATTCTGACCACAACTGTGTCGCTCAAAATGTGTTAGTGGAATACATAAATTATTTTAATGGAATTTGATCCACCTGAACTCCTGTGTTTCCACCAATAGCCGCAGCAATTGTTGCAGCTCCTGCTATTCTAGAGGCTGGATGTGTGGTCGCAACTCTTCAAGTCGCTGTTGGTGAACCAAATATCTGGAATTTAAAAAAAACTCTTAACCAGTTTAACAATGTAATATTAATGCAAGGTGCAAATAGGCTACACAAACTCTTTCAACTGACATATTTCACGACATTAGGTGCTGCTGGAATCCCTTTGTCAGGTCAAGCCATCGTGGGCACTCTGGGAGCCGCTCTGGGGGCCGTTATAGGGGCCACTGCCTACATGGCTGGCAACTGTACTGTGTAACTTTAAATCTGTGCATTTATGTTTCTAACTTTCTAAAAAAAAAAAAGAGAGAGAGAGAGAGAGAGAAATCACATGGGCTTATCTAAGTTTAGGTGTAAGGGTGCTGTTTACAAGCAAAAAAAAAACATGTCCCCTGATGGGGTTACTGGAGAAACCATTGACATTCTTTAGAGTTCTTGCAGAAGCATATAGGTTCTGTGTTGTGAATTTTTCATAGACATGAGAGGCTCTCCAAATGATTCCACCGTGTGGTTCCACAAGGAATGCAATTTTGTTCCTGGCTTTATGCACATTATATGTAGTGCGCATATGTTTTGTATTTTGTTTAGTTTAGTTTAGTTTAAACTTTATTGTCTGTACAGGTTTCCTGAACAGAAATTCATCTTTGACACTGGCAAAGAAAATACATCCTAACAGACAATACTATACATTCACATATTACATAATAAAACACATACAACACAAAAAAAAATATATATATATACAATACAATATATATGCATGCCCACACATATGCATACACCCTACACACCTACCCAAAAGGATACCTCATGATAATACCTCAATTAAAAATTTGGTTTAAAACCGTCACCGCCAATGGTACAAATGATCTTTTATATAAGTTCTTTTTAGCCAGCGGTATACGCAGCCTGCGCCCCGAAGGCAGGGCCTCGAAGCAGGAGTGGAGTGGATGAGTTTGGTCTGTATATACTGCAATCGCCTTTTTTTTCCATAAAGTGTAAAAACAGCTCTTGCATTATACTCTGTTTCTGGCCGGTGATCTTATTTGCTTCATTAATTACTTGTGTTAATTTCTGTCTAATTGTTAAATTACCATACCACGTTACAATGTTATATGTTAAAAAACTTTCAATCATCGATCTATAAGCAATGGTTAGAACCCTTCTATCTATCCTGAAATTCCTTAGTTTCCTGATTAGACCTAAACGCTGTCTTGCTTATATGGTCCACATTTTCCTGAAATGAGAGTTTGTCGTCAATGATTGTACCTAAATATTTAAAATTTGAAACTTGCTCTACCTTTACATCTTTTATAGTAATTTGTTCATATGAGACACCAGCCGTACCGGTCCTATTTTTGTTCCCACAACATAATTCCTTTGTTTTCTCAATGTTCAATTGTAGGTGACTATCATCAAACCTCTGTACAAGACTTTCAATATACTCAAAATAGGTTTAACTATTCGTGTCCAATTGGCAAGAGATTAAAACCAAGTCATCAGTGTATTTGATCAGGGTGAGATCATCCCGGTTACATTGAAGTTCATTAGAGAAAAGCAGAGGTGATAACACACATCCCTGTGGTAACCCTGAATTCAGGACTACAATCAGATGAGATTCCATTGACACAAACTCGTTGGGGTCTATTTCTTAATTTTTTTTTAAATCTTTTTTTTTTTTTTTTAAATCCAAGTCATTCCAGCCACTAAATTGTCTTTTTCTTCTTTCTGTACTTGCTTTCTCTAAACATGATTATGCTTTTCATATTAAGAAGATTGCACCTTCATTAGTATTTTGAATATAAGGTGAAAAAAATAGTTAAATGTTGTTTGTTGGTTTCTGTAAGCACTGTGGTCCTATGAAACGTTTAAACAAGCCTCTATTTATAAAACCCTAAACTGAGCCTCATATGTGTAACACTTGATACCTTTAATTGGTGTAATGGCACAGGAACGAAAGACCACAATGCCCTACATACACCACCCCAGTACTGGATATATTGTACAAATAAAAGAACAGCAAATGTGTTCCCTCGGGCACGCAGTAAAATACATCAGCTGTAAAATACAATAGTCACGTCATGCAAAGACCAGCCCAGATTATGCTTTGAACACATGCCTAAAAAAGACTTCCAAACCCATGTAACAGGTATTTCCCCATATTCATCATGTTTTGTCTATTGAGCATTTATTGCCTCAAGCATTTAGTCAGTATGATAGCATATAAGCCCTTAATTTATGTTTGTATGTTGTATCACCTTGGTTACAAGCATATCTGTACTCATGATTTTATAAATAACATTCTCCCCTAGTTGTTCTATTTAATTTTGTTGTTTTTATGAAAGAATATGTAAGGGTTAGTTCACCCAAAAATTAAAATTCTTTCATTAATTACTCACCCTCATGTCATTTCACGCCCATAAGACCTTCGTTCATCTTCAGGACACAAATTAAGATATTTTTGATAAAATCCGATGGCTCAGTGAGGCCTCTATTGCCAGCAAGACAATTAACACTTTCAATGCCCAGAAAGCTACTAAAGACATATTTAAAACAGGTCATGTGACTACAGTGGTTCAACCTTAATGTTATGAAGCGACAAGAATACTTTTTGTGCGCCAAAAAAACAAAATAATAACTTTATTCAACAATATCTAGTGATGGTCGATTTCAAAACATTGCTTCGTGAACCTTATGAATCTTTTGTTTCGAATCAGGGATTCAGAGCGCCAAAGTCACGTGATTTCAGTAAAGGAACAGCATGTACAGCACAGTAAAGGCTTCATTACGTGACAAGTGGTTCGAAATTTCAGTGGTTCACCACTGGGAGGGCGTGACTTTGGCAGTTTGATACACGCTCCGAACCACTGATTCGAAACAAAAGATTCTTAAAGCTTCGAAGCTTCATGAAGCAGTGTTTTAAAATCGCCCATCACTAGATATTGTTGAATAAAGTCGTTATTTAGTTGTTGTTTTTTTGGTGCACAAAAAGTATTCTCGTCACTTCATAATATTAAGGTTGAACCACTGTAGTCACATGAACTGTTTTAAATACGTCTTTCTGGGAATTGGAAGTGTTAATTGTCTTGCTGGCAATGGAGGCCTCACTGAGCCATTAGATTTTATCAAAAATATCTTAATTTGTGTTCTGAAGATGAAAGGTCTTACAGGTGTGAAACGACATGAGGGTGAGTAATTAATGACAGAATTTCCATTTTTTGGTGAACTAACCCTTTAAGACACTCAATGCAAAGAATCAGTCCATCAGGTTCAGCGTAGTCTTTCTGCTCAGTTCCCGAGGTCTCAGAGTTGTTTGCCACTTCAGTCAGGAGCTCTCCTAACCCCTGACTATCTACCACATTTGCCCCCCACTAACTTGCTATCCTCACCGCCGGAGACACTATTTGTCCCGAGTGGCCGTTTAGCGTTCCCCCACAAGTGAGAGCTCCGGCACACAAAAACTTCACCAGCACGTCCCCCAAGCAGTACTCAAACATTCCTTAAATAATTACCTTAACACGCATCACCTGTACACATCCATTTCATTAGGGAGCACCCACTCACATAGACTGAAGGGCGTGTACATTAAACATACCCACATTCAAATTGTTTACTTCTATTTATCACAGTATTTTGTCCTGATGTTTTTCTCTCTGCCCCGGCACAGCATGAGGAAAACACTATGGATGCCGCTGTCTCCAGCAGCAGTATTAACATCAAGTGACATGGCATCTGACGCAATGGCACATCCGGTGGCACTTCCGGTCTTCATTGGCATGTGTCACTTAAAAGGTGTAATTGAAAACACAAGGAATAAATCTATCATGGGTCACCATGAATACCGCATTAACAGTCGCGTTTTTGAATGATGCTACAAGCACACCGGTAGGTGCCAATATAAGTAGGCTATATAATATAAGTGTATATTGGTCAGCACAAGATAAACCTTACGAAAATTAACTATGGTTTTACTATGGTAAAACCACTGACACATGTCACAAGTTTTACTGGCACGTGCCACTATCCACTGGCATATTGTACTGTATGCTGTGCCACCTCCAATAGCCTATAGTGACACATGCTGCTGGCTGTCCATTATGTAGATGGTGTGACATACGCGCTTAATGGCAGAATGACATTTATTTAATAATACATTGCTTTCAGACATGGGATTTTTTACATCCGTTAATTTTTACATCAACCATTAGGTTACGGCTTATGTTTAATACTGTGGCCTGTTATATGTATGTATTTATATTTACTTTTTTTTTTTATTTAACTACATATTATAAATACAGTTGTTTCGATAACACTTTTTTTCTATTTACATAATAGGTCTAACAGTTCAGCTGTCATTTGGAATTATAAAAGAATATTGTGAAAAAAGGGAATCTTTCTAATTAAAGTGGTACCAACCAGCAGGAGTATGTCATATGTGCCACCACAAATTAACACTATACCACTATACCAATACCAGTTATGTATTTCATATAATTTTAAATTAGCATGAGAAAATGCCACAAACCATTACAAAGTGACACTTACCATTGTGAAATGAATTATGAAAACTGGCACCAACTATTCAAGAAGTGTGCTGGGCCTTGACAGTGCTCTTATACTGCAGAGTAATGTAGGTGTGTAGATACTGCAGAAATTGGATATTACAATGTGGTTACTAGCTATAGCAAGTCAAATCTTTTTACAAAGCATTTGAGTATCTCCAGAAGGAATGCATGTTCACATTGTTAAAAATGCATTTGTCTTATTACATAATTCCATAAAATTATTTGTGAAATATTAAAACCACAGATGAGAACTACTTACCACATATTAAATTATATCTATATTTTAAATTTTAAATAGCATTTAAAATGTATACACCTTTTTCAGTAAGCAAAGTAAGAAAGGAGGCTCAACAAATATGTAAGTTAAAGCAATAGCTTTTTTCTTTTAATAGATAGATGCATTAGCATACTTCAAGTCAGTAAAACTTCACAATTTAATATTTAAAAAATCAAGTGATTGATCATGTCTAAATATTTATTCAAATGCCAAACTTAAAAATAAGTAATCGGTTAGGACCGGTAGCTAGGAGCAAATACATGTATAGCCATTAGGTCTGGGTATCGTTCAAAAATTTTCGATACCGATACAATACCGATATTTTGACTTCGATACCAATTCCTGAACGATACCTTTTTCCGATACCAATTTTATAAAATCTGTTTTAACAAGATTACATTAAAATCTTTGGTTTTATATTTTAAGTTTGTTGACTTTTTTTTTACAGACTCAAAGATCTCCTGAGCCACTGCACAAAGGAATAAAAAAGCACAAATGAACAAAATTTAACCAACACAATAAATCAGTGCAAATAGTTTTAATAAAGTTTAGTTTTCAATGCAAAAAGTCAGTATGTGAGACTCACTGCAGACCTTTTTAAATCACTCAGCAATTGTTGTTCTTCTTCTTCAAAAAAAAATATTATTAACCAAGTATATAGAAAATGTTGTACATTTTAATGATAAATTCATTAATTTGGTGCACTTTGAGAGTTCAAAATAAAGAGCTCCAACCTATGTTCATTGTGCAAATTGAACAAAGACAAAGTCTGTGCATCCAACCGCCAACCGTCCAATGATATTCTCTGATTTATCCGATTATCTGCATCTGATCATCACATTACAATTATTAAAATTCTCAGTGTTAAGCATGATGATATGGTAACTTATCACACTGAAGTAGGCTGCTTATAAATTAACATTTATTTAAAATTAAAGTTCTTATTTGGCTTAATTTAATTTCCTTAAAAAACAGGCTTTACTCCCTTAAACCTTAAATTGTCACTGTTTCCTTACATCATTGCTGGATATATAATTATATAGGCTAATTTCTGTTAGTTAAGCTTGTGTATATTTTTAGTTAAAGCTGTTAAGTTATAAAGCAATCTCTCTTTGTGTTTTATATAATGACCACTAGGAGGTGCAGGCACACGTTTTCCTTGATTAATTTTCTCTGAAGAGAAATACGTTCAGTTCAAAGCGAAAGTAAAGTGACGCACGTTCGTTGCGTCTTACCGTGAAATGAGAGTTCCGTGTCTTTATTAAAATCAACACATTAACGATTCATCTCTCATCCACCCGCAATTAATTGGGATACTATTTTTTTATTACTTGGCCCGACCCGCGGATTATCCGCAGTATGGCAGTATCAGGAGGATGCTGATATACCCCTTTTCCACCAGAATTGTTCGCGTTCTGGAGCCAGAGCCTGCTCGTGCAGGCGAACTAGAGCCCGTCACGAACCGGTCGCGTGTTTCCATAGACTTGACGAACGCTGATGTAACGCTGCTGTGTGTTGTACCTGTCCATAACTAGTCTAAAAAACATTGCGCGTCCCGCTGTTTCTGCAGGCAGTGCGACACTTCTGTTTTCTGTTCACAGTATCTGTAGTGAACCGGCTGCTCACATACAGGTGCTGGTCATATAATTAGAATATCATCAAAAAGTTGATTTATTTCACTAATTCCATTCAAAAAGTGAAACTTGTATATTATATTCATTCATTACACACAGACTGATATATTTCAAATGTTTATTTCTTTTCATTTTGATGATTATAACTGACAACTAAGGAAAATCCCAAATTCAGTATCTCAGAAAATTAGAATATTACTTAAGACCAATACAAAGAAAGGACTTTTAGAAATCTTGGCCAACTGAAAAGTATGAACATGAAAAATATGAGCATGTACAGCACTCAATACTTAGTTGGGGCTCCTTTTGCCTGAATTACTGCAGCAATGCGGCGTGGCATGGAGTCGATCAGTCTGTGGCACTGCTCAGGTGTTATAAGAGCCCAGGTTGCTCTGATAGTAGCCTTCAGCTCTTCTGCATTGTTGGGTCTGGCATATCGCATCTTCCTCTTCACAATACCCCATGGATTTTCTATGGGGTTAAGGTCAGGCGAGTTTGCTGGCCAATTAAGAACAGGGATACCATGGTCCTTAAACCAGGTACTGGTAGCTTTGGCACTGTGTGCAGGTGCCAAGTCCTGTTGGAAAATGAAATCTGCATCTCCATAAAGTTGGTCAGCAGAAGGAAGCATGAAGTGCTCTAAAACTTCCTGGTATACAGCCGCGTTGACCTTGGACCTCAGAAAACACAGTGGACCAACACCAGCAGATGACATGGCACCCCAAACCATCACTGACTGTGGAAACTTTACACTGGACCTCAAGCAACGTGGATTGTGTGCCTCTCCTCTCTTCCTCCAGACTCTGGGACCCTGATTTCCAAAGGAAATGCAACATTTACTTTCATCAGAGAACATAACTTTGGACCACTCAGCAGCAGTCCAGTCCTTTTTGTCTTTAGCCCAGGCGAGACGCTTCTGACGCTGTCTATTGTTCAAGAGTGGCTTGACACAAGGAATGCGACAGCTGAAACCCGTGTCTTGCATACGTCTGTGCGTAGTGGTTCTTCAAGCACTGACTCCAGCTGCAGTCCACTCTTTGTGAATCTCCCCCACATTTTTGAATGGGTTTTGTTTCACAATCCTCTCCAGGGTGCGGTTATCCCTATTGCTTGTACACTTTTTTCTACCACATCTTTTCCTTCCCTTCGCCTCTCTATTAATGTGCTTGGACACAGAGCCTCTGTGAACAGCCAGCCTCTTTTGCAATGACCTTTTGTGTCTTGCCCTCCTTGTGCAAGGTGTCAATGGTCGTCTTTTGGACAACTGTCAAGTCAGCAGTCTTCCCCATGATTGTGTAGCCTACAGAAATAGACTGAGAGACCATTTAAAGGCCTTTGCAGGTGTTTTGAGTTAATTAGCTGATTAGAGTGTGGCACCAGGTGTCTTCAATATTGAACCTTTTCACAATATTCTAATTTTCTGAGATACTGAATTTGGGATTTTCCTTAGTTGTCAGTTATAATTATCAAAATGAAAAGAAATAAACATTTGAAATATATCAGTCTGTGTGTAATGAATGAATATAATATACAAGTTTCATTTTTTGAATGGAATTAGTGAAATAAATCAACTTTTTGATGATATTCTAATTATATGACCAGCACCTGTAAACAGCCGGTACTCACCCGTCCTTTTCGGAGATAAACTGAAAGTGAAACCGTTGATTCACTCGCTCTCTCACACATAGGGTCTCTCTCGTGCGCATAGTTTTATATATTTAGATATAAATAACAATGTCGTGCAACGTTATTACTTGCTCAACGAGACAGCGAAAGCATTTCTTCGCCCACTCTCCCCGGCTCCGTTCTGAGGTATCAAAATTTGGTACAGAATGACAAGACAGTTTTCGATACTCGATAGTATCGAGGCAATTCGGCCGGTACCTTAAAAGTGTCGAGTTTGATACCCAGCCCTAATAGCCATACAGGCACCTAAATGATAAACGTGGTGTAGAAATAAAAGTAGGCTATAGGCTATTGCAAAACACATTAAAAACAAACAGAATATACGAGTTTTGGCCCTAGCATAGTCTTTGTTTTGACATGGTTGTATTTTGGTACTGTAATGTCGTTTTTTAAACGTCGTATTCCAACGTGCAGATTATGTTATTTTAACACCTGAATAAAACATCTCCCAAAAGTTGCAATTTGGTATAGTTTCGTTTTCGTAGTAGACAAACGTGATATTAACGTTTTTTTGACTACTTAAAGAAAACATACCATTTTGGTATTTCCACAACGTTTTTAAAACGTGTTATTTTGGTTACATAATTTTTTCATTTAAAAAAAAAACGTTTTTAAAACGTTGTACTACAATATTACCTAATTGCAACCAAAATACAACGTTGTGAAAAGTTGTAAAAACGTTTTGTGTTTGCTGGGCTACATTTCAGGCGAGGCTAGACGCATCTCAAACAAGCGACTGACGTCGCCACACCCCTTTCTTGGAATGAGCAGCTTACAGTTTCAGTTTTCTTTCGTGATTCCGTCTGCAGCATAATAGCAGCGGTACTGGCACTCCTGTGCTACGATCTTCTAAAAAACCATGAAGCGCGGTAAGTAGCAGGTATAAGGTAGGAGGTATATTTCACATTCGATTATTTATAGAAATAAATAGGCTATTGATATAATGGATGGTAGTGTAGCCTACAAATAGCTTAACAATTACAAGTAAACAATATAAATGTTCAATCTGATATAATCATAATAAAATCGTAATATTTATTTAGATATTTGGTGTTCTTAAAATTATAGTCTATTTGAGATTGTAGGAGAAATGTGTTCTTATGTAGGCCTAGTAGGCTAGGCTATTTATTAACACTGCGAAATCGTTGTAAAATAAGTTTACTGCATGTTCAAGCGTGGTTAATATTTGAAAAGTAGAAATATAGTCAGTGACAAGATGCCTTACGGTTTAATAAAGCAAGAAGCCGTGGTTTTCAGTGAACAGGGCGTTGGTGTGTAGCAGAAAATTTTAGTCCATAAGAATATTTATTTTAATATTTGCCCATGCACATTTTAATGTATTTTTTGTAGAGTAATTTACAACGACTTCGAACAAGACGCAACCAATCAGAATCAAGGACAGGTGCCGAATTTCGACTCCCTGACAAATTATTACTCCTTCGTTAAAGGCCCACTGAAGAGTGTTGGAACGCGCAGCATTAGGCTATTCAATGTGTTATTTCAATTGAAACAGGAAGACAGGGCGATATATCGAACAGCCCCGCCCCTTTTTTAAAATAGCCAATAGCGTTTCGTTTATGTTATAGCTCGGCCAGAGCCGTTAGACTTTGTAAAACCTCAGTTTCCTTCTAATCTTTAACCTTTTCTCCTCATAATGTCCTTTATATCACTTTAATACAGCATTCTGTGCAGAATTCAAATGAGTCCGATACCTTTTGTGGTCTGAGCCGACTCGCGCATATGATCCGCTCTGTGCTCTCGTGTCTCTGGATCGGAGCAGACTGCTCGCGTTGCAGGCGGTTCATGTGACACTAACACGAAAACGGACTTCATTCGTGTCAAAGGAAAGCATATATACACTATCTGAATCGTTCCCTATTCTCTATATAGTGCACTATGTGCCATTCACCATGTAGAAAGAAACTAGTAAATGTATGAGCAAGTGACCGATTTCAGCCGCTGCTCCAGGGTCTGTAAGAGGTAGGAGGAGGCGGGACTTCAGATTCTAGAGAGCATTTGATTGGACCGAAGATTTGACGAGAATCTGAAGTGTGATGTGATGTCATAAAAATCCGTGATCCATTTTAGCGGAAGTGAGAGACGTAAGTTTTGAATGCTTAAATGTGAATTTTGTCATTGTTTTGGAACACACCAGCTTATTCATAACATTAAGGCTAACATATTCATACTAAAAGCTAAAAAAAAAAATTTGATTTCAGGGGGACTTTAAAGTTAGTACCAGATTTGCCTAATTCTAACCCCACTCCTAATCCTTAACCTACTGGGGGTAATAATCTGGCAGGGGTCAGAATTCGGCACAATACCTGTACCCGTTTTAAGCAAATAAGATTTTCCCAAGAGGATTGTGTTACAAAATAACAGACACAGACATTCTTCCTCCATTTTACAATACAATTTGATACATCAGAGAACAGACTTCGTTGTAAACAAATTGTTGTTGTAAACAAATTCTTCAGGGATTTCATCAGGTTTATTCTTTTTCAGGACTGTTCACCATAATTGGGGGCGTAGCTGGGGCAGGTAAAGTTGTTCTGAGGACTGTTTCTTCAAATTAAACCATATCAGTTGTGCAGAAGATAGTTAGTGCTGTTTGCGTCCATTAGTTGGTGCAGTTGCATTGGCTCCGGTGGCGCTCACCACGGCTGGATTCACCTCCGCTGGTATAGCAGCAGGTTCTCTGGCTGCCAGCATGATGTCATCAGCAGCTATCGCCAACGGAGGCGGTGTGGCTGCAGGAAGTTTGGTCGCGCTCCTCCAGTCAGCAGGTAGCCGATTTATGTTTTAAAGTGTAAAGGAAGTTGTGCTAGTCTTTTTTTTTATATTGTGACGTAGGCCATATCCAGATGAAACGGCTTTTCGAATGAGAAAAAATGTAGAGCGGGACATGATTTTATCCGTTGGGAATTGTGGGATGGTTGTGGTTTGCTATTGCTGTGATCTCATGTGAGTGACAGGTTGTCCTGTCCTAGCGCCAGTAAACACATCATCAGAGAACAGAAGAAATGTTGCTGAAAGAAGGCGGGAAACCTATTTTGATTAAATATTAACAGGCACATAAATAAAAAAAATGAGTTAACAGATAAATCAGGGGTGGGGAACGTTGATCCTGGAGGGCCATTATCCTGCAGAGTTTAGCTCCAATTAAACACACCTGAAGCCTAATCAAGGTCTTCAGGATTACAAAAGTTACAGGCAGGTGAGTGTTTCTTTCAGGGTTGGAGCTAAACTCTGCAGGACAATGGCCCTCCAGGATCAACATTCCCCACTCCTGGGATAAATCATTTATAATAAATAGTGAAATATAAGTCACCATGAAATCAGAATTGATCACTCTTGTTTTTTTAAGTGCCTTAAGAATAAATGTAGGCTATCAAACCTGAATTTAAATGAATAGGCCATGTGGGCCAAACTATGAAATAAGTGCCTTTTCCATTTTGAAAATTCCATTTTAAGCAATAGCTCACCCAAACATATAAATGTCCATTATTTCCTGACATTCTAAAAATGTTCAAGAACATCTGTTGGTGATTTAAAGATTGTCTCCTCCTTTCAGAGGTGTAAAGTCCTCCTCAGTATTTTGTTCCAATCACCTGGATTTGCTAATTAGCACAGTTTTTCATCCAGGAGGTAGAACTAATTAGTGAAATCAGCTGGCTGAGTTCATGGGTGGAATAAACATATGGCAGGACTTTTATTTTCTGACCCCTGGACTTTACACCTCTGCCTCCTTTTAATGTTCTCCCTGGTCAGGTGCTGCTGGGCTGTCTGCAGGTGCAGCAGCAGTTGTGGCATCTGTGGGTGGAGCAGCAGGTGCTATAGTAGGTAGAGCTGCAGATTTCTTTTCTCATTCCAAGAGTTCACCTGAGGAGGAAGACGATGAAGAGAAGATGATGAAGAGAAGGAAGACAATGAAGAGAAGGAAGATGATGGCAATCAACAGAAGGAACACGATGACGATGAAGAGAAGGAACACGATGATAAGAAGGAAGATGATGAAGTGTGTTGTGGTTTCTGCTGTTGTAAAAAAAATAATCACAAAAATGTATAAAAAATATCACAAAAATGAATTAGTGAAAATTTTTAACGCATTTAACCCCCAGACCTAGGTCTTCTGACATTCAGTTGATTGATGATGAATATGATGCAGGGCAGTAATATAGTCTATAGAATGCAGTTAGAATGTTCACTGCTAAATTCAAATGTGCTTTCGTGCTTTGATAGAGATGGGTGCGCTCAGTGCTTTTCACATCACAACTATGCCAATGGTGATTAAATCTAACGATCGCTTAGCTCAGATCACGTCAAATCATGCAAATTATTATTATTGTTATACTTTGTTCTGAAGTTGTTAATGTTAACAACATCAGCATTACATGACTGTGTATTTAATGTGTATTAGTGTTACCAATAGATTTCAATTTCTGTACAGTCTAATCTCTAATATTAATTTGTCATACCATACAATCCACCATCAAAATTATGAGTTTAATTATTCCAGCTGCTGTGAGAAAAGGCTATAAATGATCCGCCTCACATGCGATATAGCCTACTAGCTGGGACTTGTTCTTTATGTAAACAGATGTGACATAATGACGCAAAGACAAACGGCGACATGCTCGAATTTCCCGTGAAAACCCACCAGTACCACTCGAATTATAAAACATTACAATACCGTTGTGAATCGGACTAAGGTAAGGAGATCGTTTTGAACACTGGCTGGTTATGTACATGCTCAACAATTGATTTTGGATCATTTTTAACCAAAAAAAGTTACGGACAGCAGCTTTAAATAGGCTACTAGCCAAAAAAACATTTTGTTAAATACACGCTGATAGCTATTTATGGAAAGCAATAATAATAGGCTATTCCTTTGTTCAGTTTAAATCTGACAATGTTTTATATCAGATAAACATTCACTGGCCCCTTACTCTTATGTATCACGGGAGAAATTGGTGAATTTATGCTTTACTCCAACAGATCCAATTCTCTGAACTGCGGTGGCAGCACCCGCGTTAGTGCTGATCAAATAGATCAAATAACATGATTTAAACAACAAAACAATATAATTCGTACGAATTCGTACGGCATCGCTGTACGAATTCGTACTTTTTTTTTTTTTTTTTGTTAAATCGTACGTAGACTATTTTACGAGTTGCCAGATTCGTATGAATTCGTACGAATGACTTACCTCTAACCACGCCCCTTTAGACAAATCGTATGAATTCATACGAATTAGTAAAATACGTACGATTTGGTCGTAGCGTTGGTTTTGTGGAGAGATTCGTGCTGCACATTACATTGATGTGCTCTCGTTTTAATGTATTTATTACATTGATGCGCTCTGGACATGCGTCGTTTAAAAATGCCATAGTAGCTATAACTGCTTCAAGTGAACTATAAAAATGTAAAGCCGTGTCTGAAAGCTGCAGTCGTGTTTTTTGGTTAAAATGAATGGAGAATATCTCATATTCAGCTCAGCGACTAAATAGCCTGTTCATGATAGGCTAGTTAACAAGTTTGTTGAATATTTTAAATAAAAAAAGGAAAAACTAAAGAAAAGTGTTAGGCCCCTATCTGTCGTACAGCGCTATTGTGCCTGCGTGACGCGGAGCCCCACATATTGTGCACATATTATGAATTAATTTAATAAACTTAGTAGGCTAACCTAACTTTCTTGCTAGCCTTCAGTAAATTAACTTCTCTAAGAAAATTATTCATAAAACATATGTTTACTTTCAATTGCATATTTCCATATTGATAAAAAAAATAAAAAATCAAGATATAGCCTAGTTAGTTCACCCAAAAATTAAAATTCAATCATCATTTACTCAACCTCATGTTCCAAAAGTTTGTGTAATAAATTCTATGTTGAATCAAATAAAATATTTTCTTCTGAATCTACTTTTTGTAATGTCTATTTGATGCTTTACACAATAGGCTGACTTCAAATTAGTCATTTAAAAGCTGTTTGCAATTATTGAAAATGCAAGTAGGCCTTTCAACTTACAAATATGAGGGATGCACTTTGCTTTTTTCCCTTATGAAAATTAAATATTTGTTGTATATTTCTGTGTGGCTACAGTTTGTGGGAATTTTAGCCATTTACCTCCCCTATTCTGACCTGCATACCGCAATTTGTAAGTCTTTGGTAAAAACTCCTCTCACATGTGTTTCTCGTTATTGTCTGATGTCTGCCTTGTCCTTGTAACTGAACTAAATAAATCGGTCAGTAAAGACTACGCAGTAAGCAAACAGCAACTGATATGAATCAGAACCTCCAGTGTTAGTTCCGCTCTATTTGTTTGTGTTTTGCTTTCGGTTTCCTTTCTTGAAAAATAGCCGGAAAAACTCTCACACATCTTTCAAGGGCTCAGAAAAAAAAGCAAGAACATCCGGTTTGTTCGCTTTACTGGAGTTCCTTAAATATCATAAGCCTTCTTTCTATTTCCTATTTAGTTGTTTGCACCGTTATCAGCAGAAATCTTTATTTGATATAAAAAAAAAATTGTAAATTTAATGTAATAAAATATGTTTTCATATATACATGGTTGTATGCTCAAATGACTATACATGGAATAAGTGGCCTTTTTAAACACTATGCCACGTCCTTATCTGCAATGCAGCCATCTGACCAACAGATGTCTCTCTCTGACCCCATCTGATGTTAGTTTCGATTCCTTTGAAAAGGAAAAAAAAAAAAAAAAAAAAAAAAAAAAAGATTCCTTTGAAAAGAAGCTATAAAAGCTCACACCCACATATAAGAGATCGGTGTAAAGCAAGAGCATCCTGAGTTTGTTCGCTTTAATAGAGTCGACTTAAAATGGATCCCTGTAAGTATCTTTTAATATAACTGTAGAATTTTAAATGTTTATCAACAACTGACAGTGTACTTGTTTTTCCATCTATCCTCCAGTTACGCTTATTGCAACCGGTGCAGCAGCAGGTAAACATGTAAATATAAGATATAAAATGTAAAAAAAATTATATATAGCCTGGTTTCACAGACAAGGTTTGAGCCTATTCCAGACTAAAATACATGTCTGAGCTGTTAAACATATCTTAAAGTATGGCTAGTGCCATTGTTTTGTCTCAAGATGCACACACCAGTAATGTCCTCCTGGCTTAATCTAAGCCCTGTTTGTGAAACCATGTCTATATTTTCTATCTGTTGTATAGATAATATAGATATAAAATCAAAAGTTGTATTAATATTATTTAATGGGCCTACGCTAACATGAATTAACAATGACTAACGTTAACAAAGATTAATAAATAGCTACTGTAGCAATGTATTGCTCAATGTTAGTTAATTTTAAACATACCAAAATGTTTTAGTGCATATATAAATTATGTTAATGGAATTTATAATTTCCACCAATAGCCGGAGCAGTTGTTGCAGCTCCTGCTGTTCTAGCAGCGGCCGGTTTCACCGCAGGTGGAATTGCTGCAGGTTCAATTGCCTCCACTATGATGTCAGCTGCCGCCGTGGCTAACGGAGGAGGGGTCGCAGCTGGAGGCTTGGTAGCAACTCTTCAAGCCGCCGGTGAGCCAAATATATGGAATAACCAGTTTAACAATAAATCTGATTTATTCAAGTGGCATATAGGCTACACAAACTCTTTCAACTGACATATTTCATGTCATTAGGTGCTGCTGGAATCCCTTTGGCAGGTCAAGCCATCGTGGGCACTCTGGGAGCCGCTCTGGGGGCCGCTGCCAGCATGGCTAGCAACTGTACTGTGTAACTACTTTAAATTTGTGCATTTATATATGTTTCTAAAAAAAATCATTATATTATTACTATCTCACTGTATGTATAAGTGATCAACATCACAATGGCATATCTGTATCTGTAGCTAAGTTTAGGTGTAAGGGGGCTGTTTATATGCAAATAAAATAAAAAATAAAAATCTCTCTGTCATTTCTTTAGTTATCGTAAACTGATTTTGTGTAATTTGACTGCTCAGAGTTACTCACTTGAACTGTCGTTAGGGGAGTTTTCCTGAATAATGAAGAGTTCCTCGGAGTGGAGCCATAAGGCACATTTTTGTACTCAAGCAATTTCGATTTATATTTCAAGTGTCTCAAACCATGTCCCCTGATGGGGTTACTTGAGAAAACATTGACAGTTTTTAGAGTTCCACATAGGTTCTGTGTTGTGAATTCTTCATAGAAATGAGAGGTTGTCCAAATGATTCCACCATGTGGTTCCACAAGGGATGCATTTTGTTCCTGGCTTTATGTTATGCAGTGCACATTTGTTGTGTATTTATATGTGCCAATTTTAAACAGGGGAGACCTTGTACGGTTGCAACATGGGGCAGCTGCAACATGGCTTATTCCTCCAATCAGGAATGAGCTAGAGTGATGATACTCATACTGCACATGCTCAGTTAGTCCTGTGGACTGTTGCAGCCATCCTCTCTTATGGGGTCAGTTGCAACATTTGACTTTGTCTACTCAAGTATAAATTGTATGTATATTATCTTATGTATGCATGTTACAGCAGTGTGGGTGGGTAGCTGACAGATGGGTTTAATATATTTCAGACAGGACCACTTTGGCAAGTTACTTTGAGTTTATTGAAACACATGTTATCTTTGGCGGTATGGTTCCTTATGGGGGTTCTTGCTCTGAAATTATTGAACATACAGCTTTAACATTAACCCCCCATGGAACCATCAGCTTGGAAGTACATAGACAATTAAGACACTTTAGTAATGTCTTTAAAAGTGAACAGTGGTAATCGTGTAGATGTGGCAGTGGGACGTATATACTGCTTGGTTATGAGGATGTGTCTCTCAGCAGAGAGGTCCATGCCAGCTAGGACTTGAAAGCCTTAGTAATTTGAAACAAAAGAAGACGACATCCAGAAGGTGCACAGTAATATGCTCATGCTTATAATAGGGAGGGAAGGTTGTGAGCAGTTTGAGCATACTTACCAAGCAGTAATGCCACGTATATACAGTGCACAGCATAAATGAATACACCCCCTCTGAACAAATACAAAAGATGTATTTTCTTTATGATTTTGGATGCAGTTAGATGAGGCCAGCATATTAATTCCCAGAATCTATATTTTGTAAATATGGGCTTTGGAAATGGCTAACTGACTTTATTGTGTTTTGGCTACAGTAGGTAGTTCCAGTGAGAACAACAACCATACATGTCATTTCTGCAGGCTGCATCTTACTCTGTGAGATAAACAGTCACTCTTTTCATAGCTTTTGCTGGCTCTGAGACACTCGCTTGGTATTTCTCCTGCTCTTTGTCTAGCAAAAAAATCCCTCATCACTAAATGAAAGCTTAAAATGAAGGCCTGATCATTTCAGGGGCCTTGTCACAAGTCCATTGTTTTTGAATTTCTGTGTTACTTTTGCTATATTTTCACACTTAACACAATCCTCTTGTACCACTGTCTTCTTTTGTGCTAAGAAATAAGTTTCCTGACAGTTCTCTCCCAAGTGGTTCCATTGTTGTCAGCATTAAGTCTGAGAATGATTCAGTGGGCTATATAACACTTTTAATTTTCACGAAATTACTTCTCTTTAAATGTTTTGGTTCAACATACTTACCTGTTGACTTTTTAACATTTTTAAAACCCTAAACTGAGCCTCATATGTGTAACACTGGTTGTAGATTACCTTTAAATGGTGTAATGGCACAGAAACGAAAGACTCCCACAACACCCTAGTACATATACACCACCCAAAAGAACAACAAAAGGTTGAAACATGTTCCCTCAGGTACACTGTAAAACACATCAGCTGTAAAATACAGCTACGTCATGAGAACAGCCCTGATTACACTTTGAACACAAAGCACAGGCCTAAAAAAGACTTCTAAACCCATGTAACAGGTATTTCCCCATATTCACCATGTTTTGTCTATTGAGCATTTGTTGCCTCAAGCATTGTGGTCAGTATGGCAGCATAGCTAATAAACAAGCCTCTCATTTTTGTTTGTATGTTGTATCACCCTGGCTGCAAACATAGCCTACTTACTCATGATTTTATAAATAACATTCTCCCCTTTTTATTCTGTGTACTTTATGTGATTCTGAAATTGAAACAACAGTACATTTGTTTTTTGACTGTTTAGAGACTTTTGGTCTGACATATACGAATGGCTTAAAATTACAATTAATTTGATTTCTTCATTTTCTAAAAATGGAAAAACTTTTGGTATAATAATGGAAGATGTACACATTCAATTTCTACTGAACAATATTTTCATTTTGGGAAAATGTTATATTCATAACTAAGTGCCTTAAAACAAAGCCTTTGTTTTCTGTTTTTTCAGAAAGAATTTTGGATTTACTCTAAATCTTTAAGAATGTTAAAATTTAAAAGTGGAAAAGAAGACCACTTGGTTCATATTGTCACGATCACTGTCTGTTCCTGGACTCCATTTCCCATAATCCTCCCTTCCAATCACCTGCACACTCCACACCAATCACCAAGTGCCACACACACCTGCAAATCATTACCTGGACTATAAAAGACACACACACACACACACACACCCTTTGCGAAGTCTTGATTTGCCCCGGTGATCACTTCTGAGCGTTTTCTTGTGGATTGTATTTCTGTTGCCATTGGACTGTTTATTGGACTGTGTTTGTTTGCCGCCTGCCCTGACCATTGCCTGTGACTTTACTCTGCTTGTCTGCCGCCTGCCTCGACCATTGCCTGTCCCTGTTTGTGTCTCTGCCTTTGCCCCTGTCTACTCTGTAAGTACTTTTAATAAACAAGCTGCAAATGGATCCTCACGCATTCGACCCATCATTACACATATATAGCTTGCTATAGAGTTGTACTCGGTTATTTAGTGATTTTATGTGATTTCTGTATTGGCTATATAAAAATAAAAACCTCAAGACATAATAATAACTGAATTTACACAATAGATCCAGTTCAAAAGTTTACATGCTTGATTCTTAATTTTTAATAGTGTGTGTTGTTACCTGGATGATCAAAAGCTGCAAACATTCACTGATGCCCAAGGCAACACAACACATTAAGAGAGCCAATGGGTGTAAATCTTTGCATATCCTGTGCAAATGTTTACACCCCCTGAATTTTAATGGAACGTTTCCTTCTGGAGTATCGGTAAATGTTTTCACCATTTGTAACAGTTGTGTATGAGCCCCTCAGTTGTCATCAGTATGAAAATATGGATCTTAAAAATCACTGCTGAAAAGGGTTCAAATGTGCAGAATATGCTGGAAAACCAAAGAATGTGCTGGACCTGGAGTTTTTTTTTTTTTTTTTGAGGAAGAAGAACTGGGCAGAACAGGACAAACATGGGACTCATGAAAAAAAAATCATAAAAACATTTGCAAATTAATGACACACAGTACTGAAAAAAGTGTATGTAAACTTTTGAACTGCTTCATTTGTGTAAATGCAGATACGTTGCAGTGCTAAATAAAAAATGTAATTTTTGATCTCATTTATTTTTTCTTTAAATTATTGATATTTTGCAGATTCTGAAAGGTGCATGTAACTTATCACATCAAATAATGGGCTACTATTCAACAAATAGGGCAAAATGCTGCTAAATATTTTAGAGCATCACTGAGTAAAACTATTTTATATTTTTCTAGAATAGTTACATATATTTTTTTAAGTTTTTAATTTATTTATTTTCAAGACTTTTCATGGCTTGGAAATCACAATTTTAAAATTCCAAGTTAAATTTCCAAGTGTCCCATGATCGTGTAGCAATGTTGTATCAGTGGTGTGTGCATGTTTAAATAGAGACTAGAGCTCATTTATGAAGGAGATGCATGTCATCTGCTCATGTGATTGTCAATGGCCATCTCGAGAAGCATCAGATAAGGTGTGCACATACCTTGGAAAACTGCTTAGAAAAAGGATGTGGATGAGGACATGAATGCTAATACAAGTTGAAATCTTGTAATAGAGTACCTCAGGGATGACGTGTTTTTGTAGGCCAACCCGGAAGTTAGCGGCACACGGGTTCCCTCGATCGAAAGCATATGCATTTTTCCCAAAGACTTTTGGAAAATCGCAAAAAATAAGCTTTGTGTTTAACAAAGGGTTATGACACTTACACGTTTTGTCTATCAAGATAATCTTTACAAGTTAACACAACATTTATACATTTCGAAGCCTAAATAAAGTCGTCAGATATAAAAAGCTAACAGTAGGCTATAGAGAATGAGGAGTTACGTCACGATGTTTTCACTCCGCGTTGCATTTCAGGAAGGCGCCAAACTTAGTAAACACTATACTAATAAAGCATAATATACAGAAAAATTGGTTTGTGCCGAATTTGATCTTTTAATAACACTTATAGGCTACATTAAGCGACGTTAAACGTTTTCTTTATAACAGTTTTCTGAGGAAAACGCTCGTGAATTTAAACACGTTGCGTTCACATTATGCGCTCAACTGCTTTTCTGTACACAATATTACATAGTTATTAGTAGGCCCTATGATGTTTACTGAGTTTGGTCTGTTAATATCAGTCTTTCTTAGTACATTAAGCCATATTAAGCGTTTTCTTATAACGGTTTTCTATGGGAGGAAAAGGCTTAACGTGTTATTAAACGCGTTGATATCATTCAGGACTCATCTGATTTTTTTGTTGGCCTACATAGTATACTTTATTAGTATGATGTTTAGTGAGTTTGGTCTGTTAATATCACTGTTTTAGTACATTAAGCCACGTTAAGCGTTTTAGAATGTCCCTTGGCGACGCTTGGCGTTATTTAGTTTCTCCCGATAGAGCCCCTTTCCTTTCGCTTCCTCATTATCCATTTCTTTCCAAGAAACTGCGGCGTATCGCAAAAATGCAAACAAATATCACGCTATTTCTCTCGGTCTCACTGTCAAAGTAACCATGGCAACGGATAGCGTATCCTGCTAATATGGCGACGCCTTCCCGAAATGCAACGCGAGTGAAAACGCTGTGACGCAACCTTCTCATTCTCTATAAACGGACTACAGCCAAAGTCCCTTTTGTTATTCTATAGTCTTTGCTACAGCACACCATGGTCGCGGCTCAACGTCACCACCACCAAGCTTCCTCAAACTTTATTTAAAAAACAACTTTATTTAAAAACATGCTTGCTGATTATGATCTGCGCTGTGTATGAATACTTATCCACTTTTTCATGAGAAATGCTGTCCAAATGTCCTGTTTGTCACGATGACGTCTAAAATCCCCGCCAAAGGAAGTAGTCCATTTAAGCAATTTGTTAGCAACCGCCATTTTTAAGACACAAGGTTTAAAAAAATCACAAGCGGGTTATAACTGGTGTGTTTTATGTCATAGATCAAAACGTGAAAATATTTAGAGGCTTTGTTAACCACAGACCTTATTTCAGGCGATTTAACAAAAACCCATTCAAAAAACCCATAGACTTTACAGCGATGGAACCGGAAGTCCTAAAAAGCTAACTCACTTCCAGGTTTTGCCTACAAAAACACGACATCCCTGAGGTACTCTATTATGGCAATTCTAGCATGGCGTGAACACACCTCTGAGCGTGTCTGTGAGGGATACCTGTATAAGGACGCGCGCCATGAGGCGCGCCAGAAAATACAACCGCAGAATGTTTCTAGTAATTCTAGTTTCTAATAATATGTAACTAATTTAGTGTTGATATATTTTTTAAATTTTGCGTGCTTTCACAAAAAACGAGTATCCTGGGGATGATGGAGGGGCACAGGAGGAATCTGGAGTTTCGTTTTCTGAAAAAAGGATACACCCAGAGGCTTTTAAACTCACCCTCTCACACATAAACAGTCAGTTCAAGAGCGTCCCAGTTGACTTAAGATGGATCCGTGTAAGTATCCTATACCTGCAGATACTGCAGAATTATTAAAATGTATCAAATCACAGTTATCCTAACCTATGTTTGTTTTCTTGTAAGGTACAATGATGGCAGCTGGTGCAGGAGCAGGTAAAGATATGCGGAATGTCGTTTTATTAGACAGAAGACATTATTTTAACTGTTAATTGTTGCAACACAAATGTTAATATCTGTTTTAAGTGGCTTTTAAATGTTTATCCATCTGAACCAGTTCGTTTTTACAAATATGCCACGTTTCCTCCTATAGCCGTAGCAGTTGTTGCAGCTCCTGCTGTTCTAGCAGCGGCCGGTTTCACCGCAGGTGGAATTGCTGCAGGTTCAATTGCCTCCACTTTGATGTCAGCTGCCGCCGTGGCTAACGGAGGAGGGGTCGCAGCTGGAGGCTTGGTAGCAACTCTTCAAGTCGCCGGTGAATATCTAGAAACCTCTGCGGTTGAACTCTGTGAATATCTTCTTTACTCCATGTGATTTAAGGGTTAATTTAATACATCTGTGTGTTAATGCATGGCAACAACACAATGATGTGTGAGTAGGCTAAATGAAGGTTTTTTACTTTTACCTAATCACTGATATTGGGCGATTAGTATACGAGCCCCGAATGTTTTTGTTGCGCATGTGCAAAACATTTCCACCCTGAATAATGACAATTATCTTATACTAATATTACAATACATGGCTTATTACCAACAGCATAACTTTATTTGATCGAAAAAAACTGACAGACCCTGAACTAATAAAACATAAAAATTTAGAACTAGCATATAGTTTGTTGGATTCCTTAAAAATGCAGTAAAAACGTGCAGTTTTGTAAAACGCTGTGAAAGCAAGTGCAAGCACCACAACAAACTTCTAGCCAATCAGCAGTAAGGGGTGTGTCTGTCCACTCATGATGGGAGAGGAGAGAGAGTCAGCTGAGAGATTTGAAGAAAGACTTTAGAAACAGATTGCTGAGAGACATTACAAAAGAGAAGAGGTCAGAGGAATATCACTTGGAAAAGAAGGCAAGAGCTTTAGGACCTGCGTTAATATTAGAAAAGCATTCCAGCGCTTGAGAGACTTAAGCAGGATAGCCTGAAAATGGAAGCAGAGGTTGCGTTGTTTCTGCTCCATATGTGAGTCTGAAAATACATTGAATATTTTCACTTCACATCTGTATCTTAATTTTTATAAAGACAATGTTTCATAGATTTGTAAAAGCAATCATTGCCATCTCCCTTTGTTATTTAGACATGCTGTTCAGCTAAAATACAACAAAAGCCTTCAATTAGTGATCCAATAACTTCAGCTAAATGCTCCTTTTGAATGACTGGTTCTGAAATCATTTTGTTTTATTAGGTGCAGCTGGAATCCCTATCGTAGCTAATGCTGTAATAGGTGCCATAGGGGCCACTGTGGGTGGTGCTATTGGTGGAACATTGATATGCAGTGCAGGAGCCGCAGGTGGATCCATAATTCTCTTTTTAGTATACTGAATAGTTATTATTATTTTTATTATTATGAATATTGATTCTTTTCCATCAGTATAAGTCCTGTATAACACTCCCCAAAAATGTGCTTTAACACATTTGTTTATCCAGCTATATAAATACAATGCTTTTATTATAGCAGCAGTACTGTCATCTATGTTTCATGTATTGTGAATTGCTATAGTAGCCCTGGAAACAGTGGATATGTGTACTACTATGTACTATGGTTGTGTAATCAAGGCCTACAATGTGTAATGATGAAAACTAATTATTGTTTTCGAAAATAAGTCCTGTTATGATTTGTCATTAGGTGCTGCAACAATCCCTGCCGCAGGCGAAGGCATTGTAGCCGCCGTGAGCGCAGCTGCCGGCTTAATTGCCAACTGCACTGGGTAACAGGATCACTGTGTCTGTGCTTTTGTGCCCCAACAGGCCCTTAACAATTTGACAGGTTTCTGTTCATGAAGTCAAATATAGCATTTAACTAATCCACAACCATAAACATATGCACTTACTATAATTACTTTTATTAATAGTAATAATGAAAAAAATCCATTTCTCTTTTCTTCCATTCTTCTATTTCACTTCTAATCTAGCTTATACTTCAAACTTGACATTGTACTATGAATATAGTTTGCTCTTATGACAAAATGCTTGTGGTGTTTGTATAAAAGGATCTGCTAAATGAGTAAATGTAATTATAACATAAATTAAACTATTTAAAACTTAAAAATAAATAAATATATTGTATTATAAAACCATGATGAGTCTGTGTCTTGTATTTTCTAAAACCAAGCAGTACAGCACAATGCTAGCTAGCAACATCAAGGTCTTTCTTCGATTCTCAGAGAATGCTTGAATACCTTGAATGCATTGTAAAAGTCATTTTAGATAAGAGTGTCTGCCATATGCATAAATGTAAATTTCAGAATGCTGACAGATTGGTTTGGGATGCCAACAGCTCTTTTTTTAATTTCTCCTGTAAATGCAAACAAGAAAGATGGAATTATATCTGAGAAAGGGAAAAGCTGCCAGTAACATATTGGATAGCAGTGCACAAGCACTTAGTCGTAGTGGATTTGTGGATGGAGAGTCAGTGTCAAATGCAACCCCCCAGTGTGTGCCCATCCGTTATGCCACTGCTTGAAAGGCATGCTCCACTGTTGCTTGTTGAGTTGTGCTTATTAGAAGGTAAAATATGGGGAAGTGTATGTTTCAGGAATGAGACAAATGCATGAGCATGAATGCTTATTTTTTCTGCTGGTATTTATAGACGGTTCTATAGAAACAAATAATAATCCTAGTACCCATGCGGGATATATAATGCGCACTAGGTGGCACTAAGGAACGATATTAGGCTGACAGCCGAAACACTAGGGGGCAGTAGGAAAATTTAGTCTTTTGAACGACATGTGAGCCTAAACGAGAAACTCAAGAAATGAGAGACATGAAAACATGAAACGCTTTTAACGCTTTTTATATGATTTTAAAACATGTAAACAGTTGAGTCTGTGTGGTCTTGACTAAAGGGGAGGATGGAACATTTCAGGGAACCTGTAAAAACAGACTGCGAGGAACTACTGGCTCGTTTTCAGGCGACCGAGTCAGTTCGGTACGAGCAGTTTCTAGAGATCTGGAGAGACATGAACTTCAGTAGCATCTTCTAGTGAGTTTGACGTGCATCTTTAAGATATGAAATCACTCACTTAGATGCCAGTGACAGTTTTATACGCATATTTTTAAAATTACCTTTCAAATGAGTTTATAATCATCACATGAGAAAAAGATATGTGTTACTAGGAGAGGCATTCATGCTTCTCCTGCAGAAGCTGCACACAGAAACCAGCCACCTCTCATATGTGTTTATTCTGTTGTATATTAATATTTTTATTGCGTATTTTTATATTCTATATTATTTTTTACTTCTACTGTATATTAAAATATTGTTTTATATTTATTGTATATTAAAATATTTCATTGTATATAATAAGTATCATCATTATTATTATCATTCTTTATTATTATTAATTAACATTACTGACATCTTTTTTTCACCCTTTATTGCTTTATTGCATATTGTAATGTAAAACAATCATCCCAGTAAAGAGAACTTGAAGATTTATTTCTTTTGTGCAGTGGTAAACCAGAACCATCTGAGAGAAGGCGCTTTGCTCGTCTGATCCTGTCTGTGGTGTCTCCATACTTCTTTCCTCCCTACACTTTCCAGATTAGAGTGGGGGGGCTTTATCTGCTGCACGGGCTCTTCAACTCACAACTCGTCACTCCCAGAGAGAAGGTGTGCTGTCGCTTAACATCTAATCATTCTTTGCCAGTCTTCAAACAGGTTGCTGTTTGTCTAAAGGCCAATTCACACTGCACCGACAGACGCCGACCAATGCGGACAATCACCAGATTACAGTATGTCACTTATCAGACAAGAGAAAACAAGGGCAGATTAATGGCAACAGACACCAACAGGAATAACACAATGATCTAACAAACACAATGAAGTGTCTGTTGGTCGCTGTCTGCCGGTGCAGTGTGAATTGGCCTTTAGTGTTTCTGTTTAGAATGGTTGTTTTCTGTTACTAGGGCCTGTAATTACTCACTTTCATGTAATTCCAAACATGTATGACTTTCTTTATTCTGTTTAATTTTTTTGTACTTAAAAAGTTTTATTTTGGATCACATTGGCTGTAATTGTTGGACAAAACAGTTCAACATTCTTCAAAATATTCTCTTTTGTGTTTTGAATAAGAAAGTCACATAGGTTTTGAAAGATATGACAGGGTGGGTAAATGATAATAGAATTTAGATCACTTTAAAAAAAATATTTTACACAAAAAATTATCATTTTAAATGATATTGTATGAATTGTTTTACCTGTATCTTTGTGCCTGTTCGTCTTTGCAGATCCGCATTTCTCTGAAGGACTGGGAGGATGTCATGCAGTTTCAGAGGGATGCAGTGAATGCTCAACATTATGATGTGGTTTATATCTTCAGAAAGCTCCTGTCAGATAAAGCTTTCTACTTCACGGCCATGCCAATACCAGTAGGTTATTAAGCTCAGTGCTCATGTATCTAAACTGGATGCAAGACACAGTGTTACAACCCTAAGCTGGAATACACTACACAACTTTTGCCCTATTTGCAGTCTGGACTCTGGTGGAGCTGACGCCAGTTACTGAAATTCAGAGCTAGTCTGCAGATTTTGGGCAGTCCGAGTTGACATATTGCACAGAAAATCGCGTAGTGTATGATTGGCGCAATATTTATTTTATATATATAAAAAAAAAAAAAAAATTAGCTTCAGAGTCAGACTATGGTTCTATCCAGCCTAAGGATATCAAAAATTTATATTTTGAGTGGATTTTACTAGCAATGTGAGACATATCTGTGTTAATATGTTGTGTTTTGGAGCAAATTGTGAGTCTGGTAGCGTGTGATCCTCAGTTGTTTAGTGTTTGATGCCTGGTTACGAATACCATGGATTTCAGATTAATGCAAAGTAACGCAACATAAGGTGATTTTCTTAGTAAAAATCAGATTTATTATATATATACAGGTGCTGGTCATATAATTAGAATATCGTGAAAAAGTTCATTTTTTTATTGTAAATTATTTTAAAAAATGAAACTTTCATATATTCTAGATTCCCTACATGTAAAGTAAAACATTTCAAAAGGTTTTTTTTTTTAAATTTGTTGATTAGAGCGTACAGCTAATGAAAGTCCAAAATCCAGTATCTCAAAATATTAGAATATTTACATTTGAGTTTCATTAAATGACCATCCCTACAGTATAAATTCCGGGTATCTTTTGTTCTTTGAAACCACACTAATGGGGAAGACTGCTGACTTGGCAATGGTCCAGGAGACAATCATTGACACCCTCCACAAAGAGAGTAAGTCACAGAAGGTCATTACTGAATGGGGTGGCTGTTTACAGAGTGATGTATCAAAGCATATTAAATGCAAAGTTGACTGGAAGGAAGAAATTGGGTAGGCAAAGGTGCACAAGCAACAGGGATGACCGCAAGCTTGAGAATACTGTCAAGTAAAGCCGATTCAAACACTTGGGAGAGCTTCACAATGAGTAGAATGAAGCCGGAGTCAGCACATCAAGAGTCACCACACTCAGACATCTTCAGGAAAAGGACTACCAAGCCACTTCTGAACCAGAGACAACGTCAGAAGCATCTTACCTGGGCTAAGGAGAAAAAGAACTGGACAGTGAACAGTGGTCGAAAGTCCTCTTTTCAGATAAAAGTAAATTTTGCATTTCATGCTGAAATCATGGTCCCAGAGTCTGAAGGAAGACTGGAGAGGCACAGAATCCAAGCTGCTTGAAGTCTAGTGTGAAGTTTCTGAAGTCAATAATGATTTGGGGGGGCCGTGACGTCTGCTGGTGTTGGTCCATTGTGTTTTATCAAGTGCAAAGTCAATGCAGCCATCTTCCAGGAGATTTTGGAGCACTTTATGCTTCCATCTGCTGACAAGCTTTATGGAGATGCTGATTTCCTTTTCCAGCAGGACTTTAGCACCTGCCCACAGTGCAAAAACCACTTCCAAGTGGTTTGCTGACCATGATATTGCTGTGCTTTATTGGCCAGCCAACATGCCTGACCTGAATCTATGGGATATTTTCAAGAGAAAGATGAGAAACAGTCGATCCAACAATATACAGATGATCTGAAGGCTCAATAGTGCCTCAGCAGTGCCACAGGCTGATCACTTCCATGCCACACTTCACTGATGCTGTAATTTGTGCTAGGAGCAAGTCATTTGCTGTAATATGTCCTGCCGATCAAGTATTGAGTGCACAAAAGAACATACTTTAAAGAACTTGAACTTTTCTGTTTTGCAAATCCATTTTTTGATTGATCTTAGGAAATATTCTAATATTTTGAAATACTGGATTTTGGACTTTCATGAGCTGTTCGCTCTAATCAACAAATTTAAAAAAAAAAACCTTTTGAAATGTTTTACTTTACATGTAGGGAATCTAGAATATATGAAAGTTTCATTTTTAAAAATAATTTATAATAAAAAAATGAACTTTTTGATGATATTCTAATTATATGACCAGCACCTGTGTATATATATATACACATACAGTGGGTACGGAAAGTATTCAGACCCCCTTAAGTTCATTTTTTTTCCTCATTAATGTACACACAGCACCCCATATTGACAGAAAAACACAGAATTGTTGACATTTTTGCAGATTTATTAAAAAAGAAAAACTGAAATATCACACGGTCCTAAGTATTCAGACCCTTTGCTCAGTATTTAGTAGAAGCACCCTTTTGATCTAATACAGCCATGAGTCTTTTTGGGAAAGATGCAACAAGTTTTTCACACCTGGATTTGGGGATCCTCTGCCATTCCTCCTTGCAGATCCTCTCCAGTTCTGTCAGGTTGGATGGTAAACGTTGGTGGACAGCCATTTTTAGGTCTCTCCAGAGATGCTCAATTGGGTTTAAGTCAGGGCTCTGGCTGGGCCATTCAAGAACAGTCACGGAGTTGTTGTGAAGCCACTCCTTCGTTATTTTAGCTGTGTGCTTAGGGTCATTGTCTTGTTGGAAGGTAAACCTTCGGCCCAGTCTGAGGTCCTGAGCACTCTGGAGAAGGTTTTCATCCAGGATATCCCTGTACTTGGCCGCATTCATCTTTTCCTCAATTGCAACCAGTCGTCCTGTCCCTGCAGCTGAAAAACACCCCCACAGCATGATGCTGCCACCACCATGCTTCACTGTTGGGACTGTATTGGACAGGTGATGAGCAGTGCCTGGTTTTCTCCACACATACCGCTTAGAATTAAGGCCAAAAAGTTCTATCTTGGTCTCATCAGACCAGAGAATCTTATTTCTCACCATCTTGGAGTCTTTCAGGTGTTTTTTCATATGTCTTGCACTGAGGAGAGGCTTCCGTCGGGCCACTCTGCCATAAAGCCCCGACTGGTGGAGGGCTGCAGTGATGGTTGACTTTCTACAACTTTCTCCCATCTCCTGACTGCATCTCTGGAGCTCAGCCACAGTGATCTTTGGGTTCTTCTTTACCTCTCTCACCAAGGCTCTTCTCCCCCGATAGCTCAGTTTGGCCAGCTCTAGAAAGGGTTCTGGTCGTCCCAAACGTCTTCCATTTAAGGATTATGGAGGCCACTGTGCTCTTAGGAACCTTAAGTGCAGCAAAAAATTTTTTTGTAACCTTGGCCAGATCTGTGCCTTGCCACAATTCTGTCTCTGAGCTCTTCAGGCAGTTCCTTTGACCTCATGATTCTCATTTGCTCTGACATGCACTGTGAGCTGTAAGGTCTTATATAGACAGGTGTGTGGCTTTCCTAATCAAGTCCAATCAGTATAATCAAACACAGCTGGACTCAAATGAAGGTGTAGAACCATCTCAAGGATGATCAGAAGAAATGGACAGCACCTGAGTTAAATATATGAGTGTCACAGCAAAGGGTCTGAATACTTAGGACCATGTGATATTTCAGTTTTTCTTTTTCAATAAATCTGCAAAAATGTCAACAATTCTGTATTTTCTGTCAATATGGGGTGCTGTGTGTACATTAATGAGGAAAAAAAATGAACTTAAATGATTTTAGCAAATGGTTGCAATATAACAAAGAGTGAAAAATTTAAGGGGGTCTGAATACTTTCCGTACCCACTGTATATATTCTTTTTTATATATTTATATATATATATATATATATATATATTTATATAAAAAATACTTTTTTTTCGGTTTGGTGTCACAGATCCCTCTTAGTTTTTCAAATTCTCCCTTTCAACCACTTTACAACGTTACTCATTGTGCATGTTTACAGCTCTTTTATAGGGAAAAGAAGGAAGATGGAAGGAAGATGAAAATCTGTGAAGAGTTTGTTGATCCGTCATCACGTCCTCAGGAACTCGTCACCACAGATGTGCTAGAGGTGAGTCACCACAGCAACATCTCCTCCAGCATTTTTGTTTTGTTTAAATATATTTTTGAAATTGTGAAGGCTTGTTCTAACTGTTCTATGACATTTATACTCAATGCTAAACTTGAGTCAGCTTTAACAGTGTTGCTGTCTTGGCCATGTCACTGCTCAGTCAAAGATATGAATTAAATATTGATCTTACTGAATTTTACCTATAACAATTTAACAATAACAGTTACATTTTCAGGGTCATTCCATAGAAACTGCATCTAATTTGTGATTTCCAAAAGTTTTTAAATGCAAATTGGTTTTCTTTGACAGCTGAAAAGTGTGAGTTGCTTGTGAATGGGAAGACTGTTTTGGTTAACAATTTCATGTGTATTTTTTCCGGAACTCAGGAAATTGCAAATATCCACGAGCATTATGAGGGTCTAAAGAAAGCTATTTTCGCTGAGCCAGACCCAAACCTGGATCTTATCCAAAAAAACCTGGTTCCCAAACTAAACGGTGCCATCCTCACCTATTCCAGTTGGCAGTGGAACCGTACGGTAAGTATACTTGTGTATAGGAGTGTTACATTATTTTTATTTTTTTAAAGAAATTAATATTTTAATTTAGCAAGGATTCAGTAAATTGCTCAAAAGTGACAGTAGACTTTTATAATGTAACAAAACATTTCTATTTCCAATAAATGCTATTGTTTTAAGCTTTCTATTCATCACAGAATCCTGAAAAAAATGTATCACGGTTTCCACAAACTGTTTAATGTTTAATTTTGAGCAGCAAATCAGCATATTATAATGATTTCTGAAGGATCATGTGACACTGAAGACTGGAGTAATGATGCTGAAAATCCAGAAAAGTTGGGACATTTTGTAAAATGCATTTAAATCAATAATCTGTCATTTTTTTTTTTTTTTTTTTTTAATTCTATTTAACCTTTAACTGACAAAAGTACAACAAAAAAAATAGATTTTCAATGTTTTCTCTGACCAACTTAATTGTATTTTGTAAATATAAACAAATTTTGATTTTGATGGCTGCAACACTCCAAAAAAGTTGGTACAGATGTATGTTTACCACTGTGTCACATCACCTTTTCTTTTAATTACACTTTTAATCATTTGGGAATTGAGGATATTTGCAAGTGGAATTTTTGCCCAGTCTTGCCTAATACAAAACAGCTGCTCAACAGTTCATGCTTATCATTGTCTGATTCTTCTTTTCATGATGGGCCATACATTTTCAATGCCTCATTTCCACTGAGCACTACGGTACAGTACAGTTCAGTACGGTACTCAATTTTTCCACCGTCAGAAGTTGTGAATGGTACCCTAATTCCGAACCGTACCACTTTTTTGGGACCCTTCCGTTGGGGTACCTAGCACAGTAGTCCGGTACTAAAGGGTGGAGCTAGGCTCACTGCAGAATGTTTAATAAAGTTGTGAACAAGATCTTCTGTATGTACTTTATTGTTGTTTACTGTGTCGCTGTCTTCTTTGCGCAAGAATGACGTTCATCGCTACTTTCCGGCATATGCCACGCCTATCAAGTAAGGGTACTGGTGGCGGTGGAAACGCAAGCCGGATCAGAGTTTACCATCCCGAATTGTACTGAACTGTCCTGTACCACTTGGTGGAAATGAGTCATAAGAGACAGATCTGGACTGCAGGTGTAGAGTGTCTTGCTTCCCAGGAAAGATGTCATCTTGATGGCAGTATAAGTCTCTGTACAATCCCAGTATACGCCTCCATGTCAATGGTACCTTCACACATATGCAAGTCATCCATACCGTTTGCATTGATGCCCCCCATACCATGACAGATGTTTGCTTTTGCACCTGTCGCTGATGAATGTCTAGATGGTCCCTTTCATCTTTGGGACTGAAAACTTTGTCCATTTTCCACAAAAAACAAGCTGAAAGGTGGACTCATCTGACCACAGCACATATTTCCACTGTCATTTAGACCATCTGAGATGAGCTCGGGCCCAGAGAACTTGCTGGCATCTCTGCATTGAACAGATGTGTAGCTTTCTCCTTGAGTAACAGAGATTCGAGTTGCATTTCTTGATGCAGCGGCAGACTGTTAAGTGACAACAGTTTTCCAAAGTATTCCTGAGGCCGTGTGGCTATATTTAACACAGAAGCATGATGGATTCTCATGCAGTGCTGTCTGAGGGCTTTCTCTGGATTCCCTTAATCTAGTTAATGATATTATGTTTGGCACATGGTGAAAGACCAATTCTTTGCAATCTTGCATTGAGAAATGTGATTTTTGAATTGTTTGACAGTTCTCTCATGAATTTTGGTGAGTTTTCAGTGGATGCTCCTTTTATACCCAATCACGACACACCTATTACCAGTTCACCTGCTAATTGTGGACTGTTTCAGAGCAGTTTATCTTGGGTATTCTATAATCTTTTGCTTCTGTTCCCTTTTTTGGAGTGTGTTGCAGCCATCAAAATCAAAATTTGTTTATACTTACAAAATACAATTAAGTTGGTCAGTGAAAACATTGGAAAACTTTTCTTTGTACTTTTTTCAGTTAAAAAAAAAAAAAGGTTCAAGAGAATTAACAAATCACAGATTCTTGATTTTATTGCATTTTGCAAAATGTCCCAACTTTTCTGGAAATGGGGTTGTATATATATTAACATAAAGGTGTTAGGGGGGGAAAAAAGAGGTTATTTCATATTATTATTAATATATGCAGCCTTGATTATACTAATTAAAGATACTTGATAAAGATAGAAGATAATTTTAAAAATTCTTAGCGACCCAAACATTTGAATTGTAGCTTATAACTACATTAATGATGGCTTTTAATCCTGAATATTTTTATAGAATGTATATGTGTGTGAAAACAATATATGTCTTGTTTGTTTTCAGGAATCTGAACAGCAGGATGGTGGAGAGGGACCTTCAAATCAAGAAGTAAGAGATTTAAGTTAAAAATTCATATTCATATCTGTCTCTGTAATATTACATAGTGCTTCATTCCCTACTGCAGCAGTGCAGTCATCTTGTGATGTTGCAGTACCGCTGTTTTTCCAGAGGGGTGTGTTATTCTGTGTTTTTAACTGTGTTTATTTTTTCTGCCCAAAGAGCTCCCGAAGAGCCCAACTGTTAGCGTCGATCAAATCCAGATCATATGGACAAGTTCTGGAGGTAAATATAGGCATTATAAGAGACTGGTCAGATTATTTGTTAAGATTGTACATAATAACCTGAACACATAAGATAAGCAAACAATTTACATTAGTAATGAAGACAATCAGCATAAGACTGTATTGTAAACGCACAGTTTTCCATAATTTCTGTGTTAGGCCTCCAAGTCTCGACGTCACAGACAGACACAGTTGGTCCCAGCATCTGGAGCAGAGTTTTCACAAAAGGTCACCCCAAAAAAGAAGCGAAAACCGTCACTTAAAACGCGCACTCAATACCGCTTCAACACTCAGGGTAAATCCTCCCCACCCAAATAAACTCACCAATTTATGTTTTGTTTGCATTGACTGATTATCGCCATTTCTGTATGCTAGGAAATGAGAGTGAGGGGTTGAATGTGACCCGGGTGTGGTGTATGAGTGCAGTGAAAGAAGAGAAGGCACCAGGTAAGCAAACAGATGGGCTTAGGTCATGTTGACCAATCAGAGTGGGTCATAAGATCATGCTAGCCATTTAGAGTGAAAGAGGAGTCTGTTTAATGCAGGAAGTTTGTTTTAATTCCCCAGAAAAAAGGAAGAAAAAATTCAACTGGAACCCTGAGAAGAGCAGCAATCTCACTTAGCATTAAGCACCACCGTCTGGACGGACTGTGATTGGCGGGCCGCCCAGTGTTAAAAGCTATTGTGATTTTTTTTTTTTTTTGCCTCAAGATCCAGTTTCATTTGATTTGTTTCATGTAATTTTAAACTTTGCTGTTCTTGGGTTAAAAGTTCACATTTTACATGTTTTTTTAAGGCTGCTCTTTATATGATTTTATTTTGTATTTTAATATTTGGCCTCAGAATACATTTCATGTTTGTGAAAAAAACTGACATTTTTATATGAATAATTATTGTTTTTAAATTGACATGTTCATGAGTAGCTAGTTACAATGTTTAGTTTTTTTGTGAAGTATATTTTGTTGTTTTATATGATGTTAACGATTTTTTGATAATTCAAAATCTGTTTGGCTCGCTCTGTTTTTCCGTTTGTCTTTAATTCAGTCCAATTTCTGTTGTATTTGTGCCAGATAATACATCTTTTATATGCATGTGGTCTAGTTCTTTCTAACCTGAAGGTTTTATTGATGTTCTCATTCGGCTGCTTGATTTAATCAATATCCTTTATCACTTCCAATCCCAGCGTTTCTATGCCTTGCTCATTCATGCCTCAGCCGAAGTGTGGAATCGCCTGATGATTTATGTCTGCAGCGTAGTCAGGATTGATATACAGTAGTTCGCACCTAATAGGCCGTAGCTTTTAAGACTAATTCAATAAATCTGAATCATAGTGCCTGATTGCACATAAAGATGAAATTTATTTCTCTCTATGCATGCTGGGGATATGAAACACATCAGTAATGGAGGGTCAGGGTCTCTATGCACACTGCCTGCTAAATTTGGGAGTAGATATGTTGTCAGTTTAATCTGTTCCTGGAGATGGTAGAAAATAATGCTTACAATGTAATAATGTTTATAAAAATTTGATGCATATTTTAGCAACTAAGTATAATTGCATTAGCTTTGCATGATATGAGCTTATTTCCTTTTATTTATGGTAATTACTGTTATTTACAGTAAGTCCTAAAATGCTTTAATGTCAGGTTGCTCTTCGTGACTCAGCTGATTCATATTTGTATGATACTGGTGTTTTGGCCCTCTGGTCCTGTAAACACTCTTAAAAATACTATTTTTTTTCTCCACAGTTTTCTTTTACACAGTATACTAAATCATTTTACTATTTGTTTGGATCATCATAGTCTTATAATGTAGTAAAATTTTACAAGAGACTGAAAGTCCACCTGGGAAAAAGCTACAGTAGCCTACATGGTAAAAAGTTTTCAAGACAGGTTTAATGTGATTTTCGTATAACAAAATGAACAAAAATAACCCTTGGTGCATAACTATATGTGGCCGCGGTTGGAAAAACACACTTTAATATATGTTTTAAAGTGAATATGACATTATTGATACATCATTGAGCCTGAATGAAGGTTCTGGACTGGAGGTCATTGGTGCAGAGTAGCGAGCGCGCAGCGCGTTCTTGTCCAGACACCCGCGTGCCCGTATGCGTTCTCGCACGCGAAGCAGCGAGTACCGGTGGGCTTCTCCGCTGTCGCCAGCAGGTTTCTTAGGGATAGACGGGGTGATACGTGCAGTCGGACCGGTTATCTTCGCCAAACCTCTTTGATTCCCCGGTGCTTTATACTTATGAATATATCGATCGATATTGATCGACAGGGCGGGTGATTGACGCCGCGGGATCAGTCCAACGCGACCATGGCATCAGATAGTAAGTATAGCGTGGCTTTAAACGATATTATAAAGCGCTGAATTAATTTCTGATCAAATATCGTTATACACAGTATGAGTTTGTTTATTAAAGCTCATTGGCTGATTTTGCTGCAGCAGCGCTGAGCGATGAATTGTCCCAGCATCATTATCATCCTTCATATCATGTAGGGTTCATTTCCTCTACTGTACTTGACATTATAACAACTGACGTTTCATTCAGACGATTATAAACACGCGTGGAGAATTTCATGCGATGTTTTATATAATCCATGTTCTGGCTTTTGCTAGTGTTGCTGTTTATTTCCTCACCTGCTGCTTGTTTATTGCCTTTCGAATGGGTTTTAAAGACGTTTATGCTTGAAATGTTTTTTTAGTCATTCTAGTTTTAAAGCACACTTAATAATTGCTTAAAACATTTCTATTGCGTCTCCTCAGATACTTTTTCTTTTTAATTTTTAAGAGGGTTGGATTGTTTTTAACAAATCACTGTTCTCAATACATTACTGTCATTGCTATCACACCAAGCATTTTAGAGAACAATTTAGATTTTCCAAATAACTGGATGGCTTGAACTTTAAAGAAATATAAATCATTTTAAGATTTTTACATCTGTTTAGATGTAGGCTTATGAGGTGTTGTGTTAATACTGAACCTGTCAGTATTTTAGAACCTGTCATAAATATTTTTGCATAGATGAAGTATAGTTTGAAGAAGCCTCTTTTTTTCAAGCATTACATGAGTCATATATCTCTAAAGAATCACATATCAGTGTCAAATGGTATCCAGTGCAGCCATCTTTCTATATTCATAAACCTTCAGTCAGAAAACAGGTTTATTTTTGGCCTTGCTGAAAGGCCTTCATGCTCAAGATAAACTTTGTTTTAGCCCTCCAATAGGAAATGCAGGACCAAAGTACTTAATAGTTCAGTTAATAAATCATTAAAGGCATCTATAATGAAATTGATCTCGGCCACACATGGGCATATTTCATAAGAGTATTCTGCTCTCCAAACTAAAATTCCAGTATCATCATAATGTTATACAAGCGCACACTATAAATTAAATCCTCACATTCAGAGTCAAATGATTTTTCAAAGTTGTAAATAAAACTAAGATTAGTGGAGTATGTTTTACAAGAAAATACTATTTCAGTTTTTCTACTTCAAAATGTGACGTTTAATTCAATGTGTAACTTGCCGTTTCTTTGGAATTACTTTCTGAAATTTTTACGGAAGGTGGATTTTAACTGAAAGGTTGAACTGTGTTTATTCATAATCATGTAAGGTCAGAGCAGGTTGTCATGTGTTGTACATTTTTGTGTTTTGTAACATTAATTTTTAAGTGTCGGTTTCTTTTGGTCAAAACGAGAGTTTTATAATGTTTTCCCCTTTTTCACTGTTTTCTAACTTTAACCTTCAACATTTGGCTTAAAAGCCATTAGCTTTTAAAATGCAGATATGTTTAAGAAGGTTACTTTTTATTACTTTAGATAATATTTTGCCCCACATAGTGCTGGGCGTATTGCCATTGTGCTCTTGGACAAATATTTTAAGATTTCTGGGAAATGCCGCTTTTATTTGGACAGTCAAAGAAGGGTATTGACACAAGTTTCATGATTTGATTAGATTTTGATTCACACGCTTTCTATTTGATTCAGATTCAATTTGATTTGATTCAGTATCAATTAATTTGGGTAAATAGCAGGTACAGTACATGGCAAATTTTCTCAAGGAAAAAAATCCCTTAACTAATGCTGTAAACTACACATTGGAGTCAGTTGGTACTACATTACTATAATATTGAAGGTTAAAATTAGCAAGTGCTGGTGTGTGAGGTTCATCCAACCCTCCTTTATTTATTGAATGATTCATTCTCATTTACCTGTGTCTCGGTTCCCCGCCTCTGTCTTTATTAGAGTGTGACCGTGAGAGACAGAGTGATTTTATGATCTCAGGTGGTGTGTGTGGTTTGAAGGAAGAGACAGAAAAGCATTAATCTCCAAATATCAAACATTCTGGAAGTGATAAAGACTTTTAAGGGTTTTATGTGTGTGTTTAGTGTGAGAACATTAGAAAGAGACCCTTCCCGCATCTTTACAAACACATCTAGATGCTCCAGCATAAAATATACAACATATTCTACAGTGACCTGGATGAGTGAGAATTTTGAATCTTCATAGTGTCTCAGTGACCTACTTTCTGACCCATCTATGATTCAGGCTCTGGAAGTTTTTAAAAGAACTTGTATTTGTAATGCTTGTGAGTGAGCTTGTGCCATACTTGTGGAATTGTTTTACAGATATGGTTTTCTAGGTGGCATAATTATTGCAGAAACAAATATTTCTCAGTAGTTCTCAGTAGGTTAGTTTTTTTTTTTTTTTTTTTTTTGCTTTACATCAGAATTCAGCAATCAGACTACTGTTCAAAAGTTTGGGGTCGATAAGATTTTTTCATGTTTTTGAAAGTCTCTTATTCTCACCAAGGCTGCATTTATTTAATCGAAAATACAGTAAGTAAATACACTTATTTTGTGAAACCTTATTACAATATAAATAATTGTTTTCTGTGTTAATATATTTTAAAACCGAACATTCCTTTGATGGCAAAGCTGAATTTTCAGCAGCCATTACTCCAGTCTTCAGTGTCACATGATCAGAAATCATTAAAAATAAAGGTTTTCTCAGCGATGGCATAGAAGAACCATTTTTTGGTTCCCCAAAGAACATTTCAGTGAACAGTTCTTAAACCTTTTGTGAAATGTAAAGTTTCCATGGATGTTAAAGGTTCTTCATGGAACCATCAATGCCAATAAAGAACCTTTAGTGTAATATACTGATTTGGCGCTCAAGAAATATTTCTTTAACATTATGACAGTTTTTCAGGATTTTTTAATGACTAGAAAGTTTAGAAGAACAGAATTTATTTGAAATTTTGTACCATTAATGTCACTTTTGATCAATGTAATGCATCCTTGTTTTCTGGATATATAAAAGACCTGGCAGAATTCTTAAATTACTTTAATAGTTTGACAGGTTGTTTGAAACAGAAGCGGGTTTGTCATAGTACATTGCAAAAAAAAAAAAAAAAAAAATGGGAAAAAAAGGCATCCTAATTTATATATTATATATGTATAGGGCATACATTATTATATATGTATATAGCATATATTATTATGAATATTGGGAGGTGTTGTCTTCACGTCTACAGCCGGTGGAAAAGAATCGGGACGGGACTCGGGCAGAAATCATGTTCATGGATGAGATTATTAATGTTACTGTTAGGGCTGGGTATTGACACAATTTTCACGATTTGATTCGATTTCTATTCACATGCTTGTGATTCAGTTCGATTATGATTTCGATTCAATTCGATATTGATTATTTTGGATGTAGTATATCAGTTACAATACATGGCAAATTTTCTAGAGGAAAAAAATCTCAACTAATGCTGTAAACTACACATGGGAGTCAGTTGGTACTACTTTACTATAATATTGAAGGTTAAAATTAACTTATTTATATATATACAAACACAAATTACACTCAATTATGTTTTTTTTAATAAAAAATAAAGTTTAGAATTACATAATCATATTTCTACTCCAATTCGTTTTTTTTTATTATTTTTTTTATAAATATAAACATTTAAATCGTGGCTGTCATAACTGATTTATTCAAACATGCATTAAATATTGAAGGATATTATAATGAATATGTAACGTGCATAGCTATATTTATCAGAATGCTGCTCTCTAGAGTTCATTTTTCTAGCTGACTAACGAGTTTATGGTCACTGAATATGTTTTTCTGAGGTAAATGTGACGTTAAGTGATATTGTTTACAAGCTGTTTTATTGACGTCTTTCCAAGGTTGAAACACTGATTGAGCTATCACACGAGACGTGATATGGATTTCGGTAAGTTGTACTGTATATTTTAACATACCTTCAGATGTTTATTCATGTTTATTTTGCGCTGTAACTGGTATTAAAGCGGAGAGGATGTTCACATGCGCTCTGCGCTGCCGCTTCTCTTTAACTGAGACACTAAAGCGATCTGTCACGCCACATTAAACAGCGCCAAAACGGTATTTATTTTTTGAATCTCATAATAAGTTGGACGTCATTTGAAATCTGAGACTTTGCTTCATATCAAAAGTAACAAAGCACAAAGATTATTGCGATTTGTTGGATGGGAGGCATGCTACACGTTCTGTTCATTCATCAACTGAAAAACAGACGAGACTAATCGAATCTTGGGATTTAAGAATCGATATCGGTTTGTAAAAATGAGAATCGATTAAAATAGAGAAATCGATATTTTTAACCCAGCCCTAGTTACTGTAGTATAAAGCAAAGCAGGGCCGAGTGCTGTGCGAGCAGAAACGAGGCCACTTGAGCGATTGCTAATGAGAGACGAGCGCGACACATGTCTCGACAGCAGCGGAACTTTTATTATCCCGCAGTCGCCACTTCCGTTTCTTCCGGTCAAGCGTATGTGGGATAAAGCAGCGCTGTTTTATCAAATTAGATACATTTGTGTGTTGAAAGTTGTTATAGTGCTACTCTGCGTTCGTTCAGCGGCTGCTGTGAGACACTTGTTGCACACTGCAGTAAGCTAGATCGATATTAGGCATGGTAAAACATGGTACTCGCGGTAAATCAAGAAAACGAGATTTAAATAATAAGACTAAACGTGTTGAGCTATATAACATGATTCGTTTTCTGTTGAGATGACATGAATGTATCCATCCAAACAGTTGCTCACCTGTCTAAAACACATAGGCACGGTTTCACAGACAGAGCTTAGCCTAAGCCAGGATTAGGCCTTAGTTCAATTAGGATATTTAAGTATCTTTTATAAAAGTACACAAGAAAAAAAACATCACTGGTGCGCATCTTGAGACAAAACAATGGCACTGACATATTTTAAGATATGTCAGTACAAGTTGCTTTCATTCAGTTAAAACAGCTCAAACATGCATTTTAGTCTAGGACTAGCTTAAGCCTTGTCTGTGAATCCGTATAAATATATTAAAGCGTCTTTGGTGTTTCCATGGGTTCTACAAAAACCAGAATCCGAGGGTAACGCAGGTATCATGTCATTGATAGGTGACGCAGGGACACGGTCTGTGTCCTGGTTAAAATTGCTTATTTCTCTGTATTTAAACATTGTTGGAAACATTTGGGATAATGTCAACAAAATATATAACATTGTTCTAGTGGGTTTTGGATATTTTAATCCAAAAATCTTACATATTGTGCCTTTAATTAGTATCTGTCTATATTTGTGTGTATGTTTTCCTGTAAAACTACTTGAAAAGCAGAATTTTTGTAAGATAAGACTTGTTTGCACTAAAAATGTTTTCATGTTTTTAAAAAGGAAAACAATTTGCCAACAGGGTAAGAAAAGTGAAATGTCAATATTAAGGCTTGGCCTGTGAACTGAAGTGTTGTGAGGATTGTTTTTTTTATATCTGTGGTAACTTTGTTTTACTCGGGGTAAACGACCCTCTAGGGGAATTTAGATTTTGGGTCTATAAGAATTAAAATAGTTTGCATTGATGTTTAGAGTATAATGAATTTTGGTAGAGAGCACTTCAGTTTTCAGCTGCCAGGAAGGGTGTTAGAGCCTGACAGGAAGTTTCCTGAAAAAATGGAGAGGGACAGCATCCTGTACCAATTAACTAATGGCAAGCGCTTAATGTTGGCTTTCATACTTTTCTGTGTTTTAAACAAAGGCTTTGTCAAGCACAGCATTCAAAATTTGTCTTGATGAACTTTCCTTTTTTTCTTCTTCTTCAGTATCTTATCAGAAATTAGATGTGGAATGTTTGTGCATTATATTGTCTTTATGTAATTTTAAATCTATTAATTACATATATAAATAATAATTTTTGGCCTTTTAACTTGTGGATTTTTATGAACTGCATCCTGTTACTGCTTTTGGTCCAAGCAGGTACAGGATGCAGTTCATAAAAAATCGCCAGTAGGTGGAGATGTTTTACTATTTTTAGGTATGACAAGAACTTATGGTGATTTGCAGAGCCATTTTGGCAGTTTGCAATTCCTGAAAGAGTTTGTATCTTTTCTTTTTTTCTTTTTCAGGGTTGTTTAGCAAAACAAGCCATTCTTAATTCAAAAAAGGTGTGAAAGAGTTGAAAAAAACAACAACACATTTCTTGGATAATAATTCTATTTAGAGCTCATATGAACTCTTTGCACTCATGAACAGAAAATCCATGGCAACATGAAACCGTCTGTGTTTATGTGAACAAAGCCATGCACAAATCACTCCTCACAGAATGCTTGAGTTGTTTCCAAGGAAACCATCCTGCTCATGCAGTACAGAGGTCCATGTGGGTGTGTGTGAATGTGTGTTTCTGTGCTTACAAGGTCAGTGTGTTCTTGCTTGCACATGTCGAAGACTGCAGAGAGCGTGGTCAAGTGTTTGGATATGAAATTCACAGCAATATGCAGCAGCTCATGTAATCTCGCTTGAATCTTAAAGAGATAGTTCACCCAAAAATGATCAGAATTCATTTACTCATCCTTATGTTGTTCCAAACCTGTAAAGATGATGTTATGAAGAATGTTCATGCTGCTCTTTTCTATATAGGCCTAATGAAAGTGAGTGGAAATTTTCTCTTTCTTGTTTTTATGACGATATTCCCATCTGCTTCTGTTTTTTCACACTCGTCTGTGTGAGTGGTAGTTGTGTTCTTTGCAGCGACAACTGTGACTGTGTAACCGGCTGGTTGTGTGTGTTTGTGCGTGTGTGCGTGCGTAGGTGCAGATTAGATGGTTCAGTACAATAGTGTTCAGCTTCAGCCTTTCAGTCAACACACACTCAGGAGAGAGCCTGCCCTCTCAGACTCAGTGAAATATTCAATCTTATGCAACTTAATGGTCCATTTTACACTTGAAGTGTTCACTTCAAAGCACCTTTGCTGAATATGAGGCCATGGTTTCTCTCTGTCTGTTGTAAGGCTGTTTTCCTACAGACAGAGATCAGTCTTACAGTAGTCAGCAAATTCCCTGAAAAACATTAAAACTGTGAGCAATTATAAATGAAATCGATGCTGTACAATGCTGAACAATTTGGACAATGCTGTAACGAATGAGTCAGCTCTTCTCTTTACATAGAAATCTGGAAAAACAACTGGAGAATCAAAACATTTCACATTTTATAACCATTTTTAAGTATGAGGAAAATCTTGTCTAGGAAGGCCTCTGTGTTTTAAGGCCACTTTGAAAATATCTATATTTTATGTTATTTTATAATTATATTTATCTTTAAATAAAATACATTAGTAATTTAAAGAGAGAGAAAATTATTTATCATGGCCAGTGATAACAAGGGGCTAACAAGGGACAGGTGAGGGCAATTAATCACTATGGGAACAAACAAGGGTAACTATGGCAACAAACAAAAGAGCTATCAAAACAAGGCAAACACAATGTGTTCACTGAAAATTCCAAAAAGAAAAAGGACACTTTATATACCCGGATGATGCACTAAATTAACGGAAAAAAATGAAGTGTGGAATGTTGGACACTTCATGCACTCAACTGTCGCAGTTTTAATTACATAGGGGAGGGCAATTGGCTGTCAGACTCCCATGTTAAATAACAAAATAACCTTATAGAATTCACGCACTATACGGATGAGTACATAGTGTATAAGTGTATAGTGCGTCATTTGGGACGCAACTGTAGTGAAACACTGGCACTGCGTCTTAAATTGAATACTGATCTACTATATAGTATGCAAAAACAGTATGCCAAAAGAGTAGTATGTCTGAATACATAGTATTAAAAAAAAAAGCAGGCAAAAAGTCCCCAGGTGACCTACTACTTCCGCCAAGATTCTGAAGTGAGAATAAGATGGACACTTTATCGAATAAGGCCACAGGAAAGGATTTATAAATGGAAGTGAAGTGACGTAACTGACGCTTGGTTGATCACGTGACCGTAATAACATGGCGAATGTAGTATGTCCAAATTTCTTTCATAACACCCATATTTATACTATATGGAACATACTTTTTTAATGATTGTGAAGTAAATTCAAATTTAAATGTAGTACCTTCTACACAGACAGTGTGTAACGCAGCATGGAACAATGGGGACAGAAATTACATATCAAAATAAAAGTCCTTAAACACAAAACGGGGAAAACAAGAAAGGAATTGTAACATTTAAAAATTTAAAACCTTTCTTTTTTCCAACATGGTTCCTGTATAAATGTACCCTACCAAAAGTTTTCAGATTTTTTAAAAATAAATTAATACTTTTATTCAGCAAAGATGCATTAAATTGATCAAATGTGATGGTAAAGACATTTATAGTGTTACAAAAGATTTCCATTTCAAATAAATACTGTTTTGGATTTTCTACAAATATTAAGCAGCACAACTAATTTCAACATTGATTATATTACGAAATGTTTCTTGAGCATCAAATCAGCATATTGGAATGATTTCTGAATGATCATGTGACACTGAAGACTGGAGTAATGATGATAAAAATTCAGCTTTACCATCACAGAAGGAAAAAATAAATTTTTAAAACAACATTATAGTAATATTTCAGCACATTACTATTTTTCTGTATTTTGTCAAATAAATGCACATTGAACATAAGAACCTTCTTTCCTGAATCCTGATCCCAAACTTTTGAATGGTAGTGTTAGTGTATCTATATAATACATATTTTAATGAAATGTTGTTTTTTGTAAGATAAGTGATCAGAAAAAAATGGTAGGTCTCTTTTCTTTGGTTGGTGAGCACAGTGCCAGAACACGTTGTTGACATAATGGGCCAGATAAGATGTATGTGCAAAAACATCATTAACCTCACAGTTCATTCTAGGAATTGTGAAATCGCAAGGTCTTCTGGGTCATTTGTGTAACTAGTGGTTTTATACCACATACCAGGGTGTGTAAGAATGTTAAACAAGAGGAAATGGCTCAAATAAATAACTAAATAAGAAAAGAAAATTTCAAAATGCAGAAAGGTTTGGTTTAGGGTTCGGGGATAGAAAATATCATTAGCTCAATATATAACAACTCAACTTCTTTACTTCTGATCACTAGTAATCTGTCTGTCTACTCCCTCACCAGTCACTCCTGAGGCGGTGGGCTTCCTGTCGGCTGTGGGCATCTTTGTTGTCTTGCTGGCCATACTCTTCCTCTTCATTAATAAGAAGCTTTGTTTTGCTCGTGTTGGAGGTCTGCCCTGCCTCGAGCAGTACAGCCGGCGTAAACGAAGAGACCGTGCTGGGATTCACCAAGGACTGGGTGAGTAATATTTTTCAGACACACTTTTTTTGTGGATTCCTTTGCTCTATTTTGTAAAAGATGAACTTAACCTCACAAGAAACAGAAGTTGCCATAGTCTTTTCTCCCCTATTGTGATGTATATCTGAGTGAAACGGTTTCTCGAACAAGAAAAAATGTGGGGCAGGACTTGATTTTGTCCATCGGGACTTGATTGGTTCAGTGAATGGTTGTGGTTTGCTATTGGTCAATCTCATGTGAGTGACAGGTTGTCACGCCCTCGCGCCAGTAAACGCATCATCAGAGAAGAGATGTTGCTGCAAGAGGGAGGGGAAGATATTTTGATTTAAAGGTTATTAGGGCACATAGATGTGCATGGATATATTATGTGTAATAAATACTGCAGTTGATTTCATAGTGACTTTAACAAAGTTTTATTGGTAAAATACTTTCTACTCTCCCTCATGAATATATTAGTGTGGGGTGGGGCTATCTGTCTGATGACCAATGGCAGACAGGGGGAGCGTTTGGGATCCAATTATTCGTATATTATATTCACTGAACCACACACATCTCTGTGTGCTCTATGGGTTGTCCCTTTCTCTATTCATTCCTGGCAAACACAATATACATATGAGTAAACTCTGCATCTTTTGGTCACACACACACACACACACACACACACACACAAATGTTTGTTTAACTATATTAGTGAGGACATTGCATAGACTTCCATTGATTTTTATATCAGGTTAATATTTTCTATGGTATAACCCAATCCTTTATCCTACCCTTAAACCTGCTTATCACAGAAACATGTGCAAAACAAACACTAGATTTAAATAAAAATGTTTTGGTCAATTTATAAGTCTTTTTAACTAGTGAGGACCAGTAAAATTTCCTCACAGGTCGGTTGTCATATTTTACTATTGTATATATGTATATTAAAGTTTTCATTTGGTCCTCAAAAGTATAGCCAAACCTTTACACACACACACACACACACACACACACACACACACACACAAACACACACACACACACACACACACACACACACACACACACACACACACGGTACACAGTCAGTATATCAGCTGGGTGTTAGAGGAAGTTTTGCTGTGCTATTTCAAAAGCAGCTCCCTTAGTAAATATTCAGTCATTCTGTCCTGTGAGATGTCCTGAGTCTAGATAAATGCGTTCAGGTGCCGCTGAACTGGTTTGACTGAAGGTTGGTTATATGTAGAAAGTTGCTGAGGTGCAGGAGCTCTAAATGGAGTAATTGATTGTTTTTTGAGGAAGCCATTCTGGTAAGTGTTTGTACTAGGGATGCACAATATATCGGTACCATATCAGTTATTGGCTCAAATTTTAGATTTTTTATATTTATTGGTAATTAATTGTGCATGCTAGTTTTAGATTACCTTTGCCATTATCTAACTCTCACTTAAAGCTAAACTGGTAACACTTTACAATAAAGTTCCATTTGTTAACATTAGTTAATTACATTAGTTAACATGAACTAAAAATGAAAAATACTTACAAAGCATTTATTAAGTTAATGTTACTTTAAACATGTAATTATACATTATTAAAATAAAATGTTGTATCTGTTAATATTATTTAACAGACCTGAGCTAACATGAAAAATAAATATTTGTATCTTAATTAACTAACATTAACAAAGATTAATAAATACGTAAGTAATGTAAGTTAATGTAAGTCAATGCTAGTTAATTCATTAAATAATGTTAACTAATGAGACCTTATTGTACAGTGTTACTGTTAATCTTTAAAAACAAAAATGATTTCATAACACTGTTAAATGCAATCTTTGGCAAATCTCAAAATGAATATCCATTTGTCATACTGTACATTATAATGTTGTGATGCCTACATTCACTTGTAGCATTTAAAATAAAAGATTTTAGTTTAGTGGAGTTTTTTTATTATTTAGACAAAATAGTCTAAAGAGAGTTTTAATATCACCCAATTATTGGTTATTGACCATTAAAAAAAAAGTTTGGATTATTGGTCTGAATTTTAATACCATTTAAGACAGTTTAAACTGTATTATTTAAAAAGGTGTTCGTCAGGTAGCTGAAGGCAGTTAACTTGTAAATTGTATATTTGATGTTTGTCTGTTGTGCGTAGACAAATTGTGGTCATTAGTTGGACAATAGAAGTGAATATGTTTTTAAAGTTAATATGTTCTGTATTGATTTTGTTTTTAAAACAGTAACAACATGAGGGAATTCACTGGGTCTTCTGTGCATCTGAAAATAGGCCTACTTTTGAGCTGTTGTCGAAAGTGTTCTGATCATTGTGGAAAACATTTTGAAATCTGATGGAATGGCAGACATTCCTCAGGCAGGTATCCCAGCATTCTCTTCATGGCTCACTCAGATTTCAGACGCTTTCTCCAGTGGTTTCCGCCGCCTCGGCCAAAACGAAGCTGTTTACTCTGAGGTCTCAGTGAAAGATGAGAGTTCAGAAGTGGAGCAGAACTTGAGGCTTGTTCATGGATCTGGAGTGGATGTATCCTCCATGGATCCACAGGAAACGGTGCTGCGAGGTCAGGGCGACAGGTTTGATTATGTCCCCTCTGTTGAACGTCTGACCCCTATCAGCGAGCGGACAGAAGAACTGGAGAGCAGGAGGAGTCTGCAGGCATCACGCTGCTCTGATGTTGGTAAGATGTGGGTTAACAGGCATTCAAGTGGATTGGTTTGTCTTCTTGGTCCATTATCATTGAGTCTGCTGTCCGTTCATTTAGTTTAGACATCACTGGTGGTTCTGTTATTGTCACAAACGGGTGACATGCTTACTATATAAGTTGTTGTTATCTCTTTGTCTTTGTTACCTCTTCATAATTTTAGTAAAATAGTTTTTCCTCCTTGCTACAGTAACTTTTGGCTTGCTCAATCTACCTTATTTTTAACATGAGTGGATGTGGCCATTTGTAACTTGAATGTGCAAGGCTTTCGGTGTCATCTGGAGACAGGTATTTTAGCTGTACAAAACCAGTCCGTTATGCTGCTTGATATTGCAAACTGGTATTTGTTTTCATATGTTTTTCCATTTACTGCACCTTGTTATTGTTTTAGCTATTTAACTTTTAGCGGTTAAAGTCACCATGAAATCAAAATTGACTTTTTTTTTTTTTTACAGAATATTATCAATGATTTATCAGCGCACATCATTATTATTATTTTTAAAAAATAACGTGCCCTCATAATCTTTAATCAAAATAACTTCCCGTCCCTCTTGCAGCAACATTTCTTCTTTTCTCTGGCACAAGGGCGGGACAACCTGTCACTGACATGAGATAGACCAATAGCAAACCACAATGATTCAATGATCTAATCAATTCCGGCAAAATCGAGTCCCCCCTGACATTTTTTATTTTTCGACAAACCGTTTCACTAAGATATAGTCACAATAGGGAAAAAAAGACTATCACAACTTACTTTTCATGCCAACTTTGAAAGTCTTGTACATTTACAGGAAATAGCGTACTTCCACATTGCAAAATAAGTTAATTTTCTGTAAAGCTACTTTTAAGCATTGTTTCATGAAACTATACTATACACATAAAATTGAGCAGAAGTGATTCACGGATCCACTATCTGTTATATACAATTTATTATATTTTGTAATATTTTTTTTATTAACATCAGTTATGGGTTTAGCTTTAGCTTTGAGATATCTGTATTTTTATTTATTTAGATTCATCATACTGAATTGTGATTGTCTGCAAAAGTTCCTGTGAAATTCTGTTCCTTGGAAACAGACACTCACTTTAACACAGACTTGTGTGTGTGTTTGATCTTTCTGGATATTAAATATAGTCAGTAAACTGAGAACACCCTCTCAAAACAAACAGGAGAGTCATTATATTTACACATGAATAGACTGTACACACATATCAAATACACATGCCATGTTCACTCCCTCACGCACACGCGCACACACACACACACACACACACACACACACACGTTGGTGCACTTATCATTATGAGGACATTCCACAAGCGTAATGGTTTTTATACTGTACAAACTGTATTTTCTATCCCCCTACACTACCCCTACCCATAAACCTACCCATTTAAGCCATTTTAATGACTGGACTCAGAAAATGTCCTTATAAACCACATTTACGTTGTAATACCACAGTGTAATACCCATTTCATTATACAAATTTGTCTCCTTATAAATCATATAAACAAGCACACACACTCACTCACTCACTCACACACACACACACACACACACACACACACAATATTCAATCATACATAGTCTAATGTATACAGAAACACCACCTATAATACTCTTAATGTGCTTGTTTGGCCACTGGTTCATCTTGAGCATATATCAAAATATCTTTTTTACATTTTGAAAAAGTTATCCAGTAAATGTATGAAAGGCATTTAAAGGAACAATATGTAGGATTTTTGGATTAAAATATCCAAAAACCACTAGAACAGTGTTATATATTTTGTTGACTTGTGTACTTACATTATCCCACATGTTTCCAAGAATGTTTAAATCCAGAGAAATAAGCAATTTTAACCAGGACATGGACGTGTCCGACTGTCCGTGCGTCACCTATCACTGACATCATACTCGTGTTACCCTCGATTTCTGATTTTATTTTGTAGAAACCATGGAAACACCAAAGACGCTTTAATATATTACATGTTTTATTAGACAAGGGAACAACTGTTTTTATGTTTATAGACAGAAAACTAATTGTTGTTATATGGCTCAACATGTTTAGTCTTATTGTTTAAATCTAGTTTTCTTGATTTTTCGTAAGTACCATGTTTTTACCATGCCCCAGAGAAAAACACTATTTTGTCAAGTAGCTAACATAGCATAATCAGATGCAGCTTTATTTTTAGTAACAGTAATACAGCATTTTCTCCATCATACAATACGTTTCTATTTAATTGCATGCCATTTATCAGCACAAGCCATCCAGCATTTAATATGATATTCTGATATCGATCTAGCTTACTGCAGTGTGCAACAAGTGTCTCACAGCAGCTGCTGAGCAAACGCACAGAGTAACGTTAGAACATCATTTTCAACACACTCAAATGTATCTTAATATGATAAACAGCACTGTGTTACCCCTTATATGCTTGACCAGAAGAAGCGAAAGCAGCGAGTGCGGCATAACAAAAGTTCCTCTGCTCTGTCGAGGTGTGCGTCACGCTCGTCTCTCATTAGCAATCACTCCAGCGGCCTCTTTTCTGCTTCTACAGCACTCGGCCATGCTCTGCTTCATACTAAAGTACCATTAATAATCTTATCTATGAACATGATTTCTGCCTGAGTGATGTCCCGATTCTTTTCCACTGGCTGTGAGGTGAAGACGACATTTCCCAAGATTCTGCGCTCAAACTCTGCGTCATCAAGCTACGCCTTTGTTTTGAATAAGCGACCTCTAGCGGCAAAAAATCTACATATTGTGCCTTTAATTTGTCTTGGGTTGGATAGAAATATGTCAATGGGGATGAGCTGGAAAGATTCTGAAATTATTAGGAATAAAAAATTAAAGCAAGATGTGGGCGCGTCTGTCACCTATCAATCAACAGGTACGTTTGCAGAGTGGTTGCCATGGTAATTTAATACATCCTAAGGAAAGATGGACAGTCTGATGCTAATGTAGATGAACTAGCAGCATCATATAGAGCATCTGACGTCACTGCGCAGTGCATTCTGGGACATAAACAAGAGGGCGCTGCCATATTGTGAGGCCACATCGGGCGAGACTTAAAATAGCCAGTTACTACATGAAAATGTCTCAAACTATGTTGAAAAGTCGATTAAAAAAACATGGTTTTGCTTCACTCATATCCACTCATATGCAAACCGAAAACTGTTTTTTTTTTTTTTTTTTTTTGGAAGAAATATTAAATGCTTTTTTAATATTACAATTGAGATATTATGTTCTTTATTGTTAAAGTCCCCCTCAAATCAAAATTTAAGTTTTTTAGCTTTTAGTATGAATATGTTAGCCTTAAGGTTATGAATAAGCTGGTGTGTTCCAAAACAATGACAAAATTCACATTTTAGGAGATATAAGCATTCAAAACTTACAGTGTCTCACTTCCGCTAAAATGGATCACGGATCTTCAGTTTGTCGTCAAAACTTCGGTCCAATCAAATGCTCTATAGAATCTGAAGCCCCGCCTCCTCCTACACTCTTACAGACACTGAAGCCTCGGCTGAAATCGGTCATTTGCTCACACATAGTTTCTACATGGTGAATGGCACATAGTGCACTATATAGAGAATAGGGAATGATTCAGATAGTGTAAACATGCTTTCCTTTGACACGAATGAAGTCCGTTTTCGCGTTAGCGTCACATGAACCGCCGCAATGCGAGCGGTCTGCTCCGATCCAGAGACATGAGAGCACAGAGCGGATCATATGCGCGAGTCGGCTCAGACCACAAAAGGTATCGGACTCATTTGAATTCTGTACAGAATGCTGTATATAAGCGATATAAAGGACATCATGAGGAGAAACGGTTAGAGATTAGAAGGAAACAGGTTTTACTGAGTCTAACAGCTCTGGCGAGCTGTAACGTAAACGAAACGCTATTGGCTATTTAAATAAAGGGGCGGGGCTGTTCGATATATCGTCCTGTCTTCCTGTTTCAGTTGAAATTACGTCAACACATTGAATAATGCTGCGCGTTCCAACACTCTTCAGTGGGCCTTTAATTGATATTTGTTCATAATTCATTAACTGTTTCTTTGAAATGTTACGAATATATTAGTATATGTATTAACATTAATCACTGAAATGTAGCAGTTTTGTAGATGTTTGTAGAGATATTCAATTCATATGGTTTCATATAAAAAGTCCATCAGTTGAAATCTACAAGTATGTTTGTTTCAAAGGGCTCTTTGCAGCAGTTATTTTAAAGCTCTTTTGTTTGGTACCACACAGCTACCGTGATTTGTTCTCCTGTTGAATTCTCTGCACAGGTATCATTTATGTCGTACGGAATGTACATTAAGGAAAACACTTCAGCGTGAAGGACTGGTAACCATGGCAACCTCTTATGCTGCTCCTTGAAATAGCTACTTGGCCTGATTTGATGTGTGTGTGAGTGAATGATGTGGTGAAATGAATGGATGTGGAACGATAATGGGTAAGAGAGAGAAAAAAGAAACTCAAACACACTAATTGGCCACTCTCTTATAATTAGGTGCATATGGTAGTTGTGTCTCTCTACACATTCTACATTACCTTTAAAAATACCACCATATCTGAGTCATCTACAAACAACACTGTCTTTCTCTTTCCACTTGATGCAATAGAAAAATAGTTATTGTGGTCAAAGTGTCCTGTGTTAGTATAAATTAAAGGTTTTTCTTTTATTAAAGGTGCTTGCTAAGGCAGGCATCACTACCATTCAAAAGTTTGAGATCACGTTATTGTTTGGAAATAAATTTATACTTTTCAGCAATCAGCAAGGATGCATTAAATCTACCAAAAGGTACTGTAAAGTCATTTGTAATGTTACAAAAGATTCTGTTTAAATGCTGTTCTTTTAAATTTTCTATTCATCAAAAAATCCTAAAAAAGTTGACAGAAAAATATTAAAGGTGCAGTAGGTGATCTGGGAAATGCTAAAGTTAGCCTGCTAGCATTGAAAGCATACGATCCCACCCTCCCTGCAAATCGCCATCCAAAGCCACGCCTCCAAAACACATGAACTCACACACACACAGCTGCTCTCGGCAAAGCTTCACAAGAGACAGCGTTAAACTACCTCATGTCTCAAAGCACATAACTTTACGATAATAATGAACGCAAACAACTTAGAGAGCTTGTACCTGACTGCTGCAGATTCATTTTAACGTTGATACTGTTGACATTGAAATGCATAATTCCGAGTCTGACTGAACAGCTCTGGTTAGAATGAACATCTCTTAATTACGGTAGTTATGGCGTGAACGCAGCATAAGTTTGTTGTTTTGATTCGGTAGGAACTGTAAAAGCTGGCTGATGTTTGTTTGTGGTGCTCCGTGACTGACGTCTGTCTACATAAACTCTGCATAGCATGAAACGTGCTGATGTATGAAGTCTGCGTGAACAGGGTGCGTGAGGGTATGTAAAAACATTGACGTTGACAGGCAAGTAGGACATTGAATTATTTCATTCGGACCGAATATAATGATTGGATTTACATTTTATTGTCCTACGCCTTCCACAGACGATATAGATTTGTAAAAATATATTTAGACCGTTTAACATAGTGATTGCTATCAGGATATGAGGAGACATTTAAGCAATGTAACAAAAAATGTTTCTGTAGAGAATCACCTATTGCACCTTTAAGCATAATCGGGTTTAACTGTATAATAAGAAATGTTTTTTTTTTGTTTTTTTTTAATTTCATTGTGGTCTATGGATCTGCCTGAAGTATACATATCTAGCAGACTCGCTCCTCGGTCAAAATCAAGGGTTTGAGGGTCTGTCCAAATGAACTTCTGTCGCCCACTTGACAAAGTTGAACGCATGCAAAATGGCAGCGGGGATGCTTAGTGCTTAGGGATGTTTGCGAGTGCATGTCTAAAAGTGGAGTTAAACGCAGCGCTAGAATCCACCTAGTATAGGAACCACCTATAGCAATGGCACAGTAATGACACAGAACACCCTAGCAACCACATAGAATTACCTTGGAATTATGGCTGCAAATTCTGCCTGTAGCTAAACTGTAAGGTCATACATTTTCTTTGTCTAATTTTTTTCTCATTTTTGGTCATTTGTTTGTCCTTCTGTCCCCGTCCATGTGTGTGTGCAGTGAATAGTTACGGCGATGATGGTGAGATTTCCAGCTCATCAGACAGCGATGATGAGTTGGCAAAGCAGTTTGAGATCTCCGTTTCCCGCTCACAAAGCTTCCGTTCAGGGGTTACGGAGCTCAACACCCAGATTGCACCAGGGCCACATCACAAATTTAAACGTCTGCTGCCTGACCAGGAAGAAGGAAGCACAGAGCCGTCTGACTGTGAAGGTACGTACCTACATTCTCCTGTTTATTTATAATTTATTTCCATATGTTTGCCTCCTAACCTTATGTTTGCAGTTTAACACGAAAGTTTGTTTTATTATTCATATCACAACAATAAATATCTTTATATAAATGTTAGAGTACATTATTGTGAAAAAGACATTGTCTCTTCATTTTAAATGGACAGCATTAAATTTAATTGTGTCTGGCAATTTAAAAAAGTTAAACGTTTAATGATCTATAAGCATTTCACAGATTTCTGTGAACACTAATTATATAAAACAATACTGTCAGTGTAACATAGTTATACAAATGAACTAGATCAATGCATTTATTTCCATTCAAAGGGACGGAAACCGAAAAGATTAGGCTTAAATGATTCCTTATCCTGTCAATTTCGTTAAGCTTGGACATTGTGTTCATCAGCTAATAGGTCAACTCATAAAAATGGGTGTTGCCTGACCAATTAATTAACTTATAACTTTGCAATGCTTTGAGGAATCAAAATTCTTTTGATAACTTTTTGCCAGCACCGTCCTTAGCTGCTGTGTGCCTGTTTTGATGAAGATTGGACCAATGCAAAGACTATAGATATAAAAAGACGGTTCAGTCCTATTAGTTACGAATGGGAGAAACTACAACGTGCAAAATGGCGGAATATGTCCCGCCTTCTAAGTAAAAGAGCCAATCGCTGATTGATGAAGTCATTGCGTCACTGCAGCTGCCGTTAGAGGCTCCGGTTCCCACAGAAACCTGAGACTCGCGCTTGGGATTGCACATGCTAATTATGATAAGAAACAACGTTTGTGGAACAATTCATGTCAGATTTTGTTGCTGATTTGAAATATGTTATTTAATTGTGAGTTTGCCAAGCAGTTTTTGAGATTTCAGGATTCCCCCATTCAAATAGATAGGACTTGGTCTTGGATGCCCAAAATAGCTGCCTGGAGGCGTTGCAAATATGGCTACCGAGTGAACTGACTTTCCTTGAAAGGGACTTTGACCAATGGCCTAGAAGGAGTTTGAAAAAGTAGGCTTTTAGGAAAATTCAAATTGGCTGAAAATTTTTATTGGCAGAAATTAAATCAGAGCTATACATTTTGTAGGGCTTGATGCAAGGAGTGCACCTAGTGTCGGACCGGTGTGTGTCTGTGCACCTGAATAGCGATGCACGATTGGGAACATCCTGCCAACTTTGGGGTCGCTACGATTTTTCAGTCTCTGACGCCCATTCACCTTTAGGGAAGAAAAATAAGATGGAAGAAGAAGAAGAAGAAAATCAGTAAAAATGCAATAGGGTTCCAGCACCTTCATTGCTTGATCCCCTAAATATGCATATTGTAGTTATGCTTGACTCAATATGTAGATATGCATGACAGCCATACAGGTGCTGGTCATATAATTAGAATATCATCAAAAAGTTCATTTTTTTATTATAAATTATTTTTAAAAATGAAACTTTCATATATTCTAGATTCCCTACATGTAAAGTAAAACATTTCAAAAGTTTTTTTTTTTTAAATTTTGATGATTAGAGCGTACAGCTCATGAAAGTCCAAAATCCAGTATTTCAAAATATTAGAATATTTCCTAAGATCAATCAAAAAATGGATTTGCAAAACAGAAAAGTTCAAGTTCTTTAAAGTATGTTCTTTTGTGCACTCAATACTTGATCGGCAGGACATATTACAGCAAATGACTTGCTCCTAGCACAAATTACTGCATCAGTGAAGTGTGGCATGGAAGTGATCAGCCTGTGGCACTGCTGAGGCACTATTGAGCCTTCAGATCATCTGTATATTGTTGGATCGACTGTTTCTCATCTTTCTCTTGAAAATATCCCATAGATTCAGGTCAGGCATATTGGCTGGCCAATAAAGCACAGTAATATCATGGTCAGCAAACCACTTGGAAGTGGTTTTTGCACTGTGGGCAGGTGCTAAAGTCCTGCTGGAAAAGGAAATCAGCATCTCCATAAAGCTTGTCAGCAGATGGAAGCATAAAGTGCTCCAAAATCTCCTGGAAGATGGCTGCATTGACTTTGCACTTGATAAAACACAATGGACCAACACCAGCAGACGTCACGGCCCCCCCAAATCATTATTGACTTCAGAAACTTCACACTAGACTTCAAGCAGCTTGGATTCTGTGCCTCTCCAGTCTTCCTTCAGACTCTGGGACCATGATTTCAACATGAAATGCAAAATTTTCTTTTATCTGAAAAGAGGACTTTCGGCCACTGTTCACTGTCCAGTTCTTTTTCTCCTTAGCCCAGGTAAGATGCTTCTGACGTTGTCTCTGGTTCAGAAGTGGCTTGGTAGTCCTTTTCCTGAAGATGTCTGAGTGTGGTGACTCTTGATGCGCTGACTCCGGCTTCATTCTACTCATTGTGAAGCTCTCCCAAGTGTTTGAATCGGCTTTACTTGACAGTATTCTCAAGCTTGCGGTCATCCCTGTTGCTTGTGCACCTTTGCCTACCCAATTTCTTCCTTCCAGTCAACTTTGCATTTAATATGCTTTGATACATCACTCTGTAAACAGCCACCCCATTCAGTAATGACCTTCTGTGACTTACTCTCTTTGTGGAGGGTGTCAATGATTGTCTCCTGGACCATTGCCAAGTCAGCAGTCTTCCCCATTAGTGTGGTTTCAAAGAACAAAAGATACCCGGAATGTATACTGTAGGGATGGTCATTTAATGAAACTCAAATGTAAATATTCTAATATTTTGAGATACTGGATTTTGGACTTTCATTAGCTGTACCCTCTAATCAACAAATTAAAAAAAAAAACCTTTTGAAATGTTTTACTTTACATGTAGGGAATCTAGAATATATGAAAGTTTCATTTTTTAAAATAATTTACAATAAAAAAATGAACTTTTTTACGATATTCTAATTATATGACCAGCACCTGTATATATGTCAATATTTCACTGTCCTTTGAAGCAACTCCTTGACATGCTGATAAATCGAGTGCTGAGTCACATTTTGAAAATGCAGGACAGTGAAATGCATTTAAGAAAAGTTATTTCAAAAGCAAAAGCATTTCTATAAAAAAAATGTTTGATTGTTTGATAAAAAAACAAAAGCACATAACAAAATTACTAAAATTTGAACTAAAATTCAAATGAAAACTGAAAATATGGGGGGGGGAAAAGAAGAAAAATAAAAAAAGCTAATTCAGAATATTAATAAATACTATAATGTGGTAAACCAAAATTATTTTTCCAAATAAACAGAAATGTGCAGTTTCATGGAAAGATACTGTGCTGACCAGTGGTTTGTTGAATTAAGGTAACCTGTGTTTTAGAAGGCGCAATGCAAACCCAAATGCCTCTTATAAATATTTATAAATGTGACTCTTGTCACATCACTGTTAATCTCCCTAATGCTCAGTCAACATCTCTGATCTCTGACTGACTGTACACTGTAATATGACATATCTCAACTAAAACAGCTTCCAGTTGGCTGTTTGTGTCTTTTGAATTCTTGCTGTATGGAGCTATATTTCTCGGAATGGTCATCACAGCATCAGTTGCCATGGAAAAGCGTCTTTCTGGTTGCCATGGTAACAAAGTGACTGGACCTGTCTGCAGTTAATTGGCCGCTGCTGTGGAGTAGAACAGTTTGTACCCTGAAAGAGATTCCATTCAGTGAAATTCAGTCACGTAGGACAAGCACTTAAAGCCGTAAATTACTATCATTATCATCTGCTCCAGGGAGTCTGATTGGTCAAATGAGCTTGTCCTGCAGTTATGATGACTGTCAGAGTGTCAATAAAATTTCATTTGCTAAACGTTCAGGGAAGGTGTGCGTGCGTGTGTGTGACGGAGCTGTTAATTGTGTAATTTGCTCTCTATCAAAAGTCTACTGTTAAATTGTTACTGCTAAATATAGTCCTCCATTTATTTGACTCACCCAAAGGAATTAAAATTCACAAATGAGGTCTCTTTAATGTCTCAATATTTTCTCAGACAGCAATGAGATTAAATGGAGACATATGCTTAAAAATTTCTCCTGACTTCAGAAATGTGTCTCCTTTGGAGTTTCAGCAAAGGTCTCAAAGATGTCTCAAACTATGCTCAGATTTGCCAAGACTATGGAAGCCTGTTTCTGCCACAGAATAAAACAATTTTAAAGGTAATTGCGACTTTTTATCTCAGTAAGTTTACATCTCGCAATTGCAAGTTTATATCTCACAATTCTGACTTTTTTCTTGCAATCTTTTCTCAGAATTGTGATATAAACTCGCAATTACGAGTTATAAAGTCAGAATTGCGTTATATAAAGTCGCAATTGCATGTTATAAAAACAGAATTGTAAGATATAAACTCAAAATTGCTAGGAAAAAGTCAAAATTACAAGAAAAAAATTTAGAATTGCGAGATATTCGCAGTTGCAAGTTTATATCTCATGACTCGAGTGAAAATGTCGGGGTAAAAAAATTACCATTTTTATTTTTTTATTTTTTTTGTAGAAACAAGCTTCCATACAAGACACCAGAGTCTGCAATCAAAAGTCTTTCAATTTGAAACTTAAATCATTTTCATTAAATTCTCCTATGACTAAATTATCTACATTATTTGTATTTTTTTTATGCCAAGGAATTTTAGGGGAAACATCTGAGATTAAACAATACAATTTTCTGTAAAACACTTTACTATAAGGTTCCATTTGTTAACATTAGTTTACTACATTAGTTAAGATGAACTAACAATGAAAAATACTTACAAAGCATTTAGTAATTGTAATTCATGTTAATTTCAACATTTACTAATACATTATTCATGTTTAAATTATTTAATGAACCTGAGTTTACATGAACTAACAATAAACAGTTATATTTTTATTAATTATTGTTAACAAAGATTAATAAATAATGTAGCATATATTGCTCATTTTTAGATAATGTTAGTTTAAGGGATAGTTCACCAAAAATGTTGTCATTTACTCACCCTTGTGTCGTTCCAAACAAAAGTTTTTTTTTCTTCTGTTGAACACAAAAGAAGACATTTTTGAAGAATGTTAGTAACCAAACAGTTGCTGATAGCCCTTTTTTTTCCATAGTATAAAAAAAAAAAATTACAATGCCAATCAATGGCTGAGAGGTTTGGAACGACACGAAGGTGAGTAAATGATAACAAAATTTTCATTTGTGGGTAAACTAACCCTTTAACCCATTAACTAGTGTTACCCAAGTGTTACCCAATTTTCAGTCTTATGAAATAATTGTGCCTCGTTCTTTCTCCCTCTCCATGTAGAAGCTGAGAGAAACAGTGTGCAGAGTTTTCAAGATCCCCTCTCATCCAGGCGATGTGTACGGTCTGAGCCGAGAGACCCCTTATCGCAGAGTCCTCTTCCTGAGGGCCAAACCCCCACAGACCCCCTCTCTCTGATGGCGGAGCAGATTTCTGTGGGCTCCCAGGACACAGGAGACGGTCTGGAGGCTCTACCCAGGGATGAGGGCAGTCGTCTGGGCAGCATGGGGCGGCAAACCCCACAGAGGAGTCTGGCAGTTGACAATCAAGGTTATGACAACAGTGAGGCTACGGATAGTTTCTCTACATGGAGCCCTGAGGTGTGTGTGCTTATAATTTTTATACTTCTTATATACACTGCCGGTCAGTACAATTGTTTTTTTAAAGAAATTAATATTGTATTCAAAAAGGATGCGTTAAATTGATCAAAAGAGATATTTGGAATGTTTCAAAAGATCTCTAATTTAAATAAATGCTGTTGTTTTTTTTACTTTCTATTTATTAAATAATCCTGAAAAATGTATCATGGTTTCTACAAAAATATTAAGCAGCACAACTGT